>NW_020450085.1:3011317-3139286 GCF_003343035.1 Apteryx rowi | reverse complement strand
AGGGCAAGGACTCACCTATAGAAAAGCTTATGAGTTTTCATAGAAAAATGTCACCGGAAACATTATCTTCACATCAGAGAAGACTACTGGGAAAGACTGAGAAAGAAAATTACTGTTGCCATGGAAACATCACAGAAAGGAGATTTATTTCATTGTTTTGTCTCTGTTCTAGAGAACTTCTGTCAGTCTGTATTGCCTTTGTACGCATTAAATAATTGAGAACTCAATCCCCTCATTTTGTAAACAGCACCTTCTTAATTTGTTGGCCACAAAAAGATTTTCCTGTTTGCTAGGTGCTAGTAGAAGAGGTTGCTTGCACAATACAGATGAGCAAAAATCCACTCCTCTTCTTCTTGGCTAGCTTCATAATTATACAGCTGTAGAGAATACAGCCATTTTAGCATATCGTGCTTTGAGAAGCATAAAAGAAGCCTTACTATAGATCCTAAAGATAGTCTAAAATGTCCTCTGTTGTCTCAAAATCAGAAATTAAAGTCTGAAAGACTAGGGAGGAGTCCTCTTACCCTAAATAATGCAGTATATTTAATGACAAGATTTTATGACCTGAAGTCAAAGCTTTTAAAAGAAATCAGTCCAAAATCCACTTGATGAAGATTTCAGGTATCATCTATCAGTAAATTAGAAGTGAAAATTGATCTGGAGACAAAGGTACCCAAAATATCTAGAGAGGAACTGATGACCTGTTATTCCTGCAAAGGAAATATTCAGCTGAGCAAAATGCTTGTGGAACACTAAACTTTTAACTTTGCCTGACTACAAGTATTTTGATTTTAATTGGATGCTGTTGAATTTTACAGAGGCCATAACAATACATAATTGTATGCAATAAAGGAGGTTGAGCTCCTCATCTCCGTTAGGGGGAGGTGCCTGGTAGATAATTATGGAACAGCGTTCCCCTCCTCCACCCCGCAAAAAAGACAGAGTTTCTCATATATTAACCAGACTAACTCTATTAATAATCAGTCTGTCTGCTGGAAAATAATATCTTTGTTTTGTTCATTTGTTACAATAGGTTCTGCTCAACACAAAATAATTAATTATGCAGGTTTTCTTTTTTTCCTGGAGCTATTTATAGGACTGGAGCCTTTTCTGTGACATCAAATAGGAGATATGTTGGTTTTAGGGCAAACCAAGATCTAGAGGGAGGGACCTGCTAATCAACTGCCTGAATTAACCCTTTGCAAAATCAATTCTTGAAAGTATCCAGGCTGGGATTCATAAATGTTTGGGGAAATTATTTGATATTCTGGATGTTAGCTTGCTCAGGCATACTGAGGAAAAAAAAAAAAAAGGGGGGGAAAAAAAACCCCAGCTCTCTGAACTGATACTGCTTTAATTATTTAGTTAAGTCACATTATGTTAAGAGCAAAAACTGAGTGGAAAAATCTACAAGTGAGCTGAAATGAGCATATTCACTCTCACTTTCAACTTACAGCAATGGGTAATACTTGTATACATAGCTTCTTCAATCCGTCATGAATCACCAACACCACAACAGGATGTTTTTTCCAGACCAAAAGCAAAGGAACCAAAATGGATCAATTCAGAAAAGTGGTTTCTATCTTTACCGTTTATTTACCATATTTTATTCATTAATGTAACTGGATCAGAAAAGAATCTAGTCTGTCTCACAGCCCCCTCGCACAAGTTGCTGAGCATCTCCTTGGAAATAAGTGATGGGAATTTTTCACTTCACTGCGAGTGGATGGTGCTCAGCTCCCTGCAGGACTGAGCTTACACAGGTGTGTCCTCCTCCGCAGCAGTGCTGTAATCTCATTAATTCAGTCTAATGCATATTTTTCCCACTCCTGTTCTTTTACAGCAAGATTATTTGTGCTTGGCATAAACTGGACACAAAGATTAGACAAGGACTTCTATTGATACAGTCTAACTGTGAATTCAGCTCAGTTATGTCAAGTTTCTGCCTGTCCTAGGACCTGGTCTGATTTCCACTGAAGTGAATGAAGGAAATACTTTTTGAAAAAATCACTAGTCAGAACTTAAACTTACCTCCTTTCAAAACTGGTTTAGAAAAATGCAAAAAAAAAAAAATATTGTGCTTTTAGGATAAATTATAGATTGACTTTCACACAGACGCTCCCTTTGGCTATGGGGAAATATTTCATTCACAGATCCTGTTAACTTAAATTCATCTATAGTGTAAACAATATATATTTTAAATAAAATAACAAAGAAGGAAGTAATAACACTAACAGTAAAGACAGAAATAAACCTGTAAGTCATTTTATATGCCATGTTCTCCACTTCATTACATGGATTTTATTGCAGTCTAGCTCCATTCAGTGGTGTTACCCTGGCATGAAATTAGACACCCAGGGAAACAATCACACAAAATAATTCTGTATGCAGTTTTAATAATATGGTTTTAATAATATGGTTATACTGAGATTTCTGTTTGAAGGCGTCATTTTAAAATGACATCTGCATTTCTCTATGGGCATTTCATGAGCTATATAGGACTTCTGTTTTTTTACTTTGGTACTGCCATTGGAAAATTGATGCTCATAAAGTAAATTGAGCATAGAGAAAACATTTCTAGCACTGCAAAATGATAATTTCCAGTAAACTAAGTAATCACTGGAAAGGTTCCGAAAGTAAATTCTCAAAATAGATTCTCAAGATAAATTTCCACCAAAACATATGGCTTCCATGTATGAGTTCTGTTAGCTTTCCATAACTAATAAAAGCACATACAGCAGTGGTATTCTTCATGATGAGTTCCAGTGTAAAATAGCAATCTCTGTTTTGCTTTGCAGTTTACTAAGTTTGTCTCCATATGTTAACTGTCCCTTTTTTTTCTTCTTCTTTATTTTAAGGAAATATTTTAAACATGGCAGAAACTAAAACCTCCCAGCTTGGAGCAGCGTGCACTCTCACCTTTTTCTTTGTCCTAATCTGTTGTGTTGATGCAGCTTCCTTCCAGCAGTATCAGCTGCTTCAGAAAGACCCAGACTATGTAATGAAAAACTTACAAAGGTTCCCAAACCCTGATATGATCAAAGCGTTGGAATACATAGAAGATCTTCGCAAGCAAACTAACAAGGGAGAAAGCAGCCCTGACTACAACTCTTATCAAAGCGTTCCGTATCTCCTGCAACAGAAGGAAAGCAAAGACCAGGTTCGCCTACCAGACAATATACGGGATTCATTGACTGAAGAAGAGTCTCAGTGGGTTAAAGTGATGTTGGAGGCCTTGAGGCAAGCTGAGAAAGAGTCAAAAGTTGGCCCAAAGGAGAATAAACCTTATGGTCTGAGTTCAGATAATAACTTTCCAGCTGGAGTAACTGACGATTATGAGGCTTACAAGTGGCCTGAGAGGTGGCAAAAATATCTCAAAATGCCACTTGGGCACTATGAAGACAGTTCAAGAGACAGTCCTTTCAAGCGTACTAATGAAATAGTGGAAGAACAATACACACCCCAGAGTCTTGCTACATTGGAGTCTGTGTTTCAGGAGCTGGGGAAGATGGCAGGACCAAGTAACCACAAGAAAGAGAGGCTGGATGAGGACCAGAAATTGTATGCAGATGATGAAGATGATGTATATAAAGTGAATAACATTGCCTATGAAGATGTGGTTGGAGGAGAAGACTGGAATCCAATAGAGGAAAAAGTGGAAAGTCAAACCCAGGAAGAGATAAAAGATAGCAAAGAGGAAATTGATAAACATGAAGAGGAGATCGATGATGAAATGAAAAGGTCAGGGAAACTTGGCTTTCTTGACGATGAAATGAGAAGAGAGAATAAAGATCAAATGTCAGAGGATGTTTCAAAGCTAATGAATTACTACCTGAAGAGGCTGATGGGCAGTGCTGGAAATAGGAAACTAAGGACTGGAGAATTTGAGGAAAAAAGAGCAGCTACCTTTTTGGACAAGCAACTTGATCCTCAGTCTATAGCTCAGTTAATAGAAATCTCAAGGAATTTACAAATTCCTCCTGAGGATTTAATAGACATGTTGAAAGCTGGAGAAAAAAAACAGCTTCAGAGTGAAAGGTTGGAAGCTGAGCAGGAAATAGGATTCCCAGAAGACCTTGATGAGATCTCTGAAACTAATCTAGGACAGAGCGATATATTTAAAAATAATGTAAATTCTAAAAATGGATACATGAAGCAGCCTCTTAATGTTATTCCAGAAAATCTACCTGAAGACCTCAATATTGAAGATATTGTCAGTCTTCTGGGAACTGACAGCTTAGCTAATCAGAACCCCTCCTACTTACTAAATCGTCTTAATCAAGAAAGCGATTTGCCAAGACTGCCTTACCTTCCCAGAAGATTGAAAGGACACCAGTTTCCTAAAGCTGCATGGATTAATGATTTGGAAAGGCGACAAATGGAATATGAAAAGCTGAACGAGAAAGATGAAGAGCTGGCTGATTACTTGGCAAAGATGTTGGCAAAATATCCTGAAGTTATCAATACAAACCAGATGAAACGAGTTCCAGTTCCAGCTTCCGAAAATGACCTGCAGGAAGATGAGCGGCTGGAACAAGCGATCAGAGAGCACTTGAGTCAGCTGGGACCGCAGGAGTCTGCGAAGCTGGCGGCGCTCAGCAAACGGCTTTCAATGACCGGGGAAACTGATGACACGCAGAACAGGCAGTATCTGGATGAGGATATGCTAGCAAAGGTGCTAGAGTATCTAAAACAGGAGAAATCAGAGCTTGAAAGAGATCACATTACTAAACGGGCAATGGAAAATATGTAATTGTTCCCCAAATATTATTTCTCTTCGATGTGTTGACTTCTATCCCAATTCAGTTGTGATTTATTCCCCTCTCTCCCACTAAACAACTTATGGTAGACTACTTACCATTGAACAGTCTGCATATCTTTCTCAGAGCTGTTATATTGTTTATGGATATACTTATGTATGTTATAAATTATGGGGCAAATAAATTGCTTCAAGTGTTTTAAGAAACAATTTAATGAAATCAAGTAAAGCTATAAAATGTACACAAACAACCTTTGCATTGTTAATAAAACATGATAAATGAAGAGTGATAACTATCATTTGAAATTTTTAAAATTAATTGGATTATTTTGTTACTGTCTGTAGTGGTTTTTGTGGAGTATCAAATAAAAAAATAAAGCATTATATATATAGTTTTATTTACAAGGCTTTTTCTATTCAGTGTTTTATTGTTGATGAATAAATTATTTCTGGACAACAGACTGTGTTTCTTTGCGGCAGTTGATAAAGTCATAGTAATTTAAAAACAAATATTATTTTTACTTCTAGAGACAATTCTTCTGAAGTGTAAATTATTTTTATTGTAGAACAGCTTGACAGAATGCACATCTGGCTTTCTGGGCTGTGTAACAACATGGGCTGGCATTAGCTTTAAGGGTAGTGAGTAACTGAAGAGCTTGCTGAAGTCAGCCAGGGTGGTAGCTGCATTACATCTTTCAAAGTTAGGCCCCAAGTAATTAATGATTATGTATGACAGTGGAGACAGGATAGATGAGCTGTCCAGCTAAGACAGACTCTATGGTAAAGCTCTAAACAAATACAAAATTAAACCTTTTCATCCAAGTAGAAGATGGGAAGCTCTGCAGATAGGTTCCTCTCTCTCTTTCACGGTTGATAACGTGCAGAAAGAAACTCATGGCTCCAAGGCAAGGCTAATAGGGAAGTAACACTGATCACTTTGTTGTGTAAAAAAATAATGTTTTCCATTTCATGAACTTGCCATTACAAATTTACACAGAACCTTTATATTTCACTTAGTCATTCTATTGCCTGATTTCCCGGACACTCAAAATTTGTCTTGTAGCTCCTGTTAAGGCCTGTAGTGGATGTTCTGAAAAAGCTACGTCTCCTTTCCAGAACTAAATGTGCTCATGTAACTCTGTGAATCATGCACATTTTTCATTGGGACAGCTCATGCATAAGCATTTCCAGGATTCTCATTTAAAAGTGGTTTTCCCTATGGTATTCTTCAGCATCTCATCTCTGCTAAGTGGGGTGGGGATGATTCTTAGTGAGGTAATGACTAATGGAGCAAAGTACAAAGGCTGCAGAGATAAGACTTCATTTTGAGTGTCACCGTTATCCTGAGCAATTGCTGATGATGAGTCCAGCCAGAGTTCCCGCTTGGGGCTAGATTAAAATTCTTAGTTTCCTGTTTCTTGGATGAGTCAAAACATTAAACATAGAATTGAAAAATACCTGCATTAAATTCGCTTCTGGACTAAACAAGGACAATACAGTTGCTATCGATTGAGAAGCACTTGCTTAGGACACTGGTAACTTTGAACGACTATATTTTATTCAAAGCAAAATTGTCTTAAAAAACCCCCCAACAATTTCTAATCACCTTAATTCTAATACCTTCATTCTCCTTGATCCTGATACCATCCCCCACAGTCCTCACGGTTTGACTTTAGAAAATTTTCTTTCAGTCAAGGCAATAATATGCCTTAAAACAGGGGAAGTGCAATAAAAACAACATCATTGAGAATTAAATTAA
Organism: Apteryx rowi; assembly: GCF_003343035.1. Lineage (NCBI taxonomy): Eukaryota > Metazoa > Chordata > Aves > Apterygiformes > Apterygidae > Apteryx > Apteryx rowi. Next base: position 3,132,768 of record NW_020450085.1, on the reverse strand, counting down.
TGTCTGCTGTATTCAGGGAGCAACTGTCACAACTTTAGATTGTTCCCCAAGGTCTTATTTTAATAAAAAAGTCTGTTTATCACCCTTCCCTCCTCCCTCCCCAAACACAGCATAGCTCTACAGAAAGACAAATGACTGGGAAGTATCCAGTTACTCTCGGGCTGGAAGTCTACCTAAAGTCTGCCTAAAGGCCATTGCTTCAGTAGACAACTCACTAGATTACGTGTTTGTCCAGAGCTGTAATTAAATGCTTTCTCTCTCTCTCTCTCTCTTATGGCAGAAAAAAAAAAAGTAAACTTACATAAATGTTTTCAGAAAAGAAGAATAATCAGTAGCTATAGAAGAACAGGGTAGTGCTGAAGGCCTGAGGTTTCCTCATGAAATATCAGGTGTGCCACGGATTATGGCTAATATGAAGGAAAACAGCAGCACAAGTGTTACCACAGTGGATGTACATGAGTTCTGGCTGGGCGGTTTCACCACCAGCGCAGCCTCTACTCACGCACCAGATGAGGAACATTTTTATCAATCACTGCAACACCTGGCTACCCCCAGAAAAATAGGTTTGGGGCTTTTATTTCTTTTATTTTTAAAGGTTGGCTGATTACCACAGCAATAATGTTTCTGCTGCCTCAGGGGTGCCATATGATCTCATCTGGCCACACATATTTAGAAGAAGCCGACTCTGCAGATTAGCCGTTGTGTTTGGTATGGCGAAAAGGCAGGGTCTGCAAGGTAGGCTACAAATGCTTTCARTAACATGCCTGCCTGCTCTGCTCTCTTTTAACCCTGGATTAATGTATCATCTGAGCCAGCTGGGCCACAGGAGAAACAGAAAGTCCAAGTCCAAGGAAAGATCAGAAATGGTGACAACCTGCCACAGGCTCACAGATGACTGAAATTTGGGTGCTGGATAGGATGCTGGTAGGTCTGGAGAAGTGGCAGGAGGAGGGGGGGAGCATGATATGGTGGAGGTACCAGCTACCTTAGTGAGGTGTTTGAGTGCATATACGTGCAGAAGCCGCAGCTGGTTTGGCTTCAATTCACTCCCCACAACCCTTTTTTCCAGGCAAATGCCCCAGGGCCCAGGGGTGCTGAGGATGTAGTTTGAGAAGGGAAACCAGCCCCGCTAGTCAGTGCATGTCACAAACACAACCATGCTACCAGGCTAAATAATTAAAAGTCTTTAGCAAGGCTTGCTCAAAGCCCACTAAAGACAAGAGGTGTCTCACCACCGGCTCTTGCACACACAGCATTTGTCTTGCTGCAGACTGCTCTAAGCACAAGCAGGAGAGCAAGGCATCCCCCAGCTTGCTTCCTTGAGTTACCTTTCTGTACCTTAAAGCCTGTGGGTGCACGTGTGTTCCCTGTGTCCCCTCACTCTGGGCTGATACATCAAGGTTAACAACTGGCATCACTTCTGCAACCACAAAGTCATGCTAAACACATATTTCGCTGTTTGTCCTCCTTGCTAAAAGGGATAGGAGGAGTTTATATGTTGTTTTGCGGTTTGAAATTAAAAACAGACTTTTTTTCGCTGCCTTTCTTTCTTGCAATGGTGACATACAATGGTTGTTTATGATTTAAAGGTTTTTTTTTTTAAGTCAATTTGAGAGGTTGAATAGATCTAACATACCTGCTGTAAGATGTTGCAGCGTTATTGTTTTCACTCCTACATCTTTAGTTGATCTCATTCTTTTTTAAAGAATGCTTCCAGCCAAAGGAAAGATATTCATAGATCTCTGTTTTGGCAATTATTTCTTGAACATATTACCAGACAATAATATACCTTTGTTTACAAGATGTGTGGAGGACCAAGGCCTAGACAAGATGTCACACAAAAGAAACATGATCAAGCACAATTAATGGTGTGCTCCAAACAGCAGAAATATAAAGAGTTTTAAGTTCATGTTTCATTTCCCTCCTACCTCAGCCCGTAGCACTGCCTTTCACTGGGCTACTCAGGCTCTCTCCTAACCAAAGCTCCTGAGAGTCGTTTGCCACAAGCACTGCCTCTTGGCTTTACCCAAGGAGAGCTCGGTTAATATTTTGGATACAAGAATGATTTTGGATCTGAGGAACTGGAACTTCTTTAAGCCTTATACAAGCGTATGTAAAAGAGGACAGATTCTTTCAGGGACTGTGTAAGAAGAAAATAAAGCCATACCTCAAAGTCAAAGCAATGTGGAAAGCCTCCTCTTGCCTTGCTCTGCCTTCTTTCATCACATGGGGATGAGCCTTTGCAAAGGGAGCTATGAAAGATAAAACCTTTCCTGCCACCTTCCTCTTCTTTAATTTTCCCTTTTAGTTTATATTCTTCTAAGCGCAGGGGACAGCCATGTGAGCAGGACTTTGTCTAGGGGACCTTGTCTCAAGCAATTCTCCTCTCAGCCTCTTGCACGGAGAGAGGAGCCAGCAGCCATCTGGCACAGGAGGCTGAGCAAGGGCATGCCAGTAGTTTAGGCTTTTGTTGAAGTAACAAGCTTAGGAAAATCCAGACCTCAACATGAATAACTATACCTCTTTTTGTAAGAACATCTTGCTTACAAGGTGTGCAAGCCTTTAGGGACTCTGTTGTTTGTGGTTCTTCATTTTCATAAACAAAAAAAGAGATGCTGAGCCTGAAATAATAAAGTTGCACGTTATGTAACAGAATTACATAGACGTTTCAAGCTTATTGCAAGTTAAAAAAAGTCTCATTAATGTCCTTTTCTCTTGTAGACACAGACAAAAAAACCTAATCTCCTTATGAAGTACTTTATTTCAAACAAACAAATCTGCAACTCCTTTTTGAAATGAAATAAATTAAATGAAATGAGCAAATATTTAACAGGTAGCGCCTCTTGGTAGCTGTAGCTATCTCTTGATATGTAATGAAAGCTCCTGCAAAGGAGCAGTTAGTTATACCTGGATTTGCAAGATAGAATTATCAAATGTACATCATAATATCAGATATGCTCAGTTAAGCCACACCAGAGTGGCTCCCCTGCAGCGACACTGTGTAGTGCTTAATTGTTCTTAATATCCACTGTCGCCTGTGCTTTGATTTTTCTGGGTTTTATGTTTTCCTTATGAGTGTAATGGGAAAGAAGTCATGTTGTTAATAATGCACATCATAGAATACATAATACATAATAGATACACTATCAGGCTTATTATTATAATTATATACAAAATAAAGTGTCGGCCCTGCAAGCTTTACTCAGGCAAAGTAAGGCGTAGATTTTTAATTCCTCATTTGGGCTATGATGTGATAGCATCCTGGATGTAGCGGCTGGCACATTCCGCTTAAGAGTGGCTTTAGTCTGGCAAAGGGAAATGCTTCTGCTCACATGGTGCTCTTAGAGGCTGCGGTGAGCTTCACAGTGTCCTCATATTTAAAGCACTCCCCAACGATCGGCTTGAGCGGAAGTTCTGTGTTTGGTCTGAACATAACTGGCTGCTGGACACATTTCGCAAGACCTGAGGGTGCTCCTCTTTGTACCTCTGCCAGAATTCTTTGTATTAGTATCCATAAGAGCTAACGCCTTTTAGTTTTTTCACTAATTCGCACGCTACTGCAACTGTTTTGTTTACATTTGCATCTTGATGGCTCCATTATTTTGTCAGCTGGGGCTGTTAAATGGGAACATTTGTTGATTCAAAAATAAATGTGATTGCATTACCTCATTTGAAGAAATTAGATTGTTGCTTTTTTTTTTTTTTTTCTAGAAAGGTATTTCTACACTGCAGTGAAAAAGGTTTGACTCCCATATGATACTTTTCACTAGTGTTTCTCAAAGCATTTTACAAAGATACCTTGTTTCGTAGGGGAAGGAACAGGAGGTACCTGTGATTTTCCTAATGTGCCAATGGGTGCGCCAAGGCTGGAACCCGGGCGCCCCCAGCCCCGTGCGGGGCTTTACCTCACTGCTTTACTCTGCTGCGTTTGCCTGCCTCTCCAGGCAAACCTTACCCACGCCAGTCTCCCACGACTTAGGGGCAAGCGTTGCAGCTGAGGGAGCGGAGGACGCTTGTGGACAGCAGTTGTTTGTGGAGAGGGGCGCCACACGGGAACTGTGCTCCCCGGAGCATCCCTAACGGTACCCCAAGACGTAGGCACCGATCAGCGACCGCTCACCACATGATGCGCAAATCTATACGGGCGCAGCTGGAGGCCAGCTGCACTTTGCATTAGTTCAGCTATCGCAGCGCCCGCAGAGGGGTGCAGCCGCGGCGGCAGAACGAGGAGCCGCAGGGAGCGGCAGCAAGCAGGGGCACCCTAGCACACAGGGTGGAAAGGACAAGCCCTGAATCAGAGCTGATTATCCAAAGAGCCACGTTATTCCTGACTTTTGGATGATTCTAAAACATTTGAGATCATTAATAATTTACTTGCAGATGTTGCAGAGCTCTAAATGTGACTGATTAAATGCGTTTGACGTTTCTCTTGAGAGAGCCCGTTATTCCAGGAAACCACTCGGTATCTGCAAATGCCTTAGAATTACTGTACTCAGAATTACTCATTCGCTTACAGTGTGTTCCTCTGTACAGAAAGAAAGGGGACCTGTGATTCCAAATGCGAATTATACATTTGTACGCTATAATGCAATTACTTTAAATCCACCACAGCCATTCAGCAGATTTACTGTGTAAGGTTCAACACAGAGAGCTCTGCCTTCCTCTGCTAGGAGAAAAACGGCAGAAAATGAGCTATGCAAGTCTTATTGGTTTGGGGGAGGAGAGTTAGAAAATTGTTGTTTGGCAGCTCCCCAGCTCCTACAAGTGCAGCTCCGTGATGTGCTTCCCAAAAATCTTCCTGGTGTCTGTCTAAAAATAGAGCACTTTGCTTTTTTTCTGGCTGAAAAGCCAGCCTCTCGCAGGTGTGACTTCAGTGGGAGTCCCACACTGCAGCCAAATCTTATGGGTCAGAGGAGCAGGCTCCAGGACAAGATCTAAAAGAAATAATGAGCTAAAACTGGCTTTATGCCACATTTGTGGCTCCCTATTATATCACCCATATCAAGTCACCAGATTCGTCTGGCCCCCTGGTTAAGTCAGAATAAATCTCATTTGGTGGAGCTGTGGGGTGCATTTTTTTACCACTTCATTTAAATGCCTAAATGAGAACTGGGCATTTATGCAAAGCTGACTATGTATTTTTAAAGAGGGTGACCCACATCAGGGTGGTTCTGCTGTTCTGTTTACTGCAGTCATCATCTCATCTGCTGGAGATAGTGGGATCCATCCCCACCAGGACTTTCCTCAGGGTCACCTTGGCAAAGTCTTTTGGAGTTACTTTCCTCTTGCCCTAAGCGCACACCAGCACCAGGCCAGGCACCACAACACACAGAAAAGCAAGCGCACAGTGTCTGCATGCTGAGAAACACATTAGAGCTACCATTGACCACGGTCGTTCCTTATTGTCTATTAAAAATTTTTCCAAAACCATATTTCTTTCTAATGGATCTTCTTCCAGCTCAAATTTTATATTCCATTTAGATTCACATTTTAAATCTGTTGCCCCTGAATTCAAAAAGAAACATATCATCCATACTTTTCCTCTCTCTCCTCTTTGACTTAAGAGAAAGTATCGGACTGTTTGGATGAGATGCAACGTTTTCATTTCTGCAAAGAACATGTTTTCTCTCATGGCTATGTGTTTTGCCACCTGCTAGCAAATGTTATAGCAGAGAAACAAACCACTTAACACACTCCTAGTACTTATACTCCCATATTAGGTATGTAAGAGCCAGGCCAGGAACACTGTGTACAGACATAGAAAAGATTAAAAAAAAAAAAAAGATAAATCATGAAAGGGGATAAAACCAACATTCCTTGCTTGTCATTCATGTAGCATAAGAGGGGGAGATGTGTTAAATGCCTGTGAGTAAGTTTTGGGATGCAAACATAATCTGACAAGAAAACTATTTTCCACAAGGTTAAATTTACTCAGATCAAAATTATAATCAGTTGATTTTCTTCTTAAAGACACTAGCCAAACACGGTAGAAGTTTCAAGCCACTGTACACTGAAGGTGAATAAGAAAAAAAAAAAGATAATCCTATTCTGTATGTAAATCTGCGAAACCCATCACATTCCACCAGTTAATTTAGACAATGGAAATGCTGGTACTGTGCAAACTCTCAAGTCCTTTAGTCCTATTCGTGGCCCTGGACTTTGTTTTCCTAGAAGCAATGGTCAGGTTGATCTTTGTTAACACATATATTTGACTTTCTAATTTCTATTAAAAAAGCCTCAAAAGCCCTGGCCTTCTCACTGGAGGGCACAGTCTGGAAATGGTTGCCAGCCCAGTCCCCAAACCTTTAGGGCTGGTCATTCCACAGTGGCTGCTTTGATTCCACAAAAAGTTCTGCCCTGCTGACTCTCCCCCCGATTAACAATGGTTTTATTCTAAGAATCTGTAACTATTGGAAAGAGCTAATCAACACTTTTATTCTAGAAAAAAATTACTGTTGAGAATGCCATAACTAATTATGTGCACAATTTAAGAAAAAAAAATTGAAAGAAAACTTATCAAATCCTCAGCTTATATTTTTTATGTTATTTGTTAAAAACTAACAGTTTTGTTTTCACTTTTATACTATTTCTTCCATTGTACCTTTTAGAGTCAGAACATTCTGCTTTGTTGATTCTATGAAAGAATTCAAAGCTACTGGCCACATCCTAATTTGGCAATACTTCTTACTTCAGTCTTATTTGTATCTGACACAACACAGAGGAATCTTACAATTTCACATAATCCTGTACCTTATAGCACTATTTTATGTTTATGCCATTAAATTTTGTGATATCCAACAAAATAAGGCAATATTTAAGCTGTAGCTCATTCCCAGCCCAACGAAGACCTGGGGATAGGAATCAGAAACCCAGTCTCCAACATGGGTAGGTCAATGTTCAATGCCATTCTTTGCAGCCTCATTTTCCCCCACATGTGGGGAAAATCAAGCACACCAACATAGATACTTTGAGATACAGAGTTAAACATACAGTTCAAACATGTAGTTTAATATATAGTTAAAGAATCATTTCATGTTGGCAGCTACAGAGCAATGCTGTTTTTCTTTAGCATTGCTTTGGCCATAAAGTTCCTTCAAGGTTAGTTTAATATGCCCTCTATGGAGCTGATCTCTGTTTTGCGCATAGATAGTCACATCAGAGCTTCAAATCTCTCAGCTCCAAACTGAGATGCTATTAACAGATAACCCCTCTTAGCCCTCCTTTTCTTCCTTCCAAGCAGACTGAAGGATGAGCTCCAAAAATATAACTCTGTTCAAGTACAGAAATCTTTCCAATAGCAAGACTAAATGCTATTCAGTTTTTTGTCATGTCATCTTCAAGACCAGATCAGAAGGGATGTTAAGTAGTCTGGACATTAAAAATATTCTAAGATAAATTGTTCGTGGGCTGCCTCGGGGCCCTAAGTGGGCGAGTGGTAGGTGGCTCGAGTCCGTGAGGAACAGTATCTTGACAACAGCCTTCCAAGAAAATTCTGAAGTACAATCATTATAATCAACAATATGCTCAAACACCTTTTTCCATCCATCCACCTACAAGTAGGCTGCTAGAAAATCAGATTAGCCTTATTTTATTAACCCAGCTGTAGGCAATGTTTTTAACTTAATGCTGTGTGATCACTGAAATGCTGTCCAAACACAGGTGATGAATGAGGCTGAGGGAGCCTCCCATCCCCATCATTTGGCTTCCACCATCTGTCAAAGGGGAAAGTAAGTGGTGTTTGGCAGCCTGGCCATGCTGCGGATTACTGGAGTTGTTTGGGGGAGACTTGACTGGAGACTTCCTGGAGTTGAGCAAGAGCAAAGCATCCAGTCAAGCAGCGAATCCTGCCAGCAGCAGCCAGTCCTGCCACGTGCTGACTGTCCTTTTTCTCACCTGCAACACCAGGCACCAGGGAGCCTCATATCTTTGGGCTGACACCTCAGCGGTTACTTTCTTGGCTAGCTCCTTCACTAGTCAGGCTGTGCAATTTCCTTTTCTTCCGTTAACCTTCCTCCCAGATCAGCTCAGGGCATGAATCAGTAAGCCAAGCTTAATCACCCTCATAATAAATTTTGAGCCTGTTTCATTGCTGAAAAGGTTCTTGCTGACCAGCTGCTGCAGCTAAAATATCCAGGATACAAAAAATACGGGCCTTTACCTTTAGACTGTGGGTATCTTTTTAGATTATCTCCCATGTGACAGCACCTTTCCAAAGAAGCAGCCAATAGCAGCAGTGAACTGTTTTATAAATACATAAAGGATGCAGCTGTTTAAAAATATGTACTTTCCATATCAGACTGTGGAGACAGAGCAGAATGGCGATAACATATACCAAGACTGTTGGAACATTTGACTTTTCCTAAGGAAATGACATTAGCTTGTAGCTCACCTTCTACAGTGCACATTTTTCTGCCTGTGCAATTCATTATTCAGTAGCCAATCTGCTAAATAGTCTAATGCTGATGTCCCTCTGAAATGAATTTTTTTAATATTCTCCTTGATGAACATGTGTTTTGTGGCATCTGAAAATAGATGTACTATTTTCCAGGCCGGTTGCATATCCTAACTATTGAGCCACACATTTCAGTGGCTGAGACTTCCTATGTGTTAAGATGGAAAAACAATTTAAACAGTCATCTGCCTGACAAGTTATGATTACTCGTCCTCCTACATATACTATGAATACCAAGTTGGATCTACAGCTTGCTATTTTACTTTACATCTTTCAAAAGCCAAGGAATGGGGGATGCATTGCTTTATCCATTCTTGGTAGATGAGTACAGGAATTGAAAGTGTTCAAAACCATAACATCACTCGCTTTTATATACAGTTCTAATTATTGCAGTGTACTTCACAACAAAGGCTATTAGGACACACAAAACCATAGGTCCTATAGTTAAGTGCTGCTACAGACAGAAAAAAGGGATGGAGAGGGAGCAAGCGAGCATCTGCCTGTGACAGTGAAGTGAAGGCCAAGGGATGCTACTGCTCTAAAAACATTGTGGCCTTTGGCATTATTAAAAAATTTGGCTGCCTAAAACTGGGTGTGTCCCTTAAAATAACTCATCTTTCAAAGTTGCTATGCCCTGAGTAATTGAAGAAAACATTGGAAACATCAGGCTTTATATCATCTTTTCTTTATAAATAGACAAACTGTGTACTGGAGTTATTCACTGCAGTTCTACTGAGCACAGAGTATTTTGGCCATCTTGATGGTGATGAAATATTTACAGCCAAAATATGTCCCATAGGTCTATTCATGGTTCAGTGTGGCAAACGCATGTGATGGATGTGTTGTTTCATTCAGCGGTGCAAGGTATGTATCAGTTCCTGCCAGAACAGGTTAAAACTTTTCTAAGCCTCCACTGAACAGCAGGCGAGAGATCAGATGGGCTCGGTGTGGAAGCGTCACCATGACAGAACTACATTTTTTTGAAGAAATAAGAAGGGAGGTGAAGGGGCAAATGTCTGAAGTCTTTTTGAAAAGAACAAATATAACAGTGTTTCACAGGAACATACTATTGTGCCTCCTTGAAATGCATTTATATCTTTCATTAAATATTTCTATAGCTTCTGTAAATAGGTAGGGCCTAACCCGCCAGTAAACACCAGCCCTGTGTGAGTGCCTCTGAAGCCCCAGGGAGCTGTGCTATCTCAGAGACCACACCGGGGTCTTGGTTCAAACCTTGCCCCCGTGGGTGCCGTGCAGTGGATACGGGTGCATCTCCCCATAGACAAGCTCCCGCGGCAGCTGGGGTGGCAAAGCTCCTGCGAGGGTTCGCACGGCCCTTCCTGGCCTCCGGCAACTGGCTTTGGGTTGGCTCTTGTTTCACTTTCTCGATTAGGTTCTGTTACCAAAGTCCGGGCAAAACAGAAGGTGGGAGCTGGGAGCACACAGGGACAGATTTGCTTAGAGTCGACCCAAATTACATTTTTCACAGGTCAAAAAATAAAATAATTCTTTCCAATTGAGTAGGATCCTTCATTTCGCTCAAGACAAATTTTTCATATAGGGTTTGAAGCTGTTTTGCAAGGTCTTTTATAAAAATTAAAGTATAAGTTCAAAATAAATACCACCTCAAGATGAAATAAACTATGGTAGTTTTTAAAAACTCTCTTTCTGTTTAGCTTCTCTAGGGTTTATTATTATTATTTTTTCCATTTCAGGAATTCACAAGCTTTTTTACTCAAAGAGGAGTTTCATTTTTCAGGAAAAACAATATCCTGTTTCAAGACAAAAAAAGATGCGCTTCTTTTAACCTATGAAGCAGAAAATAGAATCTTTCTAGGTGTTTCTGTGGCTAAATGAGTGTCTGTAACAGGATTTCTGAATTCTTTCTTGTAAGAGAGTTATTGAAAAATTATATATAATACAAATGTGCCGAGACAGCACTACAGCTTAATGCAAAAAATTCTACTTCAAAAAACAAGTATCCTCATCACTGGAAAATCATTATGATTCCAGAAAAGTCTGATGGGGATCCTTAATGTGTTATAGCATATAATAGCCTTAGCTCTGTTCCGCAGCACAACCTGGGTTGCTTCCTTTACCTATGCTTTAAAATTTGATATAATTTTCAATTTTGTAATGCTGGAAGAGCAGCTCAGCTGACTTTTAAAGTTCATTTCAAGAATGCAGTTCAATTTAGCAAGTAATTTGCCGAGCCCATTCCTTTGCTAGCGGCATGGTTTTTCTGACTATTTCAGAAAGTACAAGGAGAACAGCAAGACAGATAATGGCATTAGCGACCCCACATAATACATTCGAAACCTGAAATGTGATTGTAAGTGGATATATTAAAGTGTTGAGACAGCAATTAGCTACTTTGCTTTAATAAAAATTATTCTTTTCATTTGTAGGATGGTTCTTCCCAAACCCGAAATTGCTTTAGCTCTGATGCTAGCACCGAGTCATGAGACGAATGAATCACAGCACTGGATTACTGCTTCTGTGAAAACTTTTATGCTCTTGAGTCTGACTCGATGTTACAGCACTTGTAGGAGAGAGATTCATGCACACACACGTCTGTCAGATGACACAATACCTGAGGGACCTTTTTGGTTAGAGGTTTCTTGTGGGCTTGCGGGGCCGGAGGACACCGGGCACGAGCAGGGCTGGACCCACGGAGCAGTGGTCCACGTGAGGCTGAGCATTACACAGGGCACCCCGAGCGGCAAACTGCGACTTTTGGGCCAAGAAAGCGGTACTGAACAGGAGCAAGTAATAAAGGGGGAACTGAGAGCAGCTCCAGCAAAGAAGAAGACGAACAAGCAAACCCCAAGAGCGGAGGGATGCGTCTCGCTCCGGCCTTGTGAGCGACCGCGATTCCCCTCCCGTTCAGCTTCCGGCAAGCTCTGGAGCCCTTGGTGCCACCTGACGCTGTGGAGCCGCACCGAGCCTGGAGCTGAGCCGGGCACCCCGAGGCCACACGGGAGGCCGGCAGGGCCACGCTGACTGCAGCAGCCTCACCGGAGCGGCTCCGAGCTGCCGAGGCGAAGGGCGTTCATCCCACTCTATCACGCTGCTCTAGCTGCTGCTCTCCACCTTGCTGGCCCGTCTTTGGAAAGCTAAACCTGTACTGGGCAAACAACCTCTCCATCGCGCCAGGCTCAGCCTGGCACCGTGCATCCTCCCCGAGACGTCTCCCGGTCCGCGCGAGCTCCTCCGCAACCCTCTGCACTGCCGAAACCTTCCCGCACGTGCTTTCCGTGCATCCCCCCTGCACCAGCCCCACCCCAGCCCCTTCCGGCCTCAGCTCATCCATCAGAAAACGGGATTACTCTAGAGCTGCACTCTGGGAATCTGTGTGCGAAGAATCCGCAGAGATCAAGGGGGGAAATAAGTCAGCCAGCTAAGATGACTATACTGCAGCCCACACCTACCTCAGAAACTTGTTAAAAGATCACAAACTGAGAAAGGGATGAAAATATGCACATATACACAGGCAGAAATAGACTGACTGACTATGAGCTGAGGCTACTAATGAGAATAAAGTTGTATAACAGAATAAACTTAAAAATGTGATTATATCTGCGTCAGACTTGGCTTTTCGTTTCTTTTTCTAGGAGTGGAGATATTAAAAGTACTCTGGCCAATTAGTTACTAAATGCTTGCGTGGTATCTAAAGCAACTTCAGAAGTCAGTAAGATAACTCACAAGTCCTTTTCTGGGTGGGGTTCAGTGTAGATGGTGTTACAGGCAAAATATTTTGGTTCTGTTACTTTGTGGTTTCACCCTATGCAGCGCTGCAGCAGAGACCATTATCACTCATCTAACAACGCTCTGCTGATAAACCTCTAGAGGGAAATTTATGATGCAAATCTGATTGCACTGAGTTCAGTGGGAGTTTTACCACTGACTTCAGTGTCTCCCAGACTCTGTCTTGGTGCTAAAATCCAGCTTGACTGGGCAATGAGTTCCTTACTCTTTCCACAGTATCTAGAGGAGATTTCATTATGTTCCTACAGTTAAAATAGAAAAATAGCTCAAGAGTCTGGTAAAAAAACCCACGTAGTTGCAACAGGACGCTTATAGCTACAAAGTGGGAGTTTATGCGATCATACAGACACTTATTTCCACAGGCTGTCTCATGGGAAGCTCTTTGTACATAGGTAGGTAGAAATGTCTAAAGGAGGATTATTAGTAACCAGCAGAACTAAAAAAACTAAGCATATGTGGACAGCTGAATTTGCCTCATGCGGCCCTTTCAATTTGATGATGTTTTCCAGCGCACGCAAAGACACAGGCTGGTGACCAACCAGTCCCGATAAGATATTGGCTCCTGCTGCAGCAGCAGTTGCCTTTGCTCCATTACTCATTCACACAAACACAAAATTATTGAGGGAACTTAGGAGAACTGGCAGTGTAAACTGTTACTCAATTTCCATTTTTGTTATTATCATTCATCTGCTTTGCTTGCTTTGTCTCATGTCTCTCAGGCCTGACCCCGAGGGAGATTCTTCTGTGGGGTGATTTTTTTCTGCAGGACTATCTGCCTTTCCCAGGATGGTTGTGCAAGTGGAAATGAAATTCTGTTGAAATGGATTCATTACAAGATTAGTAAGATCAGTTGAGCTTTAACTGTTTTGAGCCTTCCTTATACCCCCAAACATCAAGAATTGCACTACCGATTGCAGACTAAGGGGCTAGCACAACGTTGCTCAGTCTATTATGGCCCTAGCGTACAGCTATTTACAGGTAATTAGATGAGCTAGTAACAGAAACTTGCAGAAGATATATTTTCAGAGATACATATACCCCCTAGAAAAAAGGGGTTTTGTGGCAAGTAGGAAACTTCAAACATGCGCAAGGCAGCACTGAGCTGCTTAGGTCCACACGGTGCTTTGCAATGAAGCACCTTCATTGCTGGGAAAATAAAAGAGAAAGGGAGTGCTTCATTTTAAAATGTATCGAAGCTATGCACTTTCAATGCTCTTTACAAACATCTGGCCAAATGGTCATTTCAGTTACTACGAAAGCATCCAGCGCGAGCATCCCCTCGCCCAGCAGACCTACCTATTCACTGGAACACGGGAAGTGAAATCTCAGCTCTTGGCTGGGCCCGGATAGTATTTAGGTTATCTGAACTACTTCTGGTGAATGTTTCTGGGTACAAGTTTATTGCGTGCTTTTCATTCCCCGCACTTTCCTGAACAACCCCTAGTTTCTAAGACTGCCTTAGCTATTCACAGCCATTTATTCATGGCGTCCGGCAGAGCTCGGCTACAGCTGCGCCCCGGGCAGGCTCCGCTGCCACAGCTGTTTCTTGCTTTTCCCATGCCCCCAGGAGGAGGAATAGCATCCGCTCCTCAGGCACACTGACAGGAGAAGTGAAAGGATGGTGGTTTTGTGCTCGTGGACTGTGAAAGGCCAGGCCTGATCAAGATGGATCTCAGGGAAACAAATCCTCCCAACTGACTTCTCTGCACGTGGTCTGTACTGGAAACCACTACGGTGTGCTGGAGGCTAGACAGCTTTCAGCTCTCCTTAGAAACAATGGTTACCTTCCCCACTTGCATTTTCTGCTTCATGCTTTTGTCTCCAGCTCAAAGAAAGACAAACCAAACAGCAAAAAAAACCACAAAACAAAACAAAAAAAACAACCAAAGCGTAGCAAGTCAAGGCAGATCAGGAGTTTCTGTTCTTCCTGTCTCAAAGCACAGGAGCAATCAATGACATTCAAAAGCAGCAAATACAAAGCCAACTCAAGGAAGTGCTGTTGCAAGGAACACATAATTAGACCAAGATACTTGATATTACAGACTGGAGTCAAGGTTGAGAACAGGGAGAAATTTAAACAGTTATTTGTCTAACAAGAATAACAGGAGTTCTAATAATGATTCTGTGTGTGTGTGGAGAAGATGCAACATGCCACGTCCCTCAGTTTAAGTCAGTCTCCTGATCACAAGGATTAGGAGAAACCGTTTCTGAAATGCAGACTGGCCCGTAACCATTAAATGAAAGACTCCTTCGGCCTCCCCACGAGGTGTCTGAGTTCCCCCACTCGCTGAAGACCCACTTGACCAGACAGACCGCGGCCGGCTTTGCTGTAGCCCCATGGTGCCCTGCTCCCCGTTACACCCACAAGGCATCGAGAGACACGCGCAACAGCAGCTGTGAGCACATCACGCCTCGGGCTCGTCTACCGCCTACCGTCCTGATGGCACACCACTGCCTCGCAGGGCGACAGCCCGCAGGGCTTGGAGGAAAGCGATCAGGCATTTGGGCATGAGAATGAATCAGAGATTTTAAAACACCTAGAAGAGTATTTAGGAAATATACTTCATCAGAGTATATGCAAACTCTATTTGCAGCCTGAGCACACAAGACTGTTTATGAGAGGAATTTACTGCTGGAGATAATGAGCCCGTTTTCATGAAAGTGTAAATCTGCTGGCTGCTTGTCGAGGCTCATGGACAGTCAGAGCGCAGATTGCTGCTACTGGGAGTGCTCTGCTAATAATGTAAACAGTGATGACATTTAGAGCATTGTTTAACTGAGGAAGGAGATTTAAGTCACTTTTGCAATACTGTCTGACAGGGAGTAAGCCTCTGCAGATCCTACATCACAACTCTGGCTGCAATCTGTAATGTCATTAAGCTGCATTTTAAATTATAAATAATGCCTGTTAAAAAATCATAACTCCTATTTGTGGTAAGCATCTCTGAGAGAAGACACTGTCAGAATAATTAAAGCCTCAATCATGAATGCAGAATCTGTCCTCATCCCATGGAACAGTTTGTAGGATCAGCACACCCATTATAATAGTTTATTACACCTCTTAAAACCAACAGGCTGAAAATTGCTTCCCACCAATGATCTTTCCACTTAGGAAGCTAGGTAAATCCCTTCCAAGCCTATAGCTGAGCATCTGAGAGCATGAGAAATGAGCAGGATACGCATTTTAAGAAAGTCATTTGTAACTTAAAAAAAATTATTTCATTTAGGGGAAAATTTGCTTCTCTTGGCTCAGGTAACTTACCTTCAGGCAACATAAGATGAGTGTGACATCTCCATTCTGTCCCCACAGGCAAGAGGAAGCCCTCAGTCTGGTTTGCCTGAAGCCACACACATGAATGCATGGTTATTTCTGCAGCAGTRCAAGAGGTATATGAAAGAAAGCCTCTTAGAAGTATTAGTTTATGTTAAAATTTACTAAAAGTCAAGTAGCTTAGCTTTCAAACTAAAGTGCAAACAACTCTCACATTGCTGAAGTCCACCCCTAACTTTCAGTCAGAGCATCCCTTTGGTGCATCCCTTTGCCCAAGTTGCCATTGGCCCAGTACATCTTCCCCTTTGCCAGGCCCTGGGAATGCTAAGCTTCCCTAAAACAACACGCAGAGGCACGGCTTCCCTCCAGCTCTTACCCAGAGAGTTTATACAGACAAAAACAAAAACCAAAAACAGAAAAGAGAAGAGCTGCAGGCTAGTTAGACAGTCATCTAGGCTTGACTAGCTAAGGACTATTGTTGGAGAGTACGTAAGGGCTGAGCTGGATCCACAATATGATGTGACCCATTGGGGTGGGCTACTGGAGGAATTCAGGCTTCTAAATCCAAATGTGCAGTCCAGATACCCACTCTCCAGAGACACAAAAGTCTAGACATGGGCTTCAGCTTGTTTCACAGACACGGGTCAATAATCTTTGAATCAAATACCAGTCATTGCCCCTGTGAGGAAAACCTCCAAGCTGGTGAGCCTGTTGAGCACAGCACACCCAGCCCACTATGCCGGGCCCTCTGCCCTCCTAGTGCAGACCAAGGACTTGACCGCGGTGATACTTCTTCTCACAGAGAGCGTGTGTAACCAGACAGGCCCAACCGCTGAGTAGGAAAAGCACTGTGGTTCTGCTTGCTCCCGTGTTTCTCCATCCCCTGTCCACTGGGGAGACTGAAGGGCAGAAACAGCAGCAATTACAGTATTTTTCTGAGCACACAAAGTGAAAATAGCAGCCAGCCTTTATGCAGGCTTTTTCTCTAACCACTTTTCTTCTGATCAGTTGCATAAAGGCCAACCACGATCTGTGCGCCACACAGCAGGATAGAAAAAACGAACAGAACTGCCAAGTCACAACCAGTCACTTATTTAACCTCAAGACTTTTATTTTCTGATTTTCCCTCAGTGAGCAAAGAATGGAGCAGACCCCAGGACAGGTTAATGCATTAAGTGAATTAGCAGCACCATCCCTAGGCTCACAAAAAAAAAGGAAAATTATCAGAACAGCATGAAATGTGGAGGGGAAGCTTCGGGCCCTACACACCCAAGCAGCTGTAACACAAGCCTTTGAAAAGAGCAGGCTTGTTGCAGGCAAGCAAAGCAGCCACAGAAAATGACTGTTAACATTTTCTAATGCATTTTTTTCCCTAGCAAATTTAAAGCTTGTTAAAGGTTGCAGATTGTCAGCACTGAAAAATACTGGAGTAAAGTGCAGACAGGACCGGTAACAGAAGCACAAGTTTTTGCATACCTTCTGTCAAGAAGTTCACGTCCATCTAGGAAGCCCCGTTCCAGGTGTGAGTGCTGTAAAAATAATAGTCCAATTTATACAGGTTTAGTTCTTGTCTGCAAGGGCTGTCCGATTCTGTGAAAGCCTGTTTCTAAAGCTGTGCACAGATCTGCACATTTTCCATATATAACAGAGTGCCTGATAAATAATGAAATGACTGAGAGACCCTAGTTCAACTCACTGACTCGGATGAGGCCCACTGCACTTTCCGTGGCCTGAGATATTGCTAGATGTAGGCTATAGGACTGGAAGAGTCCTCCTGCATTGACATCAGTCCCTGGCTATCCCATGCAGACATTTCATATAATCCCATTCATTAAATGATCAACCACCAGGTACTTGCAGTGAATTATGAGTACAGGAGGCAGGCCTCAGGTAGACCACAGTGCTTCTCCAGAGCCCACCACATCCAAGTGTCCTTTTGCTCTCTGTCCATCTTGTCCCAGGGACCTTCCATTCCTGATGGCACATGGGCCCATGTGCAGGAGCTCTATCCCTTCCAGAATATTTTAATATGGAAAAAGGCTAAAACACTTCCTTGAGAAGAGTTACTGGGTGTTCAACCCTGTGAAAGCATGGAAGAGCCAGAACTGAGGCTACCTGCCTCCTGAGGAGCACTTCAGATGCTAGACTGGCATGCCTAAAGGCACCACTAGTACCTCATAGCACTGGGAAGGAGAGGTTTGTCCACCGGATTTCTGCAGCACTCGCACAGAAAATAGACCAGGGCCCCAGTGGGGCCACTCCAGGCTGCTGAGGCAAGTGCTTCACAGGTTTTAGGTACTGGTGGTCCTTGGGGGTGCAAGGATTTTTGGATTCCTCCCTGGGGTACAGATATTATAAGTGCAACAGGAATCCCAGTTTGGCCAGTGCGTTTGTGCTCAGGGGATTAAAACCATGTTTTCCTCCCTCATTCTCTTTTCTAGCTCATGGGAGATGCCTACAGGGCAATGAGAGCTTTCAGGGAGAGGCTGAATCCCCACCCGTATCACTGAAGTTTGCGGCTCAACACCTTGTGAGAACACTTCTATAACAAGGATATATCTCCCTCAACATTCGTTCTAATAGGTTATATTTACCACAGACTACCAATATTAAAACAAGACAAACTAGAAAACCTCACAGCGTGCAGCACATCTGAAGTGGCCAGGCTTCCTTTCTTGCAGCCTATTTTCCCTTGAAGAAGCCAGCTGCTGACAATGTCAAGCTTATCTGTTTTGAACATTGACTCTCTCTAATCCTCACTTTCTTGGTGGACCTTTGCCATAGAAACCTTCCTTAGCAACAGGGAGCGAAGCAGCAGTGAAACCAGCCAGAAGAATTAATGAGGCAGCCTCAGCCCCTCTGCATGGCACATCTGCTAGTGCCCTGTCTCCCCCTGCTTAGCTTTTATAGTAGGGTGCAACTGAGATGAGCATTGATTGGAGAATTGGGGTGTGGGGCAGGGAGGAAACAGCTGTGTTGGAAAACTGCCAGGCACCACTGTGAAATCACCCTCCCATTACGTGCATGTGGCCTGGTTTATTATGCAGCTCACCGGAGGGGAATCCTTGCAGCTGCACAGAGCTTGAAAACCATGGATCATTTCTGGCATTTGTTGCCATGGGCCCACCAGGGAGCAACATCAAGAGCCGAGAGGAATGTGGCAAGGGGATGCGATCTGGAGCATCTCAACAAGGGGCTCCAGAGCCATTTTGCCTAAGCAAAAAGAAACAAGCAGAATGGTTCAGGATACTAAAAATACTGCTGTGAGCTTCATGAGGAAAGAATATTCTGATTACATCCCAATGCTGCTGGCTTTCCACTTTCTAGCAACATGATAAATTACATTAATTGGTCAGGGTCCAACTCTGGTGTAGTTGTTGGTACCTGGAGGTGTGTACTGCTGTCAGTGTGCTGTGCAGATGCTCTAGCTCTACTCCTACCATAGGTGCTCTAGCTCTATTCCTACCATAGATTTCTGCTGTAACTCCACTTACCTGCCACTTCTTTGACTGCTTAGAAAAGCAGTATTTGCCTTTCTGATGGGGGGGAGGTTGTAAGGAGAAAATTGGTAACATTTGTGATGTGTTGCATAAGTAAAGGGGCAATCCCCAAATAATACCTTTGTCCCTGTACCACCACTGGTACCTGGTACACAGAAATGCATTCAAGAAACACCAATACTTCAAATTCCTAACAAAGTTGGGTCCTGTCCGTAAAAGAAGTGGTGAGGGATCAGGGACAGCGTTCCTATTGCTTAGGTATCATTCTCGCTGCCGGACCCAACCTCTCCGTTCCTGTCAGCTTGACAGATACTCAAAGCAAGATGTGCGTTGCTCTTTGAACTTTCCACGTCTTTCAAGGAAATATGTTACTACTGTTCTGCAGGCAGATGCAGGTCGGTTCTGCCTGTTCTCCAAAGCAGATCTGAAGTGGAAACCTCTCCCCAAGGTTTATCAGCCCAGAGCCATGCTAATGCCACTGCTTCCATTTCAGAGCCAGCTGGACTGGAGTTCAAGTCTCCTAACAAAAAACCCCGCTGTTGCATCCTCTCTGAAGAGGTAGCACAACTGCACGTCCACAAAAGTATCAAAATTGGGCCTAAATAGCACAGCCAACTTGAAAAACCTGTAACTTTATCTTTCCATTCTCTGACTCATCCTGTCATAAACACACCACGCCAGAAACGCACTGCTACCAGCACTGCATGATGACTCACTTGTAAACCTGCACTCCTCTCCCTCTAAACCCTCCCTGCCAGGTTTTTCATTATCTGCTCTGCTGTCTGTGGGATATCTACAGGAAGAGCCCAGGTAGCCTGCATCTCCAAACATCCCTCCTCTGCTCAGCGTCAGGCCATAATTGACTGCTAGCTTTCGACCTGAATTTGCAAACCTGGCTTGTAGGGAATAGGACTAACTCACACTGATTGTCCTATTCAGGGGGAGCAAATTTTTTTATCATTACGAGCTGCAGAATCCCAGAATTTTTATTATTTATAATAAATACAATTAGGCAAGAAAACACTTTTGGTTTTTGTTTGTTATGTTGGTTTTGCATTTTAATGTTTGCTATTCTCACTTTGCATTTTAATGTTTTCTAACTTTTATGCAGGGACAAACTTTTCCTGCTCTAAGATGAGTAAGCATTTGTTTATGCCTCTGACTGAACTCTGGCCCTGAGAAGATTTAGATTAAAATACATTCATTCAGCACCCAATCGAAGAACCACAGACTTGACTAAATGACTTATTGGATATGTTTGATTTTGAAGACATTTTGAAACTTGATTATATCAAAGGCTAGAATTTACAAAGTCTGTTTTCTCCTAATATAGAGACATGAATCTATATTTTTCAGACAATACTTCCTGAATTAAATACAGACATCTGAAAGCACTTGGTACACACATAAGTATACCCTCACAGGCACAGTAATTACACATAAAAGGTTCATGGAAAAATGCAACATGCTAAATGTTAACTGTAATGTATCTTTTACCCTCAAACAGATAAAACTTCAAAATTCAGAGTATTTTTGATGTGAAGCCAAAAGAGAATAATTTTTCCTAAGAAACAGGTCAGAATCTAAGTAGTGAAGATAAAACGCACAAGACTGTGCAGTGCCTCATTCCCAGGTATCTGATACTAGCGTGTGCTCAGGTAGCTCCATTCAGGTGCGAGTAATTCAAGAAAATGGAGCTGCCTTCAAATCTGGTTTATCCCCATGGATGTCCATGTGCTAACCCCGCCGGAGCTTTGTTGCTGCGGGAGGCGAGGAGCGCTGCCGAGTCATGCTACAGCACAGCCAGCTCTTCCTCTAACAGGCTGCAAGACAAAGAAGCACAAGGCAGAGACAGCCGAGTGCCTCATTTTCTTAAGGCAGGGAAACTAGAAAGATCTGCTTTATGCACAGAGTGAAAAAACTGTAAATGCAATCTAACATGATACCTATTCTTAGCGCTTTATTCTGACCACATTCTGTTGAGAACTTTTTTTTTCCCCCCAATGAAGTATTCACCAAAAATGCGTCTCTCTTTCCATTAGTATATTTGGAAATATCTTCTACCATTTTAATTCTGATAAA
Source organism: Apteryx rowi (assembly GCF_003343035.1). Classification (NCBI taxonomy): domain Eukaryota; kingdom Metazoa; phylum Chordata; class Aves; order Apterygiformes; family Apterygidae; genus Apteryx; species Apteryx rowi. The sequence goes on along the minus strand of NW_020450085.1, from coordinate 3,111,695 downwards.
GGAAAAACACATTACTAATCTGCTCCTTATATTTTTGGGTCAAGGAAGGATTAATTCTTGGTTTCAACATAAATCTGCCAGACAAAATCATCTCCCTCTCTGTGAATTCTATCTATCTTTTCCTTTTATCTTCTATTCTTTTTTTTCTCTATCACTACTATCTAAGTTCTCTGAGTTCTCAGATTACAGCCACCTAAGGTATCAGGGATGGGATTTTCTCTATCAGTATGTTGGCTGGAGAGTGCAGAGCTTAGTGGGGGAATGGGAACATTTTTCCCAGTTCCCTTTCATCTTGCCCTTTAGAAGCACTGCAGAAGACAAGCTCTCCTGGGCACATGGCTGAAAGTCTCCAAAGTGAGCAAGACACGAGAGCTCTCCCACTGCCTCTTCAGATCTCACACTTGTCTTTATAGCAATGCAGTATGACCTTGACCCTCTTAACCTATTATTTGTTGCCACCAGATGAGGTTTCATAACTGGATTCAAGCACTAAGTTCTGATGGGAGGGTTGGGAAAATTCCCAGCACTTTACAGCTTCCATGCAGCTGGCTCACACATTCTCCACAGGCTGAGTACCAAATAAACAATAAAAATAAACTTCTAGTTGAAACCTGAGTAGTGAAAAGGACGTAGAAAGGAAATGGTTTTTTTGGATGCAAATGTTTACCCCACTTATTTTTTAATTCTGACACTTTGGAAGAGATATGAAAATCACAGCTAGATTCATTGCAGTACTGATGGAGCTACACAACAACTGGAGCACATATCACACTGGATGGGGCTTACGGACTGCTTATGGTAAGTGGGAAATATCACCCCATAGAGATCTTGATAATGAGATGGTCACACTATGTGTTTGCATGTACCAAAATTTTTTTTCACTGGTGCCTGCCTGGCTTCTTACCGTCCTAATGATTTCCATCATTCCCTTCCTCAATTATTCAAAGACAATTTCAGTTGTCATCGCATCTACATGAAGCAGAGCAGCAAAGTGGCCATGGCACATATCCCATGGCGATAGCATCAACAGAAGGGCCTTGAAAGAAGTTTGCCATCTCAGCAAGAGTTGTTTGCTCCAGAACAGCTCGAATCTGTTGACATTCAGGGCATTCTGCAAAGTCCATCAGCTTTTGCAACATGCTAAAAGGACACAGGTTTGCAGATAGAGGTGTGGTAGATGTAGCCATGAGTCTTCTTATTTTAAACAATGGTTAACTAGGCAGTTAAACTGTGCAGGCTGCTTTGGAAACTTCAGAAAACAAAACAACCCAAAAAGAAAAGAAGTTGATCTAATCAGTGTATTGAGGAGAACTTATTTTTATCTCCTGATTTTTCCAGAAGCTGAAATAAACACTGGAAAAACTTCAGTCACTATGTTACTCTGAACTGCTCTGGAGCTCTCCTAAACAGCTCCAATGCCAGCTCAGCTGCTTCTGCAGCTTTCCTGGAGCACTGAGCACACAGAGATCCCCTCACCACTGCCCGCAGCTCTTTAACCAGGCTGCCGACAGCCCGGAGATAGAAAATCTTCCTTGCTGGCCAGGGGGCTTGCTGGAAGGTGAAAGTAAAATCCAAAGAGCACTTCAATTTTGAGTCGGACTTCAAAGAGCCCTGCTGGGGGACCCTCATCTGTAGCTTTTAATGTTTTTGTTTGACTGCTTATCATTAAACCATTCATTCAGCCAGTTCTACACAATGAGCCCTTTAATGCATCTTATGCTGAAAAAAGTTCAGCCATAGACATCAAAAGCAAGAATATAATCTCTTCCTTAAAGAAAGCTTTGATGTACCTTAAAATACCATATTTTCAGAGGTATTTAAACATTCAGCCCTTTTTTTCCATGCTGTAAGCTTTTCAAGAACTAATAAATCTATGAGCTCCTATTGACCTAACGCAGCGGGTGTATACGTCAGAGCATCTTGCTGAACTCTAGGGTGTGCAAACTGGGGTTCAGGATCTACTCCTGTAAGGCCATGCCCCAGGGTCACACAGGAGATCTTCTGCTCCAGCATCCCCTAAGTCTCGCAGGCTCACATCAAAGAAGTCCCTGCAAAATTTTTAACTAGCCTGATTCTCAATGAATCAGTGAAAATGCTGATTTATACGACCCAAGGTCTTGGCACAATGTCACTAGATTTCCAAAACTAAAATGAAATAAGTGAAGTAAAAAGCTTTCTTGGGAATCTGCCCATCTTCATTATATAGCCTCCATTACCACAGTATTGGAGTGCTTCATGTTTTTTAACATATTTATGCTCACAGTACCCAGCTGGAATAGAGAAATGCTGGTTTCTTCCTTTTGCAGGTTGGAAACTGAGGCTCAGACAGACTAAGGAGTCCGATCCATCAGAGAACACTGGGGCCCAAGATGACCTGTAAGCATCAAGTTCCAAAAATGAGACCCTCAAATTCACAACTTTAAGTGCTCCTGCAAATCCATTGAGTACTTAGCCGAAGGTTTAATTGTCTCAAAATGCTGGGCACTATCATCATGCTTTTTGGGATACCAGAATGCTGGAAACTCACCCATCAGAAGATCCACACTCAGAATAACAGCATCTAAGTCACTTTGAGGGTGAAGCTTTTTGTGACTTAGCCAAGATTACAAAGGAAATTTGTGGAGAGGTAAGGCTCTGTAATTTCCAGTGGACCCACCTTCCTCACAGACTGGTTTGAAGGCATCAGAGCCTGGCAATTCAAAGAAGAAATCAGATGCTCAGAAATTATGAAAGCAAGCCTAATCAAACCATCCCGTTTAGGGCAATGTGTCACATCCACATTATTTATCCTAACAAATAAGCCTCTTTGGACTACATGGAAATCTGCTGAATTTTTCACTAGGCATCAGCAGCACCCAGGCCCCAAATGAGTCCATTAGAATATTTTAATCTTGCCATACCTTCTCAGACACTTAGTGGGCAAAAGTAACAGAAAGTTACAGATGAAAGGAATATTATGTGGTTGTGCAACTGTCACATAATGGAACACTCTCTCTGAGTAACTGCATAAAAAGCAATTTTATGGGTTTTATTGAATAACTCAAGATAATTTAAGCCTCCATAAAAGGATAATGAAAATAAAAAATAACTCTTTTACAGGAAGATGTCTCCTTACATAGAGAATGCTAGCGGCACAACAGATTATGAATGTAGTCTAATTTTAATTTTTTTTCAAAAAGTTTGTAAAATTTTAAAAGGAGCAGATTTTGGTCAAACAGCCCAATTACTTGTGCCATACCACACAAGTTCTGAATGTTGTGTACATAATGTAGCCACATTTACCATATATGTGCCATACATGACATAAAGTAAAGGAAAATTTCTCTTCCAAAAAATTTTCCCAGTAGCATAGGAATAGTAGAAACCACTTTGTGCATCAAGTCTGGCTCTCTGCTACTGTACCCAAACCTACATCGCCTGCCTCCACTCATACGCTTATCAATTCAAAAATCAGAGAGATACTCCTAGTAGAGTTTCAGAGCCATGCTCCAGAGCCATCTAAATCCATGCCATCTAAAGAGCCAAAATGCAGAAATAACATACAATTACTTCTGTTTTTTTGGAAAGGGAACAGTGGCATCACGAGATTTGATCACTTAGGCAGATCGGCACAGAATCTCCGTGGCAGAGCTGGAGGGCTGGTCTCAGATCCCCTGCCTCCCGGGCCTCTGCTCAGCCAAGTGATAAAAGTTGCCACTGAAGATGAATGTGCTGAAAACACAACCAGAGCCACAGTGTCCAGATTTTTAGTTCTCAGGTTTGTTTTAGTTCCTTTAGTTTTCCCTTTTAAAGGAAAGATCAACATCCCATATTTCTCAAGGTGAGGATTTGGTCAGCAGTGCTATTGTTACTCCTGTTAGGGAGAAAAACAAGCAAACAATGACAAGCATAATTCAGTTTAGTTCTTGCAAAAACCATACGCAGTGGCAGGGAGCCAGTTTCTGATCTCACTTACGCTGGGACAAAGCCATGGCAACGGCACCGCTGAAGCAGGAGAGCAGCTCCGGCTGGAGGGGAGCTCAGCAGCTGGCACATGGTCTCTTAGTAACAGCCTGCAGCTCCATGTAGACAGCCTCTCTCAGGAAAAGAGAAGGATCTAGACTGCTGCTTGGAACTGGCATCGATGTGTTTATGCATCATAAATAGATTTTCCTCTGCAATTCAGGCATTTTTCTGTTAAACTTTTCCAGCAAATTCTAGAAAACCTGGGTAATAGTTTGAATTAGGCCATGATTTTGTGTTAGAAGGTATCAGAAAAGTGTTTCCACTCTTTCTGAGGAAAGCAGGCCATGATTCACCAGGGTATTAATGCGCTTGCTTCAGGCAGAGGGCAGCAAGACTGTGCTGGGCGTCCAGGTACAGAAGGATGCTGAAATTGGGCCCCGTGGCTGCCACTCTCCCCAGCGCTGCTGCTTGACCAAAGCCATCACACTTCACGACCAAACTGAGCGTGTTTTGACTTCAGTGGTGAGTGATGTCAGCTGGAAGCTGTTCTGGGGAGTGTGACAGTGATCAGTGTTGAAGTAGACTGAGGAAGAATGACTCATCCACCAACGTCAATGAAAGACGATATTTCTTTCTCACCAGGCAGCCCTTGCACCTATTTTTCACCCTTCGGAGCAAGGTCCCTTTGCACCTTTCTGGGTAGCAGCTCAACAAGTTTTAATGCTGCAGAATTTCAAAATGCTATTCTTCCCTGGTGTTTCTCTCTTGGCAAGTGCTTTGTTCAGTATCTGGGACACAAACCACTGCTTGCCACTGCAGCAGCAGTGAGTGCAGCAGCAGTAAGTGCAGCAAGATCCATAAAAGCAGGATAGATATAGAACAAAGCCAGGTTTGGGAGGGTAGGCTGGCTACTAGCATGGCAGAGAGCTGGCAGAACAGCCTGGTTATCACTTCTGCACAGCAAACGGCTGTGCACTTGCTCCCCTGCCTCTCCGGACTTACCACTCACTCTCAGGCTGAGGTGGGAGTAGAGGGCAAGCCATTCAGTACATGCAACCATTGCATGAAAATGTCCAATAGAGCAAGTGATTATTTTTCACCACCTGCTTCCTACTTGCAAGGTACTGAGCTTGTGTATCATCGTGACATAAGAAGGCAAGAACACCTCCAAGAGACAGATACTGTCATTGACTTGCCCTTCCCAGCCCCCTCGCTAAGCAGTGCAGCCTCCCCGTAGTCACTAAAGTCTTACCTTTCTGACCCAGCTCTTTGCTCCTGAGACCTTGCATATACTTCTCCCTGTTCTAAAAGATGAAGCTCACATTCATCTGGATCCGTCCTCTCAATTCAAACCATCTTTCTGGCTTGTGAAGGTGATAACTTCTTTCTAAAAAGCCTCCTTATACTGATACATGGCATTTATTCACATGTGTTTCCATCTAGACAAATAAGGGGTACCATCCACAAATACAGTAAGAACAGGAGATCTGCATAAGGAACAGAAAAACCAGGACCTGAAGAAGGTATCTGTGTCAGAAACAGGGCTGTAAATCATGGGCTCAGCCCTAAGGCTACCAAAATAGTTGAAACACCACGTAGTCCCATACCAAGGTATCTAACTGGTATCATTTCATGACTCACTTCATTGTCAGCTCTGGAGAAAAATCTTTTTTCTTTAATTCTCAACAATAAAACTTAGATCAGACTGAAGAGTAGAGAACTGCAAGACAGTTGACTCTAATTCAGGACCTAACAGTATTTAAGCTAGAGACACCAAATGTCATGGCTTTCTTAAGAGAGTTTGAGAATTTGGAAGCATGTCCTACCATTCAGAAGATACTGGGAAGTTATTTTGCACCAGATTTTAGAAGTGGTAAAAAGAACAAGCAGCTTATCTGTATAATTTCATCCAGAATAGAGGAAAGACAGAATCTGGTCTCTCCATTCAAGCTGTTGCTTTGGCTTGCATTCACACCCTGTGGCACAACGAGACACCTCTAACCTCTCCATCCCAGCACACGCCTGGGCTCTCAGGGCACGTCCTTTTTGCTCTGTGCTGCCCCAGGCTGTATGGCCTGGCACAGATAGTGTACTGAAGCCTGGCCATGCAGGGGAGGCAGGAGAGAGCATGTCATGCTTCTTGCATCCTCTTTTCGTTATCTAGTATCTGCTCTCCTTAATTTAGATACACTTGCAAGCATGCATTCAAAGCAGATCACACCCACCCACCAACGCATTGCTGGGATCCAAAGATATGTTTGGGATTTTGTGTGGACTCCAGCATTCTGCCTAGAGAAGACGCAAATACTTCACATTTTAATGATATAATTAGCACCCATAAAACCCTTCACTCTAAGAATAGCTGCAAGAAACAGAAATATGGAGTGGGAGCTTATATAATTTTATCAGTTTGTCATCTCTTTTCAGAAAAACCTGCCAACTGGCCTCAATTCATCAGTCAACGGTATAGTAAACACTGGAAAGCAACCTGCAGGTAGATTACCAGAACAGTTTTACTCCAGCTTCTTTACAAATCTAAACGATTTTCAGTTGCTCTTTTGAATAGCAAATCTAAAGTGTGACTCCAGAGGTAAAAAGTCTTTGACTAATTAATGAATTAACTAATTGCACTTGGTTATCATATTTGAGCATCTAAGTACAAAGAAGCAGCACTCAGTTATAAATAGAACTGATTAGGGTATGGCATATGCACATTTGCACAAGGGATCTAAGAAGCTGATGAGTCGTAATTGGCACTGGAATTTGCAAAGGTTCTTTAAGAGCAAAAGTTTGTGCAGGTATCGGGTAGAATTTTGGAAAAACATGTGGGCTTGGGGGCTAAGTGAGCCACACACAGAATGCTTTGCAATTAAAAGTCAAAACTCAAATACAAACTCACTCAGCTCCAAAGCAGAAACCTTTTGCTGCTGCTGCTTAGTTTCGTGCCTAGTAGCAAGCAAATGGGGTGGGTGCTGCCCCGTTATCCACTGGGCATTGATTACCGTCCAAAATTGAGCAGAACAGCCTGTCACACACCCACGACCATGCAGCTGTTGCTCCAGTGCAAGGCAAGGCTCTCACATCCCACCTTGGCACCAGCAGGCACCAGCTCAGGCAGTACCAGTACTCTGTACCCTGGGCATGATAGGGAGCAAGGAGTGTCTGGGAGGATGAGGTGGGGTGGGGTGGCACAGATGAGATTTGTGGTGGGAATGTGAGAGCAGTAGTGGATAGGGGGTTGGAGGCAACATAGGGGCTGCGGTGGGAAGACCAGAAGGACCACGGCTCTCAGGGACAGGCAGAGTTCAGTAAGCAGCTTGTGCCAGGAAGCCTGGCTGCCGCTGTTATACGCATTCTCCTTCCTACGCTTAAAAGCAAAGAAGCTGCAGTGACTCAACTCAACAAGCACTATGTTTACTAGTGACATTATACAGGGCAGTCTAAAAGAGTAGTGCAGTTGCATAATTAGTCACACAAATGGCTCTCAGCAGCTTAGGAGTTGTATACCTCCCAGGTATTCTTAAAGAAATAATGACAATACTTTCTCCCTCCCTTTTTTCATCCTACCCAGCCATGACAAGAAGGCACTGATTAAATCACAGATTATTTTTTCTGCCTGTATGAATGGGAACATGATGCATGGATATCTTGCCAACAATCTCAGGCCTGAACTTGTTTTAGGTTGGAGGTGGAAAGTGTTGAACCCAGTACAAGAATGGAACTGGCAGCCTTTTTTTGGACTTGTGGGAACTACAGATGTCATACTGATAAGGGAAGACAACTCTGTTAAAAAGGCCCTGATCTGAAACCCACTACAATTAAAGGAATTTGTCTCACTGATTTCTGTAGATGCTGCAGCAAACCTCAAGTAAGGATTTAATTATCATTAATAACAATTAAAAATAATTGTGTTAAGACATTGACAAAGTAAGAACTGCTCACTGTTGAGTAACCATTGCCACTGTGGAATTCAGCAGCTCAGTGAGAAGCATTTAGAGGGCAGAGGAGAAGCATCTCAACAAGAAAAGCTCATCTGAGGGGCCAGGGTATCTCCCCATGTCTCTGCCAGGTTACACTGCAGTAGCGCTTGAACGGCCATGGTTACAGGAGGAAGAGCGCACAGCGAGGCTCTCAGCAGCCTCCTCAGAAGTAGAAAGACCACCATGAACATGCCACAAGGATGCTTTGCTAACTCTTCATCTTGTCCTGGCCAATTTCTGAATTATCGTTAGTCAATAATTCTCTTCTTAAGATTCAGGAACCAAGTAACCTTTGAGACTGCTTCAGCACACACACATTCAATGTAGGCCACTAATACCACAGGCAGAAGGTAGTTGGAGAGACCTCATGTCACAGCACAAAGTAGTTAGCTGGCCTATTTTTCTCAAACAATAGAGCTATGCTCACTTTTCCCTGCTGCTCTCAGTGCAGACATACATCATTCAAACTCGATCTGCCCAGATGATTAGACCATTCTTCAGGGAGATGGCAGGACTCGCGCAGGCGCTGGCAGAACTAACTCAAGTCTCTGATGTTGTAAGGACACACTCTGACCACCCAGCTATTAGGGAGGGTTAGTTTGGGAAGTAAGCCCGGAACAGACACCTTACTTCTGCTTCAGCTATAACTTTCTCATATGCATTTCCTAATGGCTTCTGGAGACAGTTACCTGCATAGATCCCAACATTTGCGGCTATCACGGTGTGGTTCTTTGCTTCATCGATGCCTTACACAGAGCCTGTATATGTTAGTCAAGACTGCAGATTTTTCTAGGTAGCCTAGAAGGTACTCCACATTCACTATTGCAAAGGCACAAATCCTCTCAGGTCAGCGATCTTAATCACCCTTCTAATATTGTGCTGTTGATGTGGGACTTAGGCTTCCTTGTTTATCACTTTTGCTCTTACTTCTGCTGTTCAGAGTGGGCAAATGTTTTTGGATTGATCCAAGTCATTGTTCTTTTTCTTCACAGTCTCACATCTACCTTTATTCTGTGGACATCTCTCAAGAGAGGATTAGATCGTAGATTTGCCTGGTTTTTGCACAACTGTTAGGTATACATAGAGAATGTAAATAAGCCATTCAGCTGAAATGGCTTACCTCTCCCCATCACAACACACATTTTTCTCATGACACCATGTTACTAACCTGCAAGTCAACCCTTGATCCAAGAATAAGCTGCAATGAAAAAACAGGGCATAGCATAACCAAACATGAGCTCCCTGAAACTGATACATGTTCTTTGTCCCAGCTGTAAGGGTACAGACTCATAAAATAAGCAAGCATAGATCCACACTACTGTCAGTTCCATCTACAAGTTAAACAACACAGATCACCTTGAAAAAAACCCAGACTGCAAGAAATTAATTAATGAATCAGTCACACTGTGGTGGCATGGAATCCACAGCAAGAGAAGAAGGTGGCCTTTAGGAAACAATTTATTCTGATAGCTAGGAAACAGTCTTTGATTGTGCTGGAAAGCCTAAAAGATCAGCTGCAAACTACAGTTAAAGACGCCATAATGAGCCAGCATATGACAAGGTGTGGGGATATGATGGTAAAGTAGTAGACAGTCTTTTTAATTGTAAAGGACGTGTGGGAAGGGCTTATGAGAAGAGGTTCAGAAGATTAGAACAGGCAATTTAAGGCATTGGGAAAAATCAATAATGAAACAACAGTAGTTATTTTTAACTCTTTACTGTGCTTAGGAGTTCATAAGTGCTTTTGACAGACCACTTTAAGGAAGGGACTGGAAAGCTGGTTTGATTGCTGGACAGAAAAGATCACCTAAACTATTATCTTGTCTCCAGCTAAAGCTTAGACACAGTATCAGAGGTAAGGAAAGTGCCCAGCCTATTCTGAGATACAAAACATCTGGACAAATCACCCAAAGTGGGACCAGTTCAAACTGTTATAAATTCTTGCAAATGTTTTCCAAGGTGAAGAACTTGCTTGGCAATAGGAAAGACACCAAGTAACAGCAAACTTCCTTTTCTCTGGGACATGGGAAAGCCCTGCGAAGGGTTTTGACAGTGTTCCCTGGATGGGGGTCTTAGAAATTTTATTGAGCCCCCTCATGGAGCATTGATGGCACACTGCACGCTTACCACAACTCCCTGCTTGGATAGCAAAATCATAGACCTATACTGAAACAAACCCAGCCAGGAAATTAAGAATTTCTTTGCTGCCAGATGTACATTATTATTAATTTTTCTCTGAAATTACCTGGCCATATATCATTATCTTGAATGATTCTGTAGTTTGGAAGAAGTTCAAAAGTAGTTGAGGCAGCTGAATACCCCTATGAAGCGAAAGAGCACAGTGTTCCTGCATAGCTTCCCATAGTTTTGAGGTGCTTCATAACAAACTGGGATGGGAATTCATTGTTGGCTTTCTAAAAAACATCCCAAACTGGTCAGCTGAGACTGTGAGGAAAAAAGAAACACGGAGGAAAACAAAAGAAATGTACTGTGCTGAAATATAAGTATCTCACATTTTTTGACTCTGCTTGAAGATGGTCATGTTTAAACAAACGTCTTATCAAACACAATTGCCTTGTTCTGTTTGGAGCATTGCATTTTCCTCCTTCTGGCAATCTGTGGTTCTTTCACTGCAAATCCTGTGTTGTGAGACGATCCTTTGTTCTCTTGTTTTGTCTTGAGAAACAAAACAACAAATTGTTTTTTGCTTTAGGAAGCTATTTTGTCATACAGATTTTGGAGCAAACCAAAACATGCTGACCCACTCCACTTTAATTTGAACAACTGGCAATAACAGTTCTTGCAAATGCACAGGGGAGGAACACACTGCACCTTTTTGACGTATGAGAATATGAGGAGAAGTGGGCTCAAATCAGAATGTCCTGGACCAGCCCCAGGTGTGAATTTACCAGTATTCAAACACAGTGTTGTATGTGGTATTCTTGACTATGCTTGTTAGACACACAAGAGCGAGGCATGTAGGTCAAGGTAAGAGGCAAACTTATTCGAATTTTCTAGACATGAAGAGTGTCAAAGACAGTATCTTAACTTATTGACTTAAATAGGGCAAAGATTTCATCCAGCAAATAAGACTGTTATGTGTCACACTGTCATTTTGTCTATAACACAGATGTTCTCCATAAATCCATAAGTGGGAAATCAAATCAGTGGATAACTTTTGCTCTCATACACCAAATCCCTATCAATGTAGGAGCATTAAAACGCTCTTTATATGAGGAAATAGAGCATAAATTGTAGCTAGTTTGTGGGCTTTCCACAGATCCAAAAGCATAGTTCATTGCAATACAAATGATATGACTTTTTTTCCAGAAAAATGAATATTTATGCACTGTTACATAACAGTGTTCATATTTGCCCAGGTCTTAAGCTTCAAGGCAAGTTTTCTTCAGAGGTGTAAGCTATTTGTCTATGAAAGACAGTGATTTAGAATTTGAAATCAAAGTTTCTTCTCTCTCTGTCATTCCCTTTCCTTCCAATATGGTACTTGCCAGCAAAAGTGGACTTCCCACAGGGTCATATTAATACTAGGCCAAAATCTTAATTGGTCAACATCAGTTGATTTCAATAGGTGCATATCACTTTAGAGAAGTTGGGAAGCTCATCCAATAATGTGCCTCTATCTAACTTTGATTGATTAAAGCGCAGTTTGACCTTAAATATGTACCTTCCTTCCTATTACTAGAAATATTTCTTGTGGCTCTGTAGGAAAGAGGGTAAACATAACAGGATTATTAAACTTCTGCCGCAGGGTACAACTGTGAAGACTGGGTACTTAGCAACCAGAAACAGAGGAGCACAAGATGTTCCATCCAAACGGCACATTTTGCAATGAAATATAAAAGCTCTTATCAACCTGTAACATTTAGGCCAACACAACTGATCTCCACAAACAGCCAAACACTAGTAATCGACAGGGAAGTGACCATATTTAAAAGCTTAATGTAGCTGACAAATATAACTTACTCCTCCCTCCTAAATTCCTTGACATTTCTCCCCTTACCACCACCACCTTTCCCAATTGGATTTAAATGACTAAACTCAGCTTTAAAAGGTTGGTTCGATATTTATGTTGGCTATTAAGGTCGGGGAGTCAAGAGATGAGAACGCCAATTTCTGCAAGTAGATTGCCTGACATTTGAACAAGATTGAAAAATCCATCAATATAGCACGTTTTTCTTAGCAAAAAGTTCTTGTAATTTCTTGAGAATTAATCAGCAGTAGTCAGTCCTGATTGAAGAAGAAATGACAGCAACCTGGTTGCTCTTCACCATGTCATCCAGTCTCATTTGACTGTTCATGCAAATGGGAGTTACAGATTGCACAGTATAAGACAAATCCAATGTCCTCCTCTACCCACCATCAGCCATCAAACCTGATGGTGGAAACTGTATGGGAACCTGCTGAACTGAGGGGATGCAGCTCAGCTGCCAGACACTAGAAGTCACCACACAGACATAGGAGGATGCACAAATGGGCTGGGGGCCAGAGGATCTGTTGCACAATGGTGTGGCTAATCCGTGTCTTCAGTATAACACGAGGAATGCAAAGGGCTAGTACGGTCTCTGTACACTGGGACACCATATGCCCAGTGACCATAACTGTGTGTCAGTGGCAGCATGCTATAAGACCAACAGAGGATTATACTTATTCCCAGGAACAGGGCACACAAAATGGTTCAGGTGTTGGACACTAGAACTGGCTGAACTTCGGTTTTCTTTAGCTGCAGCTTTTCTGAGGTTTGCTCAGCTCTCCGATATCCACCCTCTTTTCCTTCACTGCAGGGGTGTGCAAACCCTGCTTCTCCAGCTGTGGAGCATTAGGGAGAGGAATTCCTGTGTAAAGAAAGCCAGATCAAACTAAAACACACTGAGGATTTTTTTTTTGCCTTGGCAGAAGATGGGGGAATACACCCCTAAGTGTGCATCATTCAAGCATTTATTCAGTGAGTCTGCTGACTTTTGTGGAGGCTGCAGTCAGAGGAAATAAAAGCTTAAAACACTGTGATGGTTCCTTCTTTGCAGAAGGACATTTGAGTAATATCGTCATGGTGGGAATTACATGTAAGCAAGTCAGCTCCTGAGCTATATTTCAAGGAGCAAACAGGGAATGCCAGGGAGGGAAATAAATCAGGCTTGTAAGATAGGAATAATCTCAGGGTGAAGCTCATTTGTCCTGTTAGAGACTTAAGTTGAAAGAAGAAAGTCTTTAAAATTGCTGCAGGCTTGCATGCATATATGAAAAGTTGGGGACTATTGTACTTTTTTGCTTCAAGACATTTTTCCTTTCCAAGATCCCCCATGAAATTTAGATCACATTGAAAAATATATTCAGCTAACCTGCATCACCACCACATGAAATAAAGGGAGGGGGAAAAAAAACCCAAAGATACTAGAATAAATAACAGTTTTAACTGCTGTTTAATTACAGAAATGATTCCCTTTGGCATACTAGTTGCACAGACTCTCTCTGCTATTCAGAAAGATTTGTGACTGTTTTTCTCAATTTCTTAAGGTGTGATTAAATTTTTAGATATGATTAATGGAAAGTCTGTTAGCCTGAAGGTCCTTCGAGTGATGAAATGTGGGATGTGCACTGCATTAGTGCTGTGATCTGCTTGCGACGTTTATCACCGTCACGTGCTTCTGAGGAAGGTATTGCGTCTCGCTGTGGGCAACTCGGAAAGACCTGCTGATCTGGGGAAAAAATATCTCTATTGCCCATTAATTAATGGCTGATTTTGTTGGAAACAGCCCTCTTCTCATGTGATCTCGAGCCAGCTGTTCCACAATGTGTTACTGAGGACAAATAAAGACTGTGACCTTTCAAAGTTAATGAGAATTTTGTCTTTCCTCTAGAGCTTCATGCTAATTATAAAGGAATGCAAATATCTCCACAAAAGCCCACTGCTTTTCCAAAGACCACTGGTCAGCATTAAACAGACATGCTTAAAAAAGGTTGTACAGCTTGACTTGTCTGCATAAGCTTAGTTCATGTATATATATGAGTGTGCATATGTGTATGTGTGTGTATATATATATATACACACACATATATATAGGAAAATTCTAGAGAGAGAAAGCATCTAGTTTACATTTATATGATGAGTCTAGACTGTGGACAGTTATTGGCCATTCCTGAGCTTTCAGTCATTTCCAGGAGTTTGTACTTTTTTTTTTTAAATCTAAGAGCAGAATTTGGTTAAATTTTACTTCATAAATGTACAACAATCACAAATGAGGCCTCAGTCCGGCTGCCTCAACTTGTCTGGTACTAAAAGCTATCTATTAAAAGCTTCAGAAAGCTTTTACATGAAAGCACAAGAAAAGTTGATTCAAATTAAGAAACAATAAGTTTCTTTCTAATAATTTAATTCAGAATATTTATATTAGTCCATTTCAACGTGTCCTTATTGCATTGGTGGGATTTACGAGCTCCCTCTTGTGGCTAAATTAGCAACTATGGACTGTTATTTCCAGCCAAACACTTGGCCTAGAGTAATAGGCAAAAGCAAAGGGCAGTTTTTAGCTCTCCGAAGTAGGAATTGATTTTAACCTCCACAGCAGCTAAAAAAGTCCCCAGAACTCACGCAAAACCCTCTGCACACCTGGGGGAAGGTGTTTCTCCGCTGCGTCCGGGCAGCCGGGGGACAGGCCGCACCCACATCTGGAGCAGATGCTCGATGCTGCTTCCGGCGAGACGCGGCGCGGCGCGSGTCCTTGGGCTGGAGCCGGCACCTCCGCCACGGGCCTCCTTCCGACCGGCCCACCGAGGCGCCAGAAAGAAACACCCAGTCGCCCACCCTTCCGCGGGACGAGCCGCAGGGAGATGGTGGGCCGAGCGTGAAGCACAGGCTCGTGCGGAAACAAATTAAACGAGTTTCTGAAACCAGAAGTTTCAGAGTTTGGAGGCCAAGTTGCAAACTGCGTTCTTCAAAGTCAAACGCGTGTTGTGCAAATGTATCATCCGAGTGCTTTTAATGACTGTGTTTAAACTGACAGAGCACTATTTACAAACTCACCGCACCGATTTGCAGATAGTCTTTAAAAGCATGACTGAGATTTCCCATCTGTTTTTAACACAAGTAAAATGGAAAGAAAAAATGTCATTTCTTTCACCCTAAATTCATTTTTTCTCAAACCAAATGAATCGTTTCAGGAGACTGTGTTACCTCATACCAATAAATGCTGGACTGCAGGTTTAGTGATTTGGATTATGCATATGGCAATAAATGAGTTATAGCTATCCAAATCCTGCAAATTTACTAATTTTGGAACCTGCAAAAGTTCCAGAAAGTTTGCTTAAGAGAAGTTCACTTATTAAAAAGAATTAATTAAAATTCATCAATAGCATTATTTTTCTTGCAGATCAGTGCCACCTAATAACAAGACTTAATATCTGGTGAAGTCCTGGGCCATATGTTCTAGAAATAAAAATTTAGTTTGTGCTTAAATATGCAAAATTAATTTCAGACCAGTCATATATAATCAATTACCACAGTGGCCTAGGCAAATAAGATGTTTAAAATGCACAAATGGTGAAAAGACTTGCTGCTTTTTTGGACCGGCAATTATCTGATTTTAGTGCAGAACTGCTTTTTTTAAGCATGTTGATTAGATTGTGCAAATGCCCACTGTAATGCTTAGACTTCAGGCTTCTTTTCAAAAAACTCTATCCCCCCTGCTTCTTCCAGGACTCTTAAGGGCCTCTCTCCTTGCATGCACCAGACTTTGGATCCAAGCGCCCAGAGACAAAGCCTCAGTCACAAGGCTTGGTGTCAAGTTGTTGCAATAACATCCACCTGAGGAAGTTAAAAGCTTTGATTACAAGAAGGAGCAGCAACGAAGCCAGCTCAGAAAGCCCCACGACAAGTTAAGCTGCTGCACAAACTGCTGAACAAGCTCAGCAACACGCTATTTCACATTAAATAGGATTTTGCTTTTGCAGAGTTCTCAAAGGATAATAGAAAACGCACTGGAAGTGCCCGTGGCGCTCCCGCGCCCGGAGAAGTCCTCCGTGGGGCCTTAACGCGAGCGGCGTGCTTTGCCCCTTCTCGAGGGGGAAGGTGCCCAGGCTGCCGGTGCACCCAGCGCCCGGCTAGCGCAGCGCCAGCACCAGCGCTGCCCTCCCCAGGGCCGCGGGGCTCCCAGGGCTGGCTCGCTCCGTCTCGGGAGCGCCCGGCGGTGCCGGCATAAAACACAGGCTTCTCCCTTCGCTCCCCACCCTCCCCTTCCCTTCCCGTGGTTGAGAGGGAAAACTGGTTTTAGAGGTCATTCTCACTGTCGGAAACCAACAATTCTGTAATTCTTTAAGTAGGTTGATTTTGAGTTGAAAACCTCACGCGGCAGAGAGGAGTTTAATTTCAAGAGAATTTTAAGGGAGAAACCGCTCGGCGGCGGCACCGCAGGAGTGCTCGTTTCATCACGCTGTTTGTCTGACTGTACCCCGGGCTGGAGCACAGCCTGCCCCAGGCCTGCGGCAATGGGGTCGCAACGAGAGTTAGCGTGAGCCGTGAATTATGAAGTACGGACACACAGCTTGGATAAGACTTTCAAATGTTAAAAGGCTTCAGTTGGGATCTGTTTTCCAAAATTATCAGTATTGGGAGCTCTTTGAAATCTAACCATTTTTGCGCCTTTTAACACTGGATATGTAGATTAATTTTTTTTTTTTAAGTTCTTTCAGGCAGAAAGAAATTAGACATTAATAATACATACATTTTAGAGATAATATCTTGTAGTTAATTTACTTAGGGAGGTAAATTATATTTGTATCATCTACTAGCTAGCTTGATGCTTAAAGATGCTGCAAATACCTAATTACATTATAACGCTATGAAGTAGATATAAAACTAAAACCTGTTTAATAGTTAAGCTTGTTGCTATAACAACCACATTTCAAGGGCACAGATATAGAAAATACACACAACAACATCTGCATTAACTAAATATGTCATTACAATTGAACTTTACCTGGCAAAAGAACAAATTAAATTTGAAACTTCTTTGTTCAACAAAGAGGCAAAAAAAAAAAAAGGCCTTTTGTTAACGTCAACAGAACTGAATCTTTAAACACCAATGGCCTCTCGAAGGGAGATTTGCTATTTAATTAATCTGCTTGTGGATTCCTCCCTAAATGTTTCCCCTCCAAGGAAAGGAATTCAGCCTCTGGATTCTCACCTTGGTCACACAGACATTTAGACATCTGGCTGTTCTCATTTAAGTCAGTGGGAATATTGCCTTTGACGCATATTGCACCAACCTCAGAAACTGGCTTCTTCCAACCTTTGCCCACAAAATTAAGAAATGAGAATGAGGAGCAGAAACAAAGAAAATCATTCACAGCGTAATGTAGCATACCAGGCCAGGCAAGGAACTGGCAGAAAGGGGTTTTGATAATCAAGCAATCATATTTGACCCAACTCTTTCCATTGTTTAGCAGCCCAGGATAGGAGATGGATAAGGAATATTTTTAAAAAACTGGAAGCAAAACCACTTATAAGTCAAGCTGAGGCCAATGGAAATAAGTGCTTGGTGAAGTTCAAGAGTAGTAGCTGGTTTTTTAATGTTCTGAATAAATATGAACTATTTTCACAGACTAGGGAAGTTCAACTCTACTTAAATGCAGTACTACACAAGACTGTTAAACACAAAACATAGTAATAGCCACTGTTTGGGTTGCTAGGATTGTTATTTCAAAATAGAGAGTTAATATAATAGAAACCTTTTACCTAATATTGTAAGTCATTTGCATACTCTGAATGGCGACATTAGAAAGGAGCACAGCTCAACCTTATGGAGGGATCACTTCCATAGTATCAGGAGACTTCAGTCCAGATCACATTTTCAGCCTTTCCATGAAAGCAAGGAACTTGTAAAACATCCCAGAGCTTGAAAGACCAAAAGTGATTAGGATCTACTCTAGGAAGTAATTATCTTCAGCATGAAAAGTATTCACAAAGAAAGCTTCAAATATACAACAATATTGTGCAGAGGGTCAATAATCATATTATTTTTAAAAAAGGGATTGATATGGCTTCCTCCTAGTAAAATCTGTGATTAGCACTGTTAGCCCTGAAACACACTCATGGAAAGATAAGGGGTAGTAGCAGTACTTGTACAGTTCTGTTTTACAAATTATTTCACATTTCTGTACCCTATTTCTTTCATCAGCACATCTCAAACAATATACCTTCAACAATAAATGCAAACTATTTGACTTTCTACATTCCCTCCTCCTCTTTTTCAGTTTTTTGGATTTACATGTTTACATGTCCTTGGAAGACAGTTTCAGAAGCAAGATTAAATTCAGCACAAGTTTCACAAAGCTTTCCATAACTGCGACTTTGACAATAAGAAGCAGAAAATACAGGTTTCTCTAAAGCTGTCTTTTACCTTCCTCTTGAAAACAGCAACTGTGGCTTTGAATTAACATTTGTTGTTTTCATTTGACTGCACATCTTTTAAAGAAGCAACAAGAACATTGGAAGCAGAAGTTAATAACTGTGTTATATTACTCAAGGTTTCTACTTTTAACACAGATTGCATAGTGTAAGGCAGTCTGCCAAAGTCAGACCACAGAAAGAGATTTAGCAATAAAAATCACACTTTTTTCTTTTTTAAATATAAACACAAGAGCAAAACTGTTTACAGTAGAAGGCAATAACAGCATTATACCATTGATGATGGAAAAATGCAAGTTGCAAGCCTCCCTCTAAACCAAAACTAGCCCCATCCCTAAGACGGTCTTTTTGGCTGGATGAATTTCCAATCACTCTCTTTTATCTGTTCTTAGATCTGGAGACTTTCAAGCTCTTCTAGAAATCTGCTTGTTGATTACTGGACATACTCGATTCTTCCGATTCAAAGGTCTAATGGGAGGAGCAGAGAGGGTCAAATGCATCATAAAATGTGTTACGGTAGCTGTTAAAGACAAACACTGAAATCCTAACCAGCGAATGTCAAAGAGAGTTTTACCATTGATTTAAGAAGAGTTAGGATTCCTCCCACTGATCTGATGTATGAAACCATAGACATACCATGGAAGCAGAAAAAGCCACTGTGGTGCTAACCACCAGAAACAGAAGCCCTAAACTGGCAGCTATTTACTCAAAAATCTATGTTTAAAAAGTGAGACTAAGATCAGAGAAGCTAAATCAATGTTATTAATTTACAAATGAGACCCAATTAAACCAATGTCTGATTCCTATCCCCTAAAGATCACTGGCATCTAAACTAAATGTGGAGAGCATGTTACTAAATAGCTCCTGTCTCATTACAGGAAAAGACTGACAAAGGGAAGAAATAACCTCATCACTTCATTGACATTAATTGGCATCACACTTACACCTGTATCTAAGAGAGGGCCATAGTCTTGCACATCTCAGTCCTTTCTTCTTAAGACGACTGGTGTGTGAGAAGAGGTAATCTTTTATTTAAACCAGTTGATGTATTAGTGAAAAAAACAAGCAGTCGGGCATACCATCTCTAGTTCAGGTATTCTGTAGCCTCAAGGGCCTGGAAGCCAGCGAAGAGCTACCTTCTCTGCAGAACAGCAGTGATGCTTGCAGTTTCTCTGCAAATCGTTTCTGCTTATACATGTGCCAGAGCGCAGCTGCCTTGAAGTCCCTGCTAAACGCTACGGCAGCACTGGCAAGGTCACAGCTGGAGAGCAAGCTGTGAAGCTTTCTCAGTGCTATCGTGACATGTGCTAGACATATTTTCCATTTGCATTATTCCATTTCCATTAATCCATTTGCTTCCATTTATTTTTTCCCCCGGTATTCATTTTCCAATTGCCAAACTATCTCCTTTAGCCCCCAGCACAATTTTCAAATTACAGGCAACTGTAAGAACAACGTGCATCAAGCAGCTGCTGTTAAATGTTGTCATCTGTCTCCACTAAAAACCTTTTGGTTATTCTGTATAATAACTGGCAGGAAGACAGATGGTTTCCTTTGTATATTTCAGCAAATTTGATCTATTATCAATTATTTATGCCCATTTTCGTTAGAGATGTGAGAGACAGCCCATTTTTCACAGTTTCCAGACTGAGGTTTCAGTGCTGGATTCAGTTACAGCTAAGTTATGAGATAAATTTGGGACAAATGTTGCCTCCTGACAGAGTCTTTCACAGACTCTAATGAGGCTGAGCGTCTACCTGTTAGGACAGGGCCAACCTCCAGCTGCAGCCTAGTGACACCACGGCAAGGGCTGCCTGGGTGGTTCCACCGTGCAGAAGAATTGTCACTTCCACGCTGATGAAAAATCCCTTCAGTTTGCCTGTACTGTCAGCAATACCAGTAAATGGTACTCGCTTCTTATGAAAAGAGAAAATGCTCTATAAACAGCCCTGTTTCACAGAATCATGCAAGACAGTAAGAAATTTTCCCCATCCCAGTAAAAATTTAAATTCCTTGACCAAAAAAAAAAAACAAAAAAAAAACCAAACCCACACCCAAAGTACATAAACTCCCAGATCTTTAAATTCCTGTTTCTAATGCAACACTTCATGAGAACTTAGCTCAGGCACTTTCTGCTCCCACTCTCCTCTGTAAAGAAGGCTTCCTGAGCAGGCCTTACTCAAGATGCTCCTGGAGGTAGAAGACAGTGTAACACAAAAGTTGAATGGCCAAAGCTTATCATGCTAGATCATCAAGGCCAGCTTATGGTGGGAAAGGAGAATATGAAGACTCGAATTAGAGCCTTTATACTGTGCTACCCTAGGACTGACAGCTGCAACCTTTCCTATGGAAACCAAATACTTTTTGGAGAAAAGCTCCAGTAAGACAGAAATGGTTTAAATGCAAAATGTTCATTCCCTTCCAGGGACTATCCTACAGGAAGTAATGCATAAATCCATCAAGACTGCAGCTGTACTGTGCCACTGGTACGTTAGCTATACAGGAGATGTCAACTGATGGAGCTCTCACAGCTTCAGTAGACATATTCCTGCTTAACCCACCTGCTGGTCTGGCCCTCTGTTAGTTAGAACCACTAGAGGTCAACACAATCACACACTTAGAGACACCACCAGCTCCATGCTTGTGCAGCAATGCTCAGCTGTGGGAGGCTGCATGCCTGTCATGTGCAGGCATGGATTTATGAGACAGGTAGGGTCGCTATTAGCCTCTGCTAGAAGATCCTGCACTCCACATCAAAGCTGTAGCCACCATCATGTGACTGTGCAGCTCTTTTCTGGACCAGCACTACAGCCATCCTCGACTTAAGCAGGCCTTATTCATCTTCCTCCAAACACAGGGACGCACAGACGTCACATGGAGAACAGACAGGAAAACAATGAACACTGTCAGAGAGCAGGTGAGGAGCAACGCAGCTCTTCTGAACTGAAGCTGATCATCTGTTTACACTTTGAAATATGCATCCAGGAAATCCATACTTTCTTTTACACAGAACGGTACTGAATATGCTTTCTGCATTCTCCATATTTCTAGGGACTATGACAAATACTTATTTCAGTTCAGACATGCAATTTTTTTTTATCTGCCCTAAGATTTTACGTAACTATCCCACATTTTGGATTCTGAGTACTTGGTGAACAGGCATATATGTTCAGTGGAAAACAACTCCAACTACTCAAGAAACCCAAGAAATAATATATTTTCTGGTAAACCTAATGCAACTGAACACTGTTATGAAGTGATTTGTCTTCCATACCCCCAATTTTATTACTGCAACCTGATAATTTCTGCCCTGTTTGGTTTTCATAGTGTTTTGCTAAAGTTCCCCATTTCACCAGTCTGTTTTTCCAACACAGAAAGGCATAGTGATATCTTCCTAACTTTCTGTCAAACACTGTTTAAATTAACATTGATTTCTCCCACCCCAGTTACTCTTGTCACCTTCTTGTATAGCTTTAAGCAATCTAAGAGGTAGAAGTTGCTGATTCAGCCTCACTTTCACTTCCTTCATTTGCTGCCTCTGTGAAAGGAATGTCCTCAGTCTATCAAGTGTACTAGAGGACAGTAAACACAGTATTTTATAGGTTTTAGCAAAAGAAAAACATTATAAAGTTAGCCTACATCTTTATATTTTAGCCACTTCCAGAAAAGAACAACAGTTCTTCAGCAGGTTTTTCTCCATAAAGATGGATTTAAAGTTCAGATAAGAGCAGATTCAGGTTATTGCAATCCTCTGAAAACCTCAATAAGGAAGATATTATTATAAACAGAGTTATATTTTTTCCTTATTGAGGTGCCAGCATTATAGATGAACTGCTGTCAGAATTGTGACTTAGTTTAGAAGGTAAGCTCTGATCTATGGCGATATTAATAGCTTTTCAAGTTCTTTTTATGACAGTAATCCTGTCTTCCTGGAGTAATTTTATGTATTTCAGTAAACACTGCAAGCTGTAAACTGTTTTATAACTTTAGTAACCTCCTATCTCACATTGAGCAAAACTGTGCTTCCAGGAATCAGATTCCATGTTCAATTTTCAAGTTTGGAAATTTAGGACAGCAATTGCATCTGATTACCTATAAATTTCATAAAAGGACTTGATATTCTGTACCTATTTAAAAGAAGCTTATAAATTTAAAATGATTCTATTGATCAGTAAAACATATCCTTATTTTCAGACATTTTTTCTTTAAGTATTCTACAGTTTATTGTTGTTGGGGAAAAATCTAGGAATATGGTTCTTAAGCAACCACAACAGAAATATACATTGTTTTCTAAAAAATACCTTCATACAGTTACAGAAATGCTCTAGAAATTGCTATTAGTTTAGAAAGCCTTTTATTCAAACCCTTCCCAGAACAGGTAGTTAATGACATACAGTCATTATAACCCCATGAGTGCTGAGCGTCCTGCAACAAATGGATCAAGTCCATGCACAAGCGGGCAAATGTTCCCATCATCAGTATCCCCTTCTTGTTAAACTCTCAGTGAGGAACACAGAATTGGATGGACACACGGATAGATTTATTATCTTACTCCAGATCAGCAAAAGGGCTCAGGTTCCTAAAACAGGGCTTCAGTGGATTGTAATGACCTAATTCCAAAACAGTGATCTGAAGTCCCTGCCCTTGCTGAATAGCTGCCTAGCCTTGAAGATACTTAAACTCATTTAATATCCCTTGTTTAACTTGAAAGTTAGCACAACCCATACAGTTCTGATTTGTACACGTTCATAACAACCCCAACATAAGTAACTAAACCACATCAGTATTCAGAAGTATATAGAGATCTCAGAAGATCCTGAACCTGTCAACTGGCTAAGAACTGACCCAACAAACACCCACAAAACGTGCTTCCATAAAATAAAATTTTCACAGCCCACCTGGTTGTCATCTGCCAGGCTCCAGCTCTCATACAACAGCTTAAAGACTAGACCACTTCCCCAATGAGGTGGGAAAACCAGGTTCACCACAGCACCAGACAAGTCACATTGACCATCACAATCTCAAAGAAGACTATCCTGACCAACAGCACAGAGGCAAGGCTTGGAAGTGGGGAAGACATGAGTGAACATTGTCCATCCTTCCTGTCAAAGCTTGTCTACTGGGTACAAGGAAAGGTGAGGCTCAAGGAGCCAGCAAGATGAAAGGCAGCATAATGTGCTCAACAAGAGGGATAGGGTTTTGAGCTCCCTGGTCCATCCCTTTCTAGAAGGCAGGATCTAGAAAGGGATCTTGGGCTCTGAACACTGAGCAGGGAGTGTATTCCCTAGTCGTATGTTCCTGTCCACACACGGTCTCCTGCTGCTGTGCACTGTTGAGCAGTCCCCTGACTGGTGCAACCCCGCAGTCCTGTGCTGTGCACAGCTGTTGCTTCTTATTGGGAAGCACTTTGTCATTCACAGTCCCTGAATGCTTTCTTACAATTTCTCTCTGCTGAGACAGTCCCCATTCCCAGTTCTGGGAACAACAGGAAAAATAATGAATTTGACTTCAGCAAGAAGGGGCATGGAACAAGGAAGTTTGTTTTTAACATTAGTCCAGAGTTCACATGTATTTCAGGCACTGCTTTAGCCATGCTGAAGTTTAAAAGAGTTGGAAAAGCTTTCTCAGACCTCATGAATCATTCTAAACTAATAAGAGTAAAATGTGGTTCAGTTATCAAATAAACACACATTGTCTGCTCTTCGCCCTAGTGGACGTGACTGCACTACTGAAACTCATCAACTGTGCCTTGGGCTTCCAACTATTTGAACAAGCAGGTAAAGATTAGGTTTCACTTTGCTCTTTTGTTGTTGTGTGTACCGATTTATTTGGTAACTGAAAGTCCTCAAGGAAGTCAAATGCACTGGAGATTTCCTATATGATCAAAATCATTATTCTATCATTATGATTTTTACTACTTTATAAAAAAATATACCAAAGCCACACAAATCTCTCCAGTTCTATCCTGGCTCTAGATTTACAGCTATTAGCTTCTACAGGTAGAATAAAACAGGATTATCACTTAAAACACATTTGGAAATAAAGGGAAAAAACAATGCTTTTTTTTTTTTTCCTGGCTGTTTATTTCTGTCTATAGAAACATACTGAAAACTTAGAGAAACACACTTCAGAAAGTAGTGTCTCTAAAAGACAACAGTCACGTGTGTGGATGGGGAAGGTATATCAGAATGCTAACACAGTCCTGGTATGCTGTATCATTGAAAAATGGGTTGAAGAGCTTCCACAAAGATATTCTAAACCAGGCAAAATTCCCACTGACGCCACCAAGACTGCTGCTTAGATAAAGACTGATGTCTCAGATCATGGGAAGGGAAAGCAAATCAGTGAGCAAATTTCATCATATCAGAGACAGTTCAAGCAAGCCACATCAGAAACATTACCACAGTGGTGATGATGATGATGATTAAAAATATTAATCAGATGTGTGATCCTTGTTTGTATATAATTTTAGAAAAGCTCCACATTTCACAGCTTCACACAAGATGAGAAATCCTATGCAAAACTTTTCAGATACCCATCTAACCTGGGAGCAGGATAGGCACTTCCCTAAATCAATACATCTTTTTCAACACACCAGTATTTGAATAGTACAAAATTAATCAATGTGCATCATCTAAATACAGCTCATCCAGACCTGTAGTTTTGGGCAGACAAAATCAGCTAACCCAATTATTTGACCATGAAAGCAAAACAAGTGAACTTCATGTACATTATGAGACATCAGATATTACATACAGAATTTTTTTCTCCTCTTTTAAAATGTAACTACAATTTCTGTTCTAAAGATATGTGGAACTGTAACCAAGCAACACTTGATAACTCATAAGCAAACACTGCAAACATCTTGAGAAAGATACCTTCCATTTTTAATTTGTCTATACAGTTTTAAGTGATACTAGACATTTGAACTTGATTTATGATGATGTGTAGTGTTGGCTGTCTTTGCGAGGCCCAGAACATCGATGTATTGCTTTGCACCATCACCAGACTCGTCAAGAACCAAGGCTCCGTCCTGGATCACCCTCCCTGGTCAGTCTATGCTGCTGATCCAGTCAAGCGTTTGGTCACAGCTGAAAGACAGAAGACCCTCCCTCCCTCCCTCCTCTCCTCACATCCTCCTGCTCTTCCTGCTCTCAGCTACATGGTCCAGCCTCTTCCTGGGGTCTGTCAGGCACCAGCCTCAGTAGCCGATTTAATTTAGCTCCATATAAAACTATTCAGGCTTTTTGCTGAATAGTTAAATCAGTTGCTACGTGGGTCCAGTGAGCACCAAAGGAGCCAGAAGAGAAGTGGTGGGGGAGCACAGCAGGAGCGAGGCAGGTGGGATGGGGAGAAGGAGAAACGCCTTCCCCAACAAGCTCACCACATCCTGTGGAGCCACATTTTGCATCTCCCATGTTCTTCTATGGCCTCCCGCCCTGCTGAGCCACCTGGCTCCAGCCAGCTTAATGGGAGACAGAATTGACAGGGGAGACCCTATTCCCTGGGGCGCAGAGAAAGGGCGCTGCAAGCTGATGCATTTGAGAACAACTTCTATACAGGCATTATTGTAACATTCCCAAAGATGACATCTATTAGTTTAGGTTTAGGTCCCAATGTTTGGCATTGAGGGGAAGGACAAAGGCAGTAAACATCTTGATGTTATTTCAGCCAATATATTCCTGTCCTTGAGTCCACCAACTGATTTTTTGTGTGAAAAGCCCACAGACTATTAGGGGAAATCACAACTTTTTGCAGCCTCTCTTCTTACAAACTGCACAAAATGGCTTGGGAACTGCTCTGCTACGACTAATGCTTTTTACACTAGTCACTGCTATATCACTCCTACCTTGTGCTCAGCTCATCATAGCCACCTGCTGTTTTCCACATCACACTGAAACTACAAACTCTTGGAGCAACAGTCCTCTTCTACTATATATTTGCTTGCATTTCTCTCAGACTGGGCTCCAGCTGAGCCATCAGCACAATAAAAAAAAAAAAAAAGTAATAATAATGAATAAGCAGAACAACTATCCAGAGGAAAGAGTGCAGCTAATTGTTCTCAGACTGCAGCCTGATATAAAAAACCAGTCACACTGAAAAAGAGATACTTGCCCAATGTATTCTTTCTGGGATAGTGAGGATGCAACAATCAGCAGGTTTAAGAACAGTTTCCCCAGTTTCATTCTTTTTCTTACACCAGCAGCCTTTCTCTCAGCCATGTTTCAAATTAAGCAAAGACAGGTAAGACATGCAACTGCACAGATTTGCTTTTTTGATTGATAGGAGCATTGTTGCAATGACCTCAGGAAATGTTCCCAGAAACAAAAAATGTTGCTCTTTGGTATCCCTCCGTGTTATGGCGGGAGTCTGCAGCAGCTGCAACCTCTCCTGAGATCTGTCAGGAAGGCTTACATACATCAAGCATGCAACCGATGCAGTGCGTTAGGCAACTTGCAGTCCACTTGCTTACAATAACAATATCAAAATCTCACAATACTGTATCTATGTCTCTGAAGATACAGATAGATAGTGATGATATGGCCTTGAGAGACAGGACTGTCTGCTCTCTGCCAAATCCTAGACATTCAGGTTAAAACAGTGGGATATGATGTTTAATGTTTCATCTGCTTTCAGCAGGGGTGATGTATATAGTTTTAGCAAGAACATCCCCATGTGATGAAGACAACTCAAATATTCATATTAAAAAATAATGAAGGGAAGCTATTCTTGGAGCCAGTTGGGCCACCAGATTCTTCCTAAATGGTGCAGAAGTATTTCCTTAAATAATTAATGCCTGAAGCAAGCGATTCTCACTCAGAAAAAGTACAAGAAAAGCATATACTGGTCCTCCAATAGCCCTTCCTACTAGATATGAAAGTCAGCTTTCACAGGGGGATAGTACAAATCCCCTGCCTTTCACAGGGGATTACTCAGATTCTCACAGAGCAGGACACTGCGCCATACTTGGCTTCACTGATCTGGATAGAGAGTCAAGGTCTGTCAGAGGTTGGAAAGAAGAGTGTTCAACCCTATTTATAGCACAGTCTTCTCATTTCATGACCTCAACTGCCCTCAAAAATATAGAAAAACATCCCCATGGTAGTAGTTATAACATGGGAGAATTGACTCTATGACTGAGCCAGGTATCCTGACACATCTGAGTGGGTTGTGCACTATCCACCTCCATGACCACCAACTCTCTCACATCTGGACATGCTAACAGAGCTGAGGGACAATGATGGAGACCAAAATCTTTGCTTAACAGAGCCAGTTTCTGCACTGCTTCCCAAAATGCAGGTCTGGATAGGCTATTGACTCAGAGCTTCTTTTCATGTACTCATTTAAGGAAAAAAAACAGGAGCATAAATACCTCCAGACTTTGGGAGAAATAAGATTTTACTTTTCTTCTCTTGGGGTTTCACTGGTGATAGTCCTAATCTGCATCATAGCTATTACCTGACCCTCCAAGATACTCCGTTTCTCTTTTTATGGCAAGCTTTATCACAAACAGCAAAAAAGGAGTTTAAAAAAGCCTCATTTAATGTAGGCTCTTGCTATCATCATTAATGTATTATTTAACATTTTTCGTTCTGAAGCATCCAAAAGTGCTTCATAGATTACATACAAAGACTTGACATCTACTTCTGGGGCAAACAAATAGTATTGTACTATAATCCTGTTAGTGCCTGTGGATTAGACAAGAAAAGAAAGGTTTGGGCAACAACTGGTCCTATTGGCAACTGCAATATTTTCTGTTCGTGAAATCTGAGCCTCTGCCGAACAGAGAACAGCAGCATCCTCCCGCATACAACAGGTAGGTTTAGACTCATCTCGTGGAGCCCTACAGCAACATAATCTGAATTTATAGGACACACAAAGTATCATGCTCCTGCACAGCCCCAGGCTTTAGACAGAATTGGGACTGCCACAGCAAGGGGTTTACATACAAATATAAAAACATGGTTTATCCTCTTAAGATCAAAAGAGGAATGGCAGGGCCTGTCAGTCTTCAACATCATAAATATCAGCCACAAATACGCTTCCGTTTGACGCAGCAATTATTTCCAGGATTTTGTCTCTGGAGTAGCTTCTTCAAGTAGACGGGACCACTATTCACATGCCTACATATGTAGATTTCAAGATTCACCTTCAGGTACTCTTTCTTAAAATACTGATCTACATTTGTAAAGCCATTTCAAAAAAAGAATTAAATACCTACTTCAACATGACAATTTGCCATGCTGATCAAGCATTGAAATATCTAGTGACTAAAATGTAGGCCTTTGGTCACCTTGGAAGTCAGTGTGAGAACTAGAATATAACCCAAAGCTCATCAAAGCCTGTATCTTCATTTCAAGACCCTCTTTCCTCACATAAAATATGAGTAAGGATTACAAAAGTTGAAAAGCAATTTCTAACTGAGCCTGAAACTGCAAGACGTTACAAAGGTGCCATGCAGAAAGCTCTTTAGTTCTGCTCAAGGTAGCAACGCAGCAGAGCTCTAAATTCAAATGTCGCATTGAAATATGGCATTCACGCAGAGAAAGCAAACTCAGGGGCAAAGCCTGACCATCACGCAGCTGCACAGCAAAGTTTTAGGTTTTGAAATAAATGATTTCTAAAATCGCTTACACAACACCAATACAAACGAGACTGGGGCAAAAATACCTAGATGCTCTGCTGTTTCTGTATGTGATCCCATTTTTGTACCATATAAAGGAGAGGTTTATGGCCTAATAATGGCAAAAGGGGCTTTGTCTGGGGGACACTCTCCCCTGAAGGTTGAATACCCTAAGTTTCCTCAAAGGTACCTTAGAAAAACTAGCAGTTTTTTTCAGCAGAGAAGATCTGGCTGCTTGAGTACTGTCAGTCCCAGGTTGCAGAGCTGTCCTACCTGGTCCAGTATTTATAAACCAAGCAGAATCTCATTTCACCTAATTTCAGATAATTGCTGATTTGCAGGTACTTAGGGGCTTTTCAGTAGCTGAGGTTCCTCATGAGCAGGAAAATACTGATACTACTTTTTTTTCTGAGCCGGTAGTGTGAAAAGGCAAAACCTATCCAGTTCTAGGAATAGGGTTCAGAGATCCTATGTACTCCTCATCTCTTCCAGGAGACTAAAGCTGGTCAAATCCTCAAGGCTTTGTTTTTTAAAATACAATCTCATACAGCTTCAGGTGTGGGTCAGGACATGAACTCCAAGTGAGCTAAATCCATGCAATTGAAGAGATAGTTTAAAAAGCAGGACACACATCCTGGAAGGGACAACACTGGAACCAGGAGAATAACTTCATTGATGACTAAAGCTTGAGCCTTCAGGCAAAACAAATGACCTTTCTCCTTTGGAACCCAAACAAAAAAATAAATGTTGTTTCACATTAGTAACATATAACAAATAAACCAAATAATAATAATGACCCTCTTTATTTTTCTTATTTTTTTACAGAATGTTATCTCTGTCCAAAACAAAATAGCAGTTGGCAAACCACTGGCTGATCTGAGAATGAAACACTTCTTTTAATACAGATTTAGGTCTTTCTTGAACAGCTCTGAGACTTGGGAGTACAGCTGTTACTAAGACCCAGTGTAAGAAACGAGTCATATCAAAATCTGTTTTACTGATTGACTGTGAGCAGCCCACTTACTCGACCAGCTTAACGTATTATTATTTTTTAACAGGGCTGACATGGACAAATATTGTACTCTGTTAGGGTTTGCCATGTTTATGCTGATAAAGCTCCTCCAGCTAAGTCTGAGACTTGGAATTTCTTGGTTCCTGCCAGTAGCCCTGTCCACTCAAGCATGAGTAGCCCATAGGTTTAGAAAACAGCCATAAACAGTACCCCAGAAGGAATTTGAAGTGTCAGAAGTCAGCCAAGGAGCAAGGGTTTATTTATATAAATATGCTGTCAGGTTCATCTAATTCTACATGGGATTCACAAAGGTCTTTTGCTTTCAGGCTCAAGGCTGCAACAAAGGCTTCTGCTATCATTATATTTCATCACAAATGTCCCCAGAAAGTGCACACTTGCCAGCTGGGGTAAGAGCCGAAGAAAAGGTGGCAAAAGGCACTTGCATAATTGCCCGTGCTGTTAGCCGCCGAGGTGCTCAGAGACTAGCAGAGTCCCCTGGGTGTACGATGCAGTACTGAGATTGTTTATACTTGAACAAGCATTCAAGGAGCAAGGATGGAAGAGATGCTTCGCCGTCTAAGCTCCCTGATTTACCCCCGTACAATCTGTCACCTTAGCTCCTGAGCCCTAGAGAAATTACGCGGGCTGTAGCTCTCAGTTAAGAGAAGGTGTGCTATCAGGGCAAGGTGATCAACGATGCTCAGACAGCTTTCATTAGCCAGGAGGTACAGGCAGGCACGCTTGCAGTGCTGCCCCAATGGCTAAGCCATCCCTGTGTTAAGGCATGCATGACAGATTTATGCTGTTATAGGCATTTCTTTATAGCTTTCGAATTGTGCCATAGAGAAAGCAGTGAAAGAGTGGTCAGGTCATACAGAATAGATGCACTTGCCTGTGACACAGTCAATTAAACTAAATCAGTCTACTTCACAGTGATGGCACTTGACAAGAAGCAAAGGAAGTTGTACAGGCAGTCCCAACAGGATCTCAGTTAATTATTAATAGGGACTTGTTATAGTTGACATCTACTATATTGGAAGAAATCTCCAGAGCTGTGGTGTGTGGGTGAGATATTCACTTCTGGTTAAATGAGCTAATTTGGTCAATAAACTTTGGCCACTTTTCTTAGTTGGCCATAAGCAGGAAGAAAACTAAAAGTCAGAGGTCAGGAAAGAAATCAGGTTTTTTGAACTATTGACCCAGTAACAAGAAGTCTAGACTTCCATTGCCTCCAAAGTTTAAGCTTTATTAAACCAGTGAATGTAATCAAATGATAAAAATGGAAAAGAGAAAAGTCTCTATGTTCAAAAGACTTAAGTGTGTATCTCTGTTTTTCTTTCTTTTCTATCTTCTGTTTTTGTTTTTGTATTTTTTTTTAATTTTGGAAGAGGGAGGTCGGTTTACATGCTGGATTTTTTTCTCTATTTTTTTCTCCACTGCCACAAACCTATTTAGAACCTGGCTGAAGATAAGAATTTCTTATTCACAGACAAGACGGCTGAATTTGGTAGACTGATTTCTGGCGCGTTAACAATTGCATCACAAGTATTCAGACAGCTCATTTTTATGAAAAGCTCTACAGATTCAAAGAGTTTAATGCATTTTAATCTGGGAAACTATTTAGGAAAAAAGAAATCCAGCTAGAAGACATTATTTGCACATCATAATTTGTTCTCCTCTGTGCGGTGCTTCAGTGATCCAAATGAGAAGCAGAAACAACACAGGGAGTAATGAGTGCAGGAGCACCACAGGTGATTAACAGTTACTCATCAGTCAAAGCAGGCACTCAAGCCACCCAGCCCTTGGCAGCAATACTTATAAATATATCCAGAGAACAATGGGATCTAATGATGAAAAGTACGCTAAATCAAAAAGAGAGCAGCATCTGAACCAGCCTCAGCCTCAGTTCACAGCCCTTGTCCTGATCCAGGACTGAGTGCTACTGTGCAGGCAGATATTTGCAGACGGGTGACTGAACATTTCCAAATACTTTATCCCAACGAAACACACACAAAAAGGCCCCAGGTTCAGTTCTGTATACAGTATCTCTGTACCACACTCACAATCATAGACAACACATAGAACAAGCTATGTCTAGACAGAAAAGGCTTCTATTTTAGGCCAAGATTTTTCTCTATGCAGGGCATCATTACTATTCATAGAGCTGATTAATGGATGAACAGAGGTGGGGAGGTACTGGCTTGCAGGGTCTTGCAATGGGGGTTTGGATGCATGGCAAACTTCTTCCATCAGCCACTATTCTGAACACTTACGACACTTACTCCTCCAATAGAATAAACTTTTGAGCATTAGGTGAAAAGCAAACTCTCCCTGGGTCCCTCTCTCATTTTTTCAAAATGTTGTGTTCAGTTCCTGCAAACTTTAAGACTTTCATGCTACCTGTGAACTTGGTACATAGCTAATACCTGCATACAAGGCACCCACAGCATTGTCTTGGACAAGCGGACAAGCTCAGTGTCTTCTTTCATGCTGTCTCTTCCAAGTACTATCCCTAAGCCTCTCCATAAGGCTCCCTACCAGGGCAGCTAGCATAATTACACATTTGCAATTTCTTAGTGTTCAGAATAGTCCAGGGAAAAAAAAATAACCACCTTTGCAGTTAGATTCATAACCTTTAAAGATTTGTTTTAATTTAATTACAAATGTAATCCTTAAGGATTCACCTGAAAATAGCTCAGCTTCCCAGAGCCTAAAAGTCTAGGGGAAAGAGGCTTCAGAAGCACATTTTGTTTGAAGAAACAATGGGAAGAATGTCTCTGAAATAAAGAGGTTTTTTTCAAATACCTGGGCCCTGAGTGATTTCTGAACATCACAAATACTGGCATTCTGCCTACTGCTTCCAATAAGCTTCTAATTATACAGTGTAATGTATGGAATATAATACAAAAGCCAAATTTGCCCATTAATATGAATGTGATGAGACTACAGGAAGTGTGTCAGTATGGGCTGCTTAACTGACTTGAGAGTGATTGATTGCCTTCATTTCAGTTTTATTCCCAGTTTAGGTGTTGCTTGGTTTGGGCTTTGGAATTTAATAAGATTTTTATCTAGATTATTAGAGCTGAAAGCTTTCATCTCATTTGGATATCCTGGAATTAGTTTAACAATTTTAAATAAAAGATGAGGCAGGGAAGGAGGGCAAGGAAGAGCCCAAATGTACAACACTAGAGCTGTGCTATTTTGGAGGATTCTGAGAAAGGTGCGTGAACACTGAGCATGCAGACAGGTACAGTATCCACCAAAAACACACCCTGTTCAAGCCCAGGTACCTCCTCTTAAGAGTAAGAACGCACGAGCAAAATTAAACATTTAATTGCACATTTTTAAGCAGAAAGACAATTTCTGGAGCAATTAAACACAAATAACCTCACAGTGAGGAGTTCCACATGGAGATTAAGGAAAGATGTGCCAACTGCTGGGGCTAAGGTTCACGACGAAACCTCTCTATTTTAACCAGTTACGGCATTCAGCTGGGCCAGTGCTCAATGCTCAGTCCGAGCCCTAGGTCACTGTGCACACAGGGAACATGTGAAAACAGAGAACACAGAAAAATGCGAGGAGAGCCCTGAGAGCTAGAAGTATTGCTGTACAATTTTTTATTCCTGTAATTTGCCTTACGTACCTGCTTTTGATCACTGCAGAAGAGCAAATGTGCACAGTGTGACCCGCAGGGCTGTTCTATCATCTTCTCATTCAGCCAGGGCGCTCCCCATGATAAGTAACCCAATATTTTGCCTTGAAGTGATTTTCTCTTATGAAGTGTTTTATTCATGTAGGCTACCACACAGCCTACATATCTATACATGCAAAGGGCCTATAAGGGAGCCTATAAGTCCTTGGGGGTAACAGCTGTTTTCTGGCAGAGCTATAATGCAGAGGAAGCTGCAGGGTGCAATTGGCTAATCAATATCTGCATTAAAACAAAAACTATCTCCAAAAGCCTACTGTCTACAGCAGTAACTGATTTGTCAGACTCACTCCATATAGATAAACTTTCCATTTCATTTACCCGTCACATAGCAACTCTGCGTGACTCTACTTTGTCTTGCATTACATAGATAAGATGGATGCTTCCAGGTGTTGGGGGGAGCATGTCCCATTATCATGGTTTTATGAAGTTTCTTGGGTGACCMACCACCTAGTTATTTACGTTGCTTCTCCAGTCAGGACTAAGCTTTCAGGAAGCCAAACTATTAACGTTTCTTTATTTATGGAGTGAATTTTCTCTGTAGAGATCCAGTAAATGTGGCATTTTTAAAAACAACTGCTCCTTTATGGTAGAAGACCGTATCTGATAGATCAGTGCATCAGTTTCTGTAGTGAATAAGTCAATAGAGAGGATAGGCAGAAGAGAAGGGTGTTTACAGCAGGAGTGTCACGTGGAAGGGAGAGAAAAGGGGAGACAGATTAACTGGCAAGAGAGAGCAGGTTAAAAAGAAGTGAATGAGGGAGAGAAAGGAAGGAAGAACTTGGGAACTTGAAGCTTGGAGACTGAGGACGCAGCCTGGCAGCTCCTACGAGGGGTTGCGACAGCTACAGCCCTGTCAGCAGAGAGAAAAGGATCCTCGTGACAACGCTGAGGCAGGCCAGGCAGCTGAGGCGGAAAAAAGCAGTGCTACAAAATGGCACGGAGGATCCTGGCTTGCAAGCAAGGGCAAGCAGGCATGAGATTAGAAAGAAAAGCACAGGCAGCAAATGAGAGTCAGACACTGTCCTGTCACTGGGACTGCCAGCAGTGCCGCTGCAGCCAGCAGGCGCGGCAGCGGGGACGGCTGAAGACCACCTAGCATTTTGGATGTCTTTTGGGGCAACTTGTTCTGAAAGCCAGTGGTACCAACAGCTTTGCTGCCTGGCACTGAAAAGCCAGACTGTAGACATCACTGGCTGCAGAGAGGAGGAGAGGTGGAAGAGAAGGAATTAAGGCCCAATTCTGATGTTCTTGTGCGCATTTCACAGCAGACATGCTGGATGTAGGCCAAGAGACCAGTCAAGGATCATTAGGAAGTTGTCATCGTAGTGGGATGGGGCTTTAGACACACATTCTCTTAGAAATATGTTATCCTCTATTGTAAATAACCCATATGCGCTTCAGTCAAATAACCCATATACACTTCAGTCCTGCAGTCAGTTCAGGAACTCTTATCTTAAATTATGTTTTTTTGATTCAGTTCAACAGCTTATGTACTTGCATACTCTTATGCAGTTTCATTTGCTCTTCAGCACCAAGAATAATCCATGAGCACACAGTCACCCACAATCCTCAGTATTCATCCACTTACTGAATAACTGCTGCACCTCCCAGGCCTTTAAGTACAACAATCTTTCTTTTTCTTCCCATCTTGCCTGAGAAGTTTATAGCTTCTCACAACTGATTACCATGTAAATATTTATGTTTCAAACCAGAAAGTACATCCTAATGGGAAACATTTTCCTTCTCCACTAACACGAACATAGTAGGGGCAAGAACTGAGCTGGGAAGTGAGGGAAGCACACAACTGAGTTTGCCCTGAAATGGTTTGCATTTGTGTTCTCATCCCAGTTCGCTGGCATATCTGTCTACTCACAAACTGCTGTGGTCCTCCTGGATTCCTTAGTCCAGTGGTATTTCTAAACACCCTACAGCTACTGACTGTATGGGCAGGACGACTGGATTCAAATCATCATATAACTGTAGATGATTTTCCCAAATGTTTGAAGGGTTGCTGTGCTGAGGTAGGAAGCAAGAATACAGATCTAAAAGCACTGTAGAGCTGATGCAGCATCCTACCTTGGGGCTGCTGGACATCTTTGAGCTCCTTCCTGCATGTTCTGTCCCAAGCCAAACAGAAGGACATGAAGGGAAAACTTGCCACCTGCTGCTTGCAACCTCTTCTGCAAGTAAAACAACGTAGAAAATAGCTCTTAAAGAGCACTTTTCACCAGAAAATCTTTCCCAGATGGGGAAGGTGAAGCAAAGAAAGAGGAAGTGACTTTATAGAAGTCTCTGAATAGATCACTAACAGAGCCTGGAAGTGATTCTCAGTTTTCAAACCCTCTATCTATAGACAGCAATTAAGTATTTAGGAGATTATGAATGGTAGGTGAGAGTGACTTTTTTTTTAAACAAAGAAAAACATTTTTTCCTCAACCACCTTGCCCTTCATAAAGTTATGCTGGAAAAGATCAATTCACTGAATATTTTTCCTACTGCTTTCATTAAAAAAGTTCAAGTGCATCAAGATGTTTTTCTTCCTTTCACCCATTACTATTTAGTATATTGAGAAGAATGATGCTTCTGTCAATATTCTCAGAGCTCAGACAATACCAGATTTTATTTGGTGCATGAATCGGGTATTATCAACTTTACTTTAGTGTTGAGGTGGACTGTTATTTACGCACCTGCTGTTTGCAAAGATCCATTTTTATGTAGTCTAACTTTTATATTGATTTCAGCAGTGCACGTGGATTTTTCTCTTTGCAGTTTCTCTTACTGCTTTTTTCTCTTCTCCCAACCAAAGCAAATGTTTTCAAAACAACACCTTGCACAATCTGTATTCTTGGAGCAGAATGCAACATGAGGAGGAATTTTTTGTTGTTGCTGTTGCATCATTCACAGGTTACCACTGACACAGTCTTCTCTGTGCAATTTATTATGGCTATAACTTACCTGACTGCAAGTCATACAGCAACTATAGTCAAGTCATGTCCTTGCAGGTCATTTATCTTCCAACTTTAATATCAAAAGGTGCTTTGAGAAATCTTTTCTACAAGTCCTTCTCCTTTGACTGCTTATATTATACTTGCAGAGAGGACGGACACAGCATTCCCAGTCTGGGTTTCCTCTACCCCCACTTACCCTCTCTTGTCCTCCACAAGGATTAGTTTGATATGTAACAATATGAAAAAAGACTGTGCTCAGCAGTTAATGATTTTGAGAGCCTTGCTAGAGATGGTTTCAAAAAGGCAGCAGATATTCAGAAGGAGCGCACTCACCCTGCAGGGGCTGAGTGCCCACGGAGCGAAGCATGCAAGACACACAGGCCCTTTGCAGGGGGGTCAGGGCCACCTCGGTCAGGGCCTGTGCAGTCCCGCTTACACAGCTGGGCCCAGTTTATAATTTGGAAAGGACTTTTTTTTTTTATTCCTCCTTGACTGGTCAACTGGTTGTTTTACTTTCATATTACTTAACAAACAGGAAAGAGAACATCAAACAAAACGACAAACAGAGCTCCACACATTACAGAGCTCAGCTGGGAAGCTCAGTGTGAGCCTTTTCGAAGGACAGGAGATCCGGGCTCTGCATGTCCCTAGCTGTGACCCACTGCTTCCCAGCCCTTCTTTTTTATCCTATGACTATGAAAGGACTTTTTAATTAACCAGCATGGGGAATCCTTCATTTCAGCTGCCTGAAAGCAGAGCAGCACTTAATTTAAAACATGAACAAGAGAGAGAGAGAAATACAGCCTTCATTGCTTATGTGGACCAAGAGAGCAGGTGCTAGGAGGTAACTTTTCAGCATATTGACAGTAAATACAAGTTATCTATATTTTATTGTTCAGTTGCCAGAACCAATAATCTTCTATTTGTTCTTTTATTAGATGTATATCAAAGAGTTCCCTTTGGTAACAGCCTCACAGCACATCAGATAAAATTATATATACATATATATATGTTGTTTGCCCAACAGCAAATCAGAATCATTTAGCTAAAATGACACACTTTCGATAGAGCAAATGACACTTGCCTAAGCCTAGTGCAAATTCACTGAATTTAGTGATCCGAGACCTCGGTCTCCCATTGCACAGCTCTGTCCTGAATGAGCAGGCCTGAATCACTACAGCCTGTTTCAATTAAAGCATAAACACAAAGCATAATTTGCCATGCTAGGAATGACTTAATATTCTGCACCAGCAGAGCTAAAGGCAGAGCAGTGCCCCATGCCAGGCTTTAGCCTGATCCACCCACACCACAGTGAGTTAGAGCTAGAATTTACAACAAGCTTTTCCAAGCTTGTTCCAAGCTGTAAATATGTTAACAGCATCCCATCGGAGCAAACCCAGAGCACAGGCGAATTTGAACCCCAGAGTAAACAAAGTACATCATGGCAGGCAGGCCATAAGGAGTATCCATAGCCTTACCTGTGCTTAATGGCAATACTAGAAAACTCCAACAGTACTTTTAGGAGTGCTACACCCCAGGCTGCAAAGCTGGTGGAGCCCCCTTGGGCACATTCAGCTCTCCCTTCTACCTCCAAAGTCATGCAAACTTTACAATTCAGCTTTTTATGAAGGTGATCAAGCCACCTGGGTATGAGCAAAAGCAAAACTCACTCACCGTGAAATGTATGACCTCCCTAAAGCAAGAATATTGCAAAGATTTCTGAAAAGGCTTTGATATGCTGCTCCATGCTCACAGTAACCTGACTGGAGCTATACTGAGGCAGACAGTTTTGCCTTGTAATTCATCATGTGCTTCAGGTGAGTTATCTGCATCAGGGATTCCTTCCATTCGCAGATGTGTCCTTTGAGGGATTCTGCAGCATTCAGAGATTCAGATAGTATAGTTCAGATAGTATTCAGATAATAAATCTGAGAAAGATCTACAATTAGTATTTGTTTTATGGTTAATATTAGCCATAATAGGTACTACAGAAAGTGCTGAAATTAGAGATGGGAGAACATAGCACTGATCTCCCCAGTAAGTTATACATGATATTTAATGGCCTAAATATCTATAGTTAAGCCCACAGATCTATATCCTATATATCCTCTATATCTTATGAATCATTTCTTAAGAACTTTTGACTGAGCACTTTGACTTGTCATCTATATGTATAATAGACAAAAATCACATTATACCACAGCATTCCTTGTACGTGAAGGGTATTTGCCTTAAGTGTAGCCAAACCTGAACCTTGAGCTCTGTTTTCTTGTCATGTTACTCCAGTTTTAGGTCAGAATCTTCATGAGAGAGACGCCCTTGAAATCCGTAGAGCTCCTTGCAAGTCAGTCAATATGTGAGGATGCTGAAGCGCTATTGATGGCAGTACTGTGCTGCATACGCTACAAATTTCCCCATCTCTACCATTATCCATTCACAGGTTCAATCTCAAACAG
Source organism: Apteryx rowi (assembly GCF_003343035.1). Lineage (NCBI taxonomy): Eukaryota > Metazoa > Chordata > Aves > Apterygiformes > Apterygidae > Apteryx > Apteryx rowi. The sequence continues at coordinate 3,072,598 of NW_020450085.1, read as the reverse complement.
AACTGTTATCGTAAGAAGCTGAAGGAAAACAAGGCCAACTCTTCAGTATCAGCTCTTGCTGGCATAGTTAGACTAATTAGATATAACTGACATTTCTTTGGCAGTCAAAGCCCAGGAATACAGAGTTTCAAAGTCCTTTTGCTTGCCTGGCTTATTTCACTCAACAAATCTGGTAAACTGTATTAGGAGAAGTCTATTTGCTTCAGTAAAAGATGAGTCTACAAAGGACTGTTTTGTTAGCCTAGCTATGCTGGCAAATCTCTTAAGTAGAGTCTGATCCTAACAGGACTGTAGATGAGGGCCAGAGTTCAGCTTCATAAATCAGAAACCACCAGGTACCAGCTGAGACCTAGTAGCTGTCTGTGAGCATGCTTTTCACTTGCAGCAAATGCAACGTGATACAGCAGTTTCATCATCCTTCACTGTGGTTTGAACCGGCTTGTATTTGCTGTGAACTATGAACATAATTCACAGACAGTTTACTGCATTTTTGTTCATGCACAGTTACTTGTTAAACCAAAGTAAAGTCACCCAGGCGCCTGTGGAGCTATCAGGTGACAGGAATACTGATCCTCCCTCTTCTCACACCTGACATACAGGAATCAACAATCAGTGTCAGCATTTGCCAGTGTTTTAAGTACATGTCCCATTTTCCATCCCTTAAGTTCTGCTAAGTCTTCAGACCAAAAGGGGTTTTGCCTTTGTTTTTTTGTTGTTTCATTAAGTCAGAGTGCATTTTGCTCTTACAGGCTACATTTGTGTGATGTGTTCTGCTAAGGCAGATTATAACTCTCCAGGGACAGAGACCAAGTCTTCCCCAATGTTTATACCATGCCAAGCACACTGTAGACAATCAATAAATCTGAGATCGCCTCAATAAAAGTTTGTATACGTTTCATTAAATCATTTAAGCACATGTGTAACTGTGTGAATGACCTTCAAGTACAGCACCACTAAACTTCATAGCAACACTAATGACATTATGGAAAAGAAAGACTGCCTTTGAAAAAATGAATAGCTGGAGAGGTCATGGCTTTCAGACATACTAGATTCCCTTGGTTTCAGCATAACGCATACCGTCCATTTCCCCTCACTTGTGAAGAATTGTCTCTAGGACGGACAGGAGGCAATTTAAATGGGCAGTGATGCTCCCCTCTACATTGATGCATTTGCAATCACTGCTTCTGCAGCGTTGCTCTGCCCCCTGGCAGGAGCTGCCACTCCACCACGGCATCCTCCCCAGCAGTGGCCAGCATGGCTTGCCAGACTTTGGGATAACTGAGGCAGATACCGGGGCCATGGCTCTTTTTCTCCCCACCACTCTACTGCCTTCACTGATCGCTCACTTTGCCTACACTAAGAGCCAGTTTCTAGTTGCTCTGCAGCTCTGCTCCTGGTCCAAGCAGGCTGAGCAGCATCCCTCTGCCTGGTCCTCTCTCCCTCTAACACAAGAGGGAGATGCTGAGGACAGAGAGGCTGTATGTAGCAAAGTGAACTTGAACCTGAACACCTGAACTTGTGATCCCATTCTCAATCTCCCCCTCCAAGATTCAGTGAAAACAGAACTGGCCCCATTTGCTGTCATCTGTTAACAGTAACTCACCAAGATCACGTGGAGCCTAAGGACAATGGTTCCTACCATACCTTTAAATAACCTATACTGTGATATGTGGTTGGGAACAGATTCCTATTTCCAAGCATCACTCTGGAAAACAGTTTTTCATGCAACAGAACTGATTCTTTCAAGAGTTCAGTCACATCTCCTTACTTCAGCGGAAAAAAGGAAACGAACCCCTTCCAGCCTGTCTCAGCTTTATCTCCCGCCAGTTCTGCAGGGCGAGCACAGCTGCTGTTTCAGATTGGTGGGAAGGCCCTGCATGAGGTGGACAGTTTGGGTGGAAGCCAGCGCACTGTGTGGGCATTGCAGCACACAGCAAAGCTTGTGGGACTGCAGTGTCACCGCTGCACCCTCGTGAGCGGCAAACCCAGAGGATTCATGTCACGGCCACCTGCGAAGGGGAGCACTGGGACGGGGTCTGCACAGCAGGGTCTCAGCTCAGGGCATCTCAGGAAAGACTCAGCCAGGGAAAGCCTGAACAGAGCTGGTTCAAAAATGCTACTGGTTTCTCCAGACATTTGAGAGTGCTTATTATTCTTTAATATCTGCATTTCAGGTCTTCTTATTACTACTATTACTATCTCTTTTGAGAAGTATAAAAGGATGGGAAAACCTAAAATATTTTTTGATGTTTTGTTTCCCTTTAGATAGATACACCTGTAAACATTTCAAAAGATTCCTAAGTTTGTTTTCAATGCACATCACCCATGTTGTTTCCTCTCAGAAATACATTTATGGAAAATGCTCAGCAGTTCTCACACTAACACTCAAATCAGTCTCTGATTTCAGATTAAAGCAGCCAGTAACCAGCACATCTGCACTTGACTGGGCCTCATCAACATGTAGGAGATACTTTTTACACTGATGTAAATTCATACACTTGTCTTCTGCAGGTTGTGATACTTTTCCCAGACTACTGTTGTCACTTTCAATTATTTATTTATTAGTTGTTTTGCCCTGACATAGAGCTATGCCCCTAAAAAGAAAAAAAAGAGTGCAAATTAAGTCATATTGGCAACACTTTTTTAATAGCTCATTTTGCTCCAGAACAAATACAAATGATTTCAGCCCAAGGACTCTTGTGCTAGTACTGACTGCATCTACGCTAATGAAGCTTGCAAGTATAACTATAGCAGGAAACCCAAACAGCGCTTTTATGACCTGGCATCTGGAAGCAAGGACTTGACGTTATTATGTTCTGTTTAGCAATTGTTTCCAAGTAGCTTGGCCAAGATCCACAAAGGTATCAGCCAGTAACCAACTTGGGCAACTTGCAGTTCATCAGCAAAGACTATTTGCTTACAAGGGCAAAGATAAAAACTCAAAGCAGCAGCAGCATATTCTTGCCACTGATAAGCTTGCCCCTCCCTTCATCTTGATCTCTGTTGATATTTATAGAGTACCTATTGCCATAAAACGTGAGCGCCAGAAAAGAGAGTCTGCATGCTGGATGTGAAGTACACAGCCTGCGGGTTGAAAGGTTACATTTGTAGACTGAGTTTAATGTTTCTGTCATTCCATGGCACGTCAAAAGAGGAAATGCAAGGTCATCAATCTGTGTGTATATATATACACATATATTTATTTATTTAATTATTTAATTTATTTTTTTAAAGCTAAGGGCAAGTCTACCACTAAAACCCCAAATTATTTCAGTAATGCTACCTGGGCTTGTTCAGTCTGATAGCAGATTTTTTTTATCTATTGCCATCAGCTTCTTTATCTGTAGGAGACTGATTCCTGGGGGGGACACCCCCCCCCCCAAAGAAATACACACACACACACACACACACACACACGCACCCCTATCACTTCAGCTTTGGTTTGGAGTTCCTAAGTTTTTTTTGTTTTTTTTCCCCCTCTAAGCCTTCTATAAAAGAAAAGCAGGGAAGGAAAGGTCACTGGTGCTCATAGGATGTGAAGGTAACCTTTGAAATGAGAGTCAAATATAACCTATGCAGTAACACCCACTGAGTCGGCAAAGAGCTTGAAGCAATAACCCACAAACTACTGTCCAGTTCTGCTCCTGTAATAAGCACCCATACTATTTCAGTGCTGACCAAACACCTGAAAAGGCAAGAAGGTTATTACTCGAAAAAGCTGTAAAATACAGTGTTGTCAACCTCAAATACTGAAAAAAAAAAAATCCCACAATATTTCCAGTTACCGAGACAGACAGGAGGCCAACTAAAAATTATGATATTAAACACTTGCGTGTATGGTTCTTTGCCTTCGTATTTTCAATTCTCTCATATCACAGTCAAAATTTTAGGTTTTTATCTGCAGTCAGAATTTGAGAGGGAAAAAGTTAAAGTTCTCATTTTTGGTGCCGAGAACAGGTAGTGAATGGAGCTTGACTGATCAACACCCCTTCAGCAAACACTAAGCTGGGACTGAAAGGTTAAATCCTACAGAAGGAAGCTTGGGAGGTTTGATGACATGGGTGAGGTCATATTTATTCCCATACTCTAGTAAATGCTCGTGCCCACAGATCAATCTATTAAAGAGGAAGTCACTACTGTAAAAGCTGTCATCACCTCCTCCTTAACATCAGATGGAAGACCTCATCCTTGTTACCCTATATGCATATTACTGAAAATCAATAATAAATTTGTGTGATCCAAATAAAGCAAAAAGTATTCTGAGCAATGCCCCTCATTGCTCTGGCATACACTGCCCTTCTGTGGCATTAGACATTGGTTAAGTCAAAAGGCTTGGCTGTAATAAAGCATGTTGTGTGAAGCTATGGAGTTCTGCTCCAGGCACAGCCGATACTACAAGCTCTTCCTTACTGAACTCTGTTCCACTGTATTTAAATTTTGTATGTACAAGGACTTCCAGAATTTCAGAGAATAAAACCAGTGTTGCATTAACAGCTCATTGTAGGCGTCTTTTTGTTCTGAGTTATCCAAGTTCAAGCTGGACAGACTCGAGAGRCAATCTGTCTGTTGGAAAACCAGTTTATCTGCTCCATCGGAGGGGCTCCCAATGCACTCAGAGAAAAGTTCAGCTGTGATTCAACAGACCACTGAAATTTTGCCTTGCTTTTATGGCCAAAACAGGTGAAGGGACCAAGCTGTTGCACTTTTTTTGCAAAGGCTCCTAACCACTATGATTATTCCCACTATTACAACAATAGTAACTGTGTAGTAACGAACCTCAAGACTTACAAAAAGTCAACTTGAACCGATAACCTTTGAGCCTGAAGGTCTGTTGCAGAGAGCCTGCCACCACTGCATTCTTGTTCCTGTCCTTACCAGCATCACCTATTTCTGCTGCTGAACCTTTGCAGAATACCTTGAAAAGCAGCTAGCAAATGGTCGGACTGGTCTTCGTGCCATGGAACTCGCCTTATCCCTGCCCTTGTAGTAACCCTGGAGCGATGCTGGGTCTGTTTGCTTCCTGCCGGCCCTCTCAGACCAACATTGCGCTCACAGCAAGAACTGACTTTTGTCTCAAGCACCAGCTCTAACTAGAAAGGAAAGAGCATATTACCGTGCTGTTTCACAGGAAACCAGAGTTAGCACAACTTATCATCTCGAGACTGAACATTTGCTACCATCAGCTCCATCAGTCTTTTCTGAGAGCAGTCATTTTTGCCAGCCTCACTTGTGTTGGTAAAGGGGCAAAGAGTCTTTTATCTGAAAGCACATGTTTCCTGGGAGATCAAAAGTATATTCTTCAGTTTTCAAATCTTCCCTCTTTATCCTCACAGTTCCCATATACGGGAAAAAAATGGCAAAAAGTTAGGGGGAGTGTATATAAATCACACCAACCACTGATCCTCTTATCCAGTAACCATAACACATCATACATTGAACATCTTTCTCTGAKAGAATAAAATAAATTACATTTTGCTTGCCAGGATACTGAACCTTATTTTGGTTATTGTAAATTACTCAAAGCACAAAGGTATAGTCTTTGCGTGCTCTTCTTTAAAGACGGTATATGAAGATCAAAGAAGGCAGTTATCATAAACTGCCATTTCTCTATCTCTGCCTTTGACAATAGGCTGATCTTCACTGATTTACCGAGTTAAAAAGAAACAGAATTAGGCAAACAATTTGGAATAACACTTACTACCAAAGATAATTTATCTTTGTCAGAAATATCACCATAGCTAAATATTTTGGCACTAAAATAACTGCTTATAGCCTAAAATTTTAAATAGCACTAGTGAAAAAGGGATGAAGAAAATGATCAATTCCTTGTAAAAGTTTTTTTAAATTCAAGTTTTTGAAAATTGTATCAACTCTGCAGTTGGCCAAACACACAGGAAGATCATTAACATCAAATTTTCATTTTAAACAGTAAAATGATCATCCTTTTGCATATGAAAAACACCAACTAATGTGAAATTATGATTATTTCATCCTGCTTCAGGACTAAATTGTTACCCCCTTTTTTGTTAGGATCAACATGTATGTGGATAACACACTCCAAGCCTCTGAGCTGTCATTGAGGGATTTGTCTAGAACAACTACACTATTTATAACCTTCCCAACAAAACCTTGAGAACCTGTCCCATTCTCACCAAGAAAAATGTGACAAAGATGACCACCACAGGTGTTTGCTCCCTTCAAACTCACAGATCTATTTTAACTTCATGGGTATCAAAATGTTACCCCACCCCTAGTCCTAGGAGGACCTCAAGGAATGCCAGTATTGTCTTGCAAAAATTATTTTCATGTGGTAAAGTAAAATAACCTGAAATTACCTCATGAAGTAACTTCTGTGGACTATTTTTTAACATAACAGGACAGAATACGGCTGCCATTTTTGCTTTAAAATAAAGTTTCCTGAGCATATGAATTTTTACTTGTAGTGTCTCTATCTTATACCCACAGATCAATTGGAGTCCATGCTAGCTGAGACCCTACATCGTGTTAAAATTTTACCTTCTTTCAAGCAACACATATGACTCATCAGCTCAGTAATTACAACAAATCAACCAAATTTCCCCATCTGTGTCATTGTAAGTAGACACCACTTAAATCAGTGCCTTCAGATGCTTCTTTGAACACACTGCGGAAATTACAAGAATTGGGAGTTGCAAGACATTTTGACCTCACAGTGCATTATGCCAGAATGTCTCCCTGCGCTCTCATGCGCTAATCGGGGAGGAGAGAAATGTGAAAGTCATTCAAATGAGAAAAGAACGTCTCTTGTCCTTGTCAAGAAGGGTTTTAATGATGATTTTCTGTTTCAAAGTGCAGCAAGATGTCTTTGTTTTATAAGTGCTCTGGAGTCTGAGACACTCATTTTTACTATGGTTGGGTGCTTTTATTGCATATTGTATTTTTAATTGTTCCTTAGAAGTTTTAGCGCTTTTCCACTGAGAAATCTAATACATTATTATTATTATTTCTGATTCCATAATTATTTGGATCACTGCGGTGCATGTCAGCCACATGACTTGTGTCTCTTTTTCCTCCTCTCAAAGGATTCTGCTGTTTAGATTATGCAATCATTTTGTTAATACCAGGACAGATGGCCACAATGAAAACATACAGGGTGTTCTCTCTGGTAGGTACTTGCCAATATCAACAGGAAAGAACAGAATTAAATTCATGAACTTTAGAGAGGAAGTACAAGCTTTTTCTTGAGTAGGGAACAGGATAATGCCTTCATACAAGTGGTAATAGACATGAACCCATAGACATACAGGTTGCAAGACTAGAATAATTCAAAATAGGGCCCAAAATAACCTCTGGAGTCCACAGAACACAGAGGTCTGCAGATATCCTGACTGCCACGGATGGCACATAGTCAGATTTGAACGATGAAGTAAGTTGGAAACATTCTGGGAAGTATCTCCTGACTTCTGAATTTAGCAGGAGCTGTCTTATCCCATCCCAATTAACTGGCCATATACCTTTCCTCAGAAAGGCAGCATCTCCCAGATCTCATTGAGTTTCTATAGGGAATTTTAATTTGGGAAAAAATAAAGGCTGATGCATTGCCTTTTGAAGACTTCTGAGTCCTGGCCCTGCCCATCCTTTTGCTCAAAGGCTGAACGAACTATGCCTAAATCACTCTCAAAAATCTTCCCTGAAGGGGCTGTCACAACGTCTCTGGACAGTGCAAGTTGTTCCTATACCTCCCTTTTGTCACCTCTAAACTGGGCCAAAACAATCCCCTAGTCTAAACTGCTGCCCTTAGAGAAACACACCACAAAACTCAGTCAAGACTTTCTGCACTGAGCCCATAACTTCCGCGTGAACTCCAGAGGGGTGCTGTTAAGGGTGCGTGCTGCTTAACAGGGTGCAAATGAGGGAAAACAGTTCCCTATCCACTRCTGAGATATCCTGATTTCAGCTTGAAGGCTTGCAGAATTGGCTGCTAAGTTCACCAGAATCAAGTAAACGGCACAAAGTATAACACTCTGAAAACATCAGTCTGCCTGATACTGCCCGTTTCCCATGACATCACTGTCTGCTCTCAAGCAAGAGAGAGGCTTTTAGATGTCACTTGGTAACGTCAGGAAATCCGTTTCCACTCCCACAGAAAGAACCTATGGCACAGAAGGTCACTAAAGAACATGAAGAGAAGAGTTGCAAGACACAGAAGAATTCAAAGATCAGATAAGTATCATTCTACCTGCCACCACCATTAAAAATATAGCCTTTTTAAAGATTGAACATCATGGAAAAATAAAAGTTTCCGTTTAATGCTCCGGAAAAATCATGCTGGTAAACTGGCCACAGCTGATATGTTCAATATACATTCAGCTTTTTTGTATAAAAACTAGTCTTTGCTTTGTAAAATGTGTGGTATCTGGAACACAGCTCACACCTGGTAAAAGTTTGTTAGAGCCTGGTAAAACCAGAAATCTCAGAATAATTAACTGCGGTGAGGCATATTAAAGAGAATCAAATGTCACTGCTAGACTAAAATTTTGCATTTCTTTAAATCAAGTAAAAAAGACCAGGTCCTGCTTAGGCCAATGTTCCTTGTCTTTGCAATCAAAATGCAGATGCATACACTAAACAGACACTCCAAAGTGTACACCCATATATTGTACGAACCTAGACCTCAGCATGAAACATGCAGTACCTGCAATACCTTGGAAGTGTCAATATAGAAATCTTTGTTCTGTGTTCATGCACCCTCACATGCACACTGATGCGACAGTCAGATACGACTGTATTGTTTTCAAGCAGAAACAGGCGATACAGATTTGGGCCTCCTGCAAGTAAAACATMGTTGTATAAATTCCCATTACTAATCATTCAGAGAACTGTCTTTGCACTGAAACACAGCTCAAAGTTATTTCTTTTATGTCTAGGAGTTAAATGCAAGCATTGATACTGAGGAGACACTTTCCCCTGATTTCACTACGAACTGGGTCAGAACATATGTACATAGTTTTGTAACTGTATTTCAAATAAAATCTTTCAGATGCAAATAGCAMAAGGCGAGCAGAGGAAATTACCTGGGAAATGTTAGCACTCAAACAGAGAATTCCTTTATGAATACCACCGTACTTCCCAGTGAGCAGACCCAACGCCCACAATGGACTAAAATGAACAACTTTTTTTTTTTTTCCGAGTAAGACAAGAGAGCTTTTTTCTGCTCGTTCAAAGAGAATCATGTTAAGTAACACCAGCTCGTCATGAAGCTGAGCTTCCACTGAAGAAGTTTAACCACTGGCTTTTGCTATCTAGAGATACAGTAGATTTTGGAGAGCAGGCACTTGCCAAAGCCAGAGAACAGTCTCTAGTTTGTGCAAAGGTCAGAGTTGACCAAAACCTTTCCTCCAAGACAAAAGCAACATTTTGATGGTTACTATCAAGATCTGAAGAAACAGAGCTGCAAATAAATTGTGTCTTTCAATATATGTATACATTGGTCCAAGTAAATATTGATAAAAACTGTGATATACTTCAGGTAGCCAAAATGGTATATTGGAAGCAAATCAGAAAAAAAAAAAAAAGTTTTAGAGTTATGGCAGCCTCCTAAAGAGCTGTTAAAAAGCTAGGGGTCTCACAGTGTCTAGCTACTGAGCCAGCCATCCTGCAGCGACATTCCCCGGGCCCCTGGCTCTGGGTCTCCAGCTGCCCGAGAGGGCTGCACAGGCTGGCGCTACCGAGTGCCGGGATGATCCCCGCAGCAAGGGGTGCCCCTCGCTCGGTTCTGCCCTCGGGAATAACATGCTGCCTGTGCTTATGCGCCTGGAAACAGATGCTGAGAAGGTCCACCACCAGCCATCCCCACCCCATCGCAGAGCCGGAGAGCGGTGCCGACACTCCCTGGGAAACTAAAATATGCTGAGGAACTTCATTGCAAAAAACAGACCAGAATCAACACCTCAGACTCGGGCAGCTCTGGAGCAGAAGAAATTGTAGCTGGTGTTTACCTCAGCAGGCATCATTTAGTACAAGGCTATGGCTAACCCTACTGCAAATAAGTACACATAAGGCAGAGAGTCCTGAATTTATACAGTCTGTTCTGAGAAGAGCTCAGACAGCTTCCCCATAGGATCTAAAATACTTGTGTGGTGGAGATTTATTGCTGACCAGGAATATTTTCCCCGACTTGACATTTTAAAACAGATTTTTTTATTATATTCATTCCCATGCCAGCCCAAAGATAATGTCACAAACTAAAATTTCACAAACTAGAATCCTGAGAAAAACTGATTGTGGTTCATCATTTTAGTCTTTATATTCCTTCCTTCCTTTATTCCAGCTTCCATTCCATTGTTTTGACCATTTCTCATAAATAAGGATTTTAATGAATGCACAATTTGCAATGAAAAAGTCAGCTGTAGAAAAGAACCAAGCTGTATTTTTATTTACACTAGTTCTGTGGAATATTGGTTAAAATAGAAGGATGACATGTCAGCTAAGTTTTTCTCCATTTGACTTTTCCTAACAAATGATTATCTGACTTAAAGTTTTGCTTTACCATAAAGTTCTTTAACACAAGCACATGAAGAATTAAAACAATTAATATTACTATTAGTGATACCTTCCCTGGAGCAAACACTTGATCGCTGCTGTCAGAGGCTGACAGAATCCCGCTTGTTTCACTTGCATGAGCAATTCCAAAGACTTCAATCATACATATAAACACAGCAATAAGGATTTACCTCAAGGACATACACTACTGCTGGCAGTGGAGGTGTATTTAATTTCCCGAAGATCATGCTGAAGTATTTTCCCATAAAATCCATCAAGTGAAAGCTTTCCATAAAGGTACTTGTTAGCAATGGGTCTAATCTCCCTTCAGCCAGTTACAAATATGGCAAAATCAAAATGCATTTCCCACATAAATTAAAGTTGTTCTTATGACTGCAATATTTGTATCCCCAAGAGAAGAAGAGTTTTTGAGGTGAGTGGGATTAACAAATATTCTAATCACATTCTTTTGAAAGCTGAAGTTTGATTTCAACATCAGTGCATTTTTTTTTCTTTTTAATTTCTTCTCTTAGCTCAGTGGGAAATATATAAAGAAAAACAACAACTAAAACACGTCCTTGTAGCTGGCTGCTTTTTGATCTGTGATGATTTATTTACATATTTATTTTTCTTGTTATAATGATTGGTTTAATACATTTTTCTTTTTTGATGATGTTTTCACAGTGCATTTCAGGGAGCAGTGTTCACTTGATTTCTAGCTGATGAGTGATTAGCCCAGGGGGAGTCAATCTGCAAATCCTACAAGCCAACTGAGTTGCATTCACTCATGTTCATAGTCCCACCGCCTATGTTTTTACGACATGTCAAGTGTGGGTTTGAGCTATGCATCTAGCAGCACTCACCATCCACAGTGAAGATCAAAGTCTGAGCTAGATATGCCTCTGAATATTGGCCCAAGCCCGCACTGCTACAACACAGACCACAGTCTACACCTAGTTTGGACACACTGGGCCTGGATGTGGCCACTGCATAACTGCCAGCTTAGAGCGGACAAGCTGGCTTTCCAAAGAATACAAAAAAATGCATATACTACATACATGCTTATTACATATATGCATACATACAAGCATGGACTGTGGGAAAGTTAAAATCTGATTGTGGATTGCAAGCTAAAAGCATTGTCAGGCCAGCTGTGTGCTGAAAAGACCAAAGTATCCTGTGAGATAGTCAGTTTTCTGGTTCACATTTGCACAAATTAACCTAAACGTTTCCATGGACTTCAAGGGGACTTTATACAAAGGGATCATACAAAAAAAAAAAAAAAAAAAAAAAAAAAAAAAAAAAAAAGAGGGAAGTCTGGGAACAGGTCTGAAGGCAGTGCACCAGCAACAGCATCAGCGTGCATCTATTCTACACACTCTGCTTACAAAGGAAAAGTGTGGAAAGTGATTGTTTAAGGGTTTTATTTTTAAGTTGATAATTTAGCAATGTTCAAGTCACTAAAACAGCAGCTCTGGAAGTGGCTTCCTCTGTAATGCAACAGCTTTAAATATCACACATTTTGAGCGAGTACATTGCGACTTCCAGAGGCAGCATGTTAACAGAATGTTTAATGGTAGCAGAGGCAATCCCTAATCCTTTGACTAATGTGATCATATTCACTTTTTGGATTTATGGGCTAACCTTGCAATTGCTTAGTGTTAAAAAAAAAACAAAAACAAAAACACACACACAACAACAACCACCACACACACACACACACAACACCCTTACATTTTGCCATATACACAATCCACATGGGTATGACTTCCTCATAAAGCTTTCCCCCATAAGCCAATAATACAATTCCCAAAAAACATAAAAGGACTTGGGTGGAGCCAGGTCCTGGATTTAAACCAGAGAGAAGGCAGTAAAGAGGTGAAAAGAAAGAGTGGGATGTGGGGGGAGCAGCGATACCACAGGGCTTGTTTCTGTGTAGTCCAGTCACACGTACCTGCCTACCTGGCCAGTGACGATATTCATCTAAACTTGACAGAGCAGACAAGAGAACTTGAGGTTACTAAATTCTTATGTTTCATGAAATTGTGTTGCTGACAAGAGAGAAAAATCCATATTAGTGCCCAGAGAGCAATGTGAGCACAGGCTTCTCTTAGWCTTCAGAAGACCTACCCGTAATACAGCCCTCCTCAAAGTCCCACTCTCAGGAAAGGCTTCAATTTAGCACTTAAATGGGAACTCCATGTTTTTGGTACATCTCTTTAGGAAGGTTCATGCTGTTATATTTAGAGCCTGAGAGACTAAAGTCAACCAGAAGGAGAAGATATAGAGGGTCAGAAAGTGAAGAAAGCCCAAAACACTGACCATAAGAAACAGCAGAAACCCAAGGGCAAGAAAAGCAGACCAAGACTACAGAAATGAGCAGAGACAGAGGCACTCAAATCTTCACAGGCAAACGCACAGTATAAGGGTGAATAATGCTAGGGTGACCGTTCATTCTGCATATTACATTTGTCTTCATGCTGTATTCACAGTTCTCTTTGAAATACAGGAGTAAATTTCTGGAGGGTTTAAAGGGATTTAGCCATCAGGTTAAAACAAACAAAACACTCCTGTCTGAGGAGTAGCAGTAGATAAGCCTAGTTACTAGAAATGTTTTAAATGACTGTCACAAAGAAAAATCTCCACCCCTTCTTCCACATTAATTTTGTGCATGTGAAAAGCATTGCCTTTCTAGCCAATTTCCTATTGCATTTCAGTTCCTGTGCTGCATGGTTTGGTGCTCTAACAGCAGGAGAAAAGAAGTAGTTGAAAAGAGGAAACATAACAAGGACTGGAAAGAAGCAATTCAGAAGAGTATTTCTGCTCGTTCAGACTGTCGCTTCCACACCCAGCCCCTGCCTTTGTGCTTCACCCAGCCACAACCAGCTCAGGAACTTCAGAAGAACCAGGAATCGTAAATCAAATACTGAAGCCAGGGGCTACTGCTTAAGGGGATCAGGATTTGGTCCTGGTTAGTGGCAGCATACTGGGCTGCTGCTAGACACCTGAACCTTTCCAGTACTATAAAGCAGCCAATTTCAAACAGGCCAGCTGCTAATATTTGTCAAGTAAATCATACTTGCCTAATTCATTCCCCCTTAATGAAATGGAAAATAATACAGAGTCTGCATCTCTAACAGCAAAAGCCACCTTGATCAGTAAAACCTGAGAGTTCGTCCAACTCTTACACACTCCACACCGAGGGAAAAATAGTGTTTTGAAACACAGTAGTCTGCCTCCTTAGCTCTAGCAACTCTTTCAATCATTTCTTCTCGTTTTATGCCTCTCTACATGCACGGAGGGTTAGTATTGTAATGCCACTGTTTGCAACTGAACAGCCAAGGAATTGTCATCGATGTTTTCAAGAAAAAAAAAATTAACCTAGGTACACCAAATTCTATATCCACTAGTGAAAGCCTGAGTTCAAGGTTAAAATAAATGTGCCCAGAACTCTATATAGTGTTACGGTAATTCATACACTATCTATAAATAAGCCAAACCTTTGTAAAACACTTCTGCTCCTATGCAAGGTCAGATTTATGCTTTCTCTGCATAAATGCTAGAGTTTTGGCTAGCATTTAAGGATGATATTATGTCAAGATAATATTTTGAAACAGAAAATCCATACACATAAGATGCTTCTAGAGTTATTATAGTTGTAAGGCAATCTGTTCTTTTGATATGCCTCACTCCAAGTATCTTGCAGATATACGATCTTGGCACAGCAACAGGTTTTGCCCAACATATGCAGAAAGTCTCACAATATATTCAGCACAGTGCCAGTGGAGCTTGTGTTAATTATCGTCCCTGCCACAAACTAAATGTTGTAAGACATAAGCTTAGTTCCCCTAATCTGACCCCCAGGCAGCATTTCCTTCCCCCTCCAACTCTCTGGGTTTGCGGTTCGCTTTTCAGAGCCCCGGGCGAGTCAAAACGAAGGCCGTGCAAGTCCGTTCAGTAGCAGGAAATGAAAGTTCTGAAGAGATGTAGATCCAGTCAAGGAGATAGAAAGACAAGGAAAAAAAAAAAACCACACAAACACAACACCTCCACTATATTTCCCTGTAATTGCCTCAGCACTTACAAGTGATCCTACAACTGAGGTCCAAGTGCCTTACTCCTTTCTTCAGCAGGTCAGAGGAGCTTCTTCCAAGCCCTCCGCTTGCTTCACTTTGCTCCCGTTCCCTGACACACACTTTCTTTCTCCTACCCAAGCCTCCTAAACAAAGGCTGCCAAGAGATTTCTGAAGCAAAAACCCACACTAAATCACCTATTGCTTTGTTCCCTCCTCACTGGAATTCAGAATGGGAAAAACCTCATTTGCACTAGGCAGTAGCTGACTATTGATCACCAAAGTTCAACTATTGTTGCCCCAGGAATTTTTAGGTGAAGAAGGGGGCAGGAAGAGGAAGGATCCATAAAGGCAAAGACCAGCCCTGCAGTAAAAATGGAGTTTCTGCTTCAATAATGACAGGAGTGCTCAGTGTCAAACAACTAGGCCACATGGACATGTCCCACATCGTAGCACATCACTGTATGTTGAGAATTTCAAAAAGTTTATTGCCCCCACCCTCCTCATTTCCACTATCACCTCTGTCTTTCATGCTTCCAACAAGTGCCAATGGAAAAAATTAACAGTTCTCAAAGTATTCCTGGTCGAGATGAGATTTAGGAAAGCCTAAACTCAGGCAATTCCCTACTCAATGTTTGTGCCTCTCATGGGCTAGCAACTACCTGAATTTTTAGATGATCCACTAAGCAAAGCCAGGAGCATGAATTTTTTGATGTTTGCCCATCAATACAACATGTTCTTCTCATGAGGAAGAGTGTGTGKGGGGGGGGGGAACACACACACACACAAACAGAACCAAGAAAGTCATAAAATATTCACCTCCCGGCCACAGATAAAACTCTCTTTTGCTTCTGTGAACAGATTTTTCAGCACTGATCACCTTCAACATGTCCAGTCTCTAGGGGGAGGAGCAAGCACATCCATTTTTCAAACTGATGCTTAGGAGTATGAAAAAAAAAAACAATTAATGGGCAAGTCCCACCTGAAGCTGATGGGAACTTTACAGTAAGAAATACAGAAGGGCTCCAAACACAGTGTACAGCCAGATTTGGTTTCCTCTGGCCAAATTCCAGGTGCGGGTGGTTAGTTCTTTTGTGGAAAAAACAGGGCAATTAAAACATTAAGATTAGGAGGCAGAGTCTTCTGCAAAGTTCAAGGACACAGAACCAAATTTTGATTCAAGCCTGAATAACAGGCTTGAAGCAGAATTTATTTAATAAGAAATTTCCATCCCTTCATAACACCTAGTATGCATTGTACTTGAGCTGCTCAGTTATCCTATGCCCCTTTGAATCCCAGTTATTTGCAGGCAGTCTAGCCTAGACTTTGCCCACTTTGCTTTCTTAACACACTTGAAAGGTCCAGTTATTAAAAGACCTTTGATATCTTTTACAATTGTTTTCTTGCATCCCTTTTGGGGGCGGAGGAAAGGATGGAGAGAGAATTTCGGTCTTCATAGACATGGCTATCTGTCTTGCCACACCCCAGAGGCTCCCTAGTAATTCCATCTCAACACAACATATTTCGCATGTTGGCATAATCTGACGGTTTTTCTCTGGTCACTGAAGGTAACATAGGCAAGTGTCACATGAGTGACTGAAAAAAAACCAAAGCAGCACACAGACCCAGGGGAGAGTGACATCCAAACTGGCCTAGTACTAACTCTCCTTAATGAAACACCCCCAAAATGCAAACTCTAATCCACTGTTTACTAATCCCATCTCCATTTAAGGTCCATTTTGAAAGCCTTAAAAGTAAAGAAATACAGTAAGTCCGCATTTGCCCAAGCAGAGAATAAGAATATAATAAGGTTATGTTCTCCTCCATATGGGAACTCAAAGTGGACGTTACTGCCCACCAAAGCATTTTTTAAGTGTTATCAAAATTGCTAGGCTTAGTAACAATATATTGAGTTTAGCTATGTTTTCAAGGGTAGGTTTCTGAGGCCTCAAATGAAGTCAGAGAAAGATCTCCAAAAAAAAAAAAAAAACCTGATGTTTAGAGTCCAAAAATGGATGTTTCAACAGCTCTGCTTCACAGACAGTGAAAGGTTTGATCTCATTCCAACAGGGAATTTCAAAACCTCATAGGCTGTTGCAAGACAGAATTTGTTGTTCCTCAGACAGCTCTTGTTACCATAGTCATAATAATCATAATCAGAGATTTATGTATGCCTTTTATTCCCACAGAACTTAATGCAGCTTGCAAGTGATTGTGATCTGTAAGGCATGTACAAAAAAAAAAGCCCCAAAAAACAAAACAAAACAAAAAACAAAAACAAACAGGGGGAAAAAAAAATCCACCACACAAACTCATGTTCCACGAGGCAGCTGGGGCAGGGGCACAGTGCACTAGCAAAGTGTGAAAAGTACATGGGAATCTGCCTTCTTGCCAGGAGCTGAATGAATCAAAGCTGCCCTCAACAGATAAAGCAGGCTAACTTAAGCCACATACCCATTATAGAAACCATTTTAGACCTGCAGAGAATTCATTTCCTTACACTCTACATAAGATTAAACAACAATGATTCTTTAAAAAGCTTAAGAAAGATTTGGGCCGAGTTCTGTATTGCAGAATCTTTGAAACAAGATTGATTCTCATGAGAAGGTCTTATTTATATTGCAAGGTTGTCCTTATTTTGACTTGATATAACCCTAGAACCTCTCCTTATGATTTTTTTTTAAAAAGAAACTATTACATGATATATATATATTTTTTTACAATAGCAAGGAAGATTCAGATGACTGTTCTATATCTGCGCTCGCTTTGTCTGGATGGTTTTTCATGTCTGCAGGATCTTTTTTTCTTTATAAAAAGACCTCTCCTCCAGCTGAAACAGGGCAAATGTAATTAATGCAAGGGTATATATTTCAAGTTTTTAAGAGGCTGCCTATTTATATAAAAATTAATTAGGATTAAGAACTTATTATCAGACTGTTTTTTCCCCTGGAGCAAGAAGTCAGGTGTTACTGAACAGAGCTGAAGATAAATTTATATGCAAGGCTTCGTTATCTGATTTCCAAGCCTAACTGGATTAGGATAGATAAAAATCCTTGGTCCTAAGAGGAGGCAATTAGGAGAGTCTAGGTCAATCAATCTGATTTTTCTTTCACTGGCTTGAACATGAAAGAGATTACTTTTTACAAATTATCTGATTACTGAGCCAGCTAAGGTACAGATCAACATCCTGGGTTATATATCAGTAACAGCAGAAGTACAAGAGAAAATTGCACTGAGCTAAGGAGAAGAAATGAGGTTTTTGTCACAACCATCCTCAAGTGGATGGAAAATGACTAGCAGTTCTTTAAAAAAAATTTTGGATGCAGTTTGAGTTGTGTCTCTCTGCATGTGAGATGGTGGCAGGAGAGGAAAAAATTAAAAAAAAAAAAGAGCACGCACCTTTCTTTACAGTGCGTTTTGTCTCATGTATGTGATTGGCTTTTCTTCTGTCTGTCTTATCTCTTCCTTGCATTCATTCACAGCTTCTGTACAGAAAAAGTCTGATCGGAATTGTGCTAAAAAGGTTTTGAACCAAGCACTACATATGAATCAAAATTCCTAAAGCCTCACCATCCTTGCTGCTTATACTGTATAAGCATGGTATATTGGCGGGGGGGGTGCTTTTTCTTTGCCCAGAATAAATTCTTGTTTAAAAAAAAAATATATATATATATATATCATCTTGCTGATTCAGTGGTGAAGCCTGGGTTGTCCAGCCAATGCTGGGCCAAGCCCTAGAGTTCATATCAACTCTATACATTAGATGACATGTGCTGTAAAACTGTCAGATCTGCAGCTCGTGTAAGTCCCATGGAGTTAAACAAACACAAAAGCTGAGAATCTTGCTCCATGTTATTTTTACTTCACATGAATATCCCACAGAAACAAAACATGCTTACTTTACAGAGTAGCCATACCAAATTACACACGCTTCCACTTAATATTGAATAGCAAAGGACTGCTCCTGCACTGGACTGTTAGCCAAAATACCACTTGACTAGGATTTGCTATGCTTATAGCAAGTGCTTGAGAGTGTCTAACCTAGCACTGTATGAAGGAAGTGCAGCACTAACTACACTGCGTTAATAAAGAAGTTAACCAAAAAATACTAAAGAAAAATGAATGCCTGACTGCAGCCAAAGAAAGGGAAAGGAGCACCACRGTCCAAAGAAATAGGAGGAATCTAAATAACACTTGTGTGAAAGATCTGGCCTCTGGCTCTGTTACAAGAATATGCAGGATGGAAAGAGATTCACAATAATTAAAGTGCCTCAGTTAGCAGCCTAATTGTCCTTAGTCAATGGAGAGAGATAGGCAGCTCCACAGGGCGATGCAGACCTCAGTCACGTCCTGGAGAAGTTCTCGCTCGGTTAACTATATACAGGACCTATGGCATCTACGTGCCAAACTTGAGCACCTCCCTTGAGTAAATAGTGCGAGTTCTCCTTCCCCAGACACCGAGGTGTGTTCGCTCAGGTGAACATGTTTAGAGCCAGTTCAGACACAGTTTCACTGCAGCTCTATTGGGGCAGAGCTTTGTCCTGGCTAAGTTACTCTGCATTACACAGATCCCAAAGATATTTGAGGAAATTAAAATAAAAGATTTTAACCTTTTCCTCTGTCAGCTGAGGGACCAGTGTGTAGAAACATCCAACTCTGCACAAGATAGTGCAGACATAATTAAAACCATTATTTTTGTGAACAAGAACCTTGCCATTTTTAACAACTGCTTTTCGTGACTGCAATAGTTTAAGATGAATTTAGTAGAGGACAGATGGAAGAAAAGGTAACTTAATTGATTTGCTCAGCTCAGCAACATTTGATTTTATCAGAACAAGTTTAGTTTCACTGGTATGCTTCATGTGGGCTCTATTTTCACGAAAGAGTAAGTGACTGAGAATTAGCTTCCTCTCTTCCTTGCTGTTAGACAGTTTGTAACACCAGGTACACGTTTCATAGCGCAGGTACAGACTGAGCACCAGGTCAGGGCGAGCACGGATGAGCAGCAGAGCTTACGGAGCGGAGGAGACAGTGCCGAGACCCTGAGCTATTTCCTCTCCAAAGCAAATTATAGACTTGACAGCAGACACCACACCTACACTCATTAGCCACAATAAGACCTCTAAATGTGCACAAGCTCAGAGATAACTGTTTTGAATTTTTAAGCTGGCTGCTGGACATACTGCAGAGAGAAGTGTCGCGGAGACACAGCCGCAGCATTCCCAGCAGCCACGGTGTTGCCAGGGCTCATCCCAGGAGGGACGACAGTTGAGACGCGATAGAGATGCGATGCTCCCCACAGCAGGGAAAACGGGGATGTCCATCACCCAACAGGTGTCCTTCTGCAGGATAGTTGATGGTGTAAAACACCACCACAGCCACGTGATGGAGACGGGCTGGTGGAAGGGAGCGAGAGCTGCAGCTCGCTTTCCCACCTGGACAGGGAGAAGGTGGTTCAGCCCCGGGAGGGGGCCGCTGCCATCCCACTGCTCTCAGAGGACATGGGCTCCCTCAGGGCACAGGGTGGCATTCACTTACCAAAAAGCAGATCTCTGATATTCCATTGTACCCTCAAAAAAAAAAATCATGCAGGCAGGGGAATGTAGAAACAGGAAGGTCTCTTATTTGCCCTGAGCAGGAGTAAATATAAAATGCCAAACTCTTCAAATTTTGCAAGATATAGTTCTTGCCTGCTGTCCCGTCCCAGCCATGACAATTCCTTAACATTGGAGGGCCATTTTTACTTAGTCATTTCCTGCTTTTTCGAGAACTTGGCCTTTCTTATTCTCAGGACAGAAAGCTCATTGACTTCAGATGCACTTCTCAGAGCTCAGACCCTTTGTAAATCAGGCCCTAACTGCTTCACACCAAGCAAATAAGGAGAGTATGGATTATAACATGCAAACATTTTGTCTAACGCTATCAGGCTAGCACACCATCGGACCTCGGTGGCAAAGACACTGTCCTGTTTCTTTGAAGTGTCTGTGCCTTCTCTTCCTCCAATTCTTACTTCCTTGTCGAGGTTCTTTTCAACACACCCAACAAACAGGACAGGCATCCACAGACAGCCGCCATCCCTACCCAAACCACTCGTCTCAAAGCCAGACCCATACAGAAATCACCGTGGTGGCTGTCAAACAGAGCATCTAACAGCATAAGCACAGGGAGGTGACTCGAGGGTGTATAGCCATAATTTATAGTGAGAGAGTATTCTCAAATTGTTGCTAGTATTTCAAGAAATAAGTGATAATATTTAATAATAAAATTATTACCCGACTTTCACAGTGCTTTCTACTTGTTAAACTCGCTGCACTTTTCAGACAAGGGAAATAGCATTATTCCACTTTCTTGTGGGAAAACTGAGAAACAGAGAAGTAAAAGGATTTGTCCATTGCCATCCAAAAGACCCATGACAGAGCTGGGCATCATGTTGAATCCTGCCTTCTCCTCTGGACACCAAGTCTACACCTAGCCTGGGAGCCCTGGGCACGCTCCGAGTTCCCGGCTGCAAGTGCTCAGCCAGCTGTCTCCCGACTCCCTATGGTGCATGCCAGCCCCCCCACGGTATCCCGATTTCCACAAAAAAGAGGCAGGCACTGAATTCAATGGGAGCTGCATGGTAACCAGGGACTGGGATCTCCACCCCAGCACACCTTAAGTAAGCAAATATTGACAATATTCTTAAAATTAAGTGTAGAAGAAAGCAACAAAACCCTACTCAGAAAGATTGGGGGGGGGGGAAGAGTGGAGTGAAACCTCTCACCCACATGTTGACAGCCAATCCCGCTGGTCACCTAAGTAAAAATATTACCATTGTGTATAGGAGTAGAAATATACTTTATTATTAGCAATTGCTAAGAGACAGCTGTGGAAACTTTCTCCTGATTACTGATGGTGGGTTGAGCAACAGTTTGATTTATAGCATTTAAATCTCCTTTTGGTTGTTCACTCCACTACGTATACGTCAAAGAACACCACAGAAGAATTCTGGCCTGTCTTCAGTTTAAACTATTAGTGTAATACTTTGACTCATCCATCTCCTGCACTATAAATGTTTTGCTAATATGATACAGTGTTCAAGATGAGAGTAAATGGTGGATGTAAGAAGAATTTGCATTCCACTTCCAGAACCACCCTTTTAGTAGCCAGATAGCTTTTCATGTGTCATAGGTCAATATTCTTACTAAAAATAATTTAATAAATGTAAAGCTATTATTAAAAGCAGGCAAAATGGCTGTAATGAGAGGATATTTGCCTTCTCCTTAGCTTTTTCATTGCATCAG
This sequence comes from Apteryx rowi, assembly GCF_003343035.1. NCBI lineage: Eukaryota > Metazoa > Chordata > Aves > Apterygiformes > Apterygidae > Apteryx > Apteryx rowi. Next base: position 3,050,721 of record NW_020450085.1, on the reverse strand, counting down.
GGACAGAACAGAGAATTAAAGCTATTATTGCTTTTCTGCTGCTTTGTACACCCGTTCATTTCATACACTATGACACAAGGACTTTGAATACCCATGGAATATGTATTATTTTGATTATCTGTGATTTGAGCACAGAAGTGAAGCAGTCACAAACAGCTGAAAAGCTCTATCCACCATTCAGAGCTCATTCTTTGCCCATTCTGATCTGAAACAGAAAAGGCAGCTGATTCTGGGCCTAATCCAGAATAGCTTGGCCTAGAATAGTGTTGGAAGCAGGAGTTAGCTTGTTAATAAAGCTTGTTTTTCCACTGAAAATATAAATCGTAGAAAATTTTCCAGAGCTTCTTCTTGCATTGCTAAAATAGCTAGATCACTTTAAACTGTTTCTATTATTGTTTCATTAACTTCATAAACCAAGACACTTTCTAAAGTATTTAACAAATACATATATATGTGAGAAGAAAAAACAAAATAAAAAACCCTCCCTACTTAGTTATCTACTCTCCAAACATAAGCTTCATTTCCCCCCACCCTGAGAAGTATAATTTCCTGCAAGATAGGAAAACACTGATGGCTGGTCAAAAACTGCAGTCTTGGTAACAGCAGAAGTCAGCATTAAAAATCATCTGCAAGCAGCTTGACTGACCGAGGTTGAATACATTCATTAAAGCTTGATATAAGACCAGATGTATTCAAAACATGAGCCAAATTTTCAATTAAATTGGATAAAACCAAGATGTAAGTTTATTGCAAGTTATTGCAGAAAAGCAGTTTGGGCAATTGCTTGTAGGGGGCTAATAGGGCTCCTTTCAGATGCAGGGTAACCATACTGACCTAGARGAGGAGTACCTGCAGTGTTCATTGCCTACAGAAAATAGCAAGAACCTGACTTGGATTCTGTAGGCATCTCAGATGGATTTTTAGGAGCTTCTATATTTGTACAGAATTAAGCTGATTGACTGCATCCATTTATTACAGAAATATTCTCATAAACCATTTTATCTAAACAATACATTGGATATTTAAGAAAACCGCCATGATTTTAAGGTGTCCAGAAGAAATTGGCAGCATTCCCAGCTCCCTTATGCTCTAAGCCACCCAGGACTGTAAAGCACATCCTATGAATCCCACATCCCACAGCAGATATACTGAATCAATCCTTGTCATGCCATTAAGATCTCACTGAAAAGCCTTAGTCCTGTAAGATGCTGGGAACTTTGCACCCTGTATAAGTCAGCTCAAAATGTTCTTTCACATAGAGACTGAAAAGGAGCCTTTTCTCTATACCAGAGAACAAGTATACTCAGTCCAATCCCTGGATATTTTCCAGTAACATTGGGCTCCTTGCACCCCCTCAAAAAGGCAAAAATGCTTGTTCTGTGTTTAAAGAGTACTGATTACAACATTTTGGAACAGCTCCTTTAAGCAGGTGAACTTTCAGATATATTAAGTATCCACAGACCTAGGTAAAAAGAAACCGCATGGCCTTGTAAATGTTAATCTGCTCCAACTCCCATGGCTTCCCATTCACAGCTTTATCCTTCATGCACCTTTAGCAAGTTGCTCCAATGGGTTTTATTGTCAGTTGGTTCATGGCATGTTCTCTTCCCAACTGTGCTCTAAAGAAGATACTTAATGGTCACATATTCAGTTTGGCAATTTTCAGACTCAGGACTGAACAGCTCAGATGGAGTCACATTCTTTAATGAACTCCATGCTATAAATGCCGGATCTCATTATAAACCCAAACACTGATTTTGGTGCTGAATTTGAAAATAAGTTCATTAAAATTCTGTTCTATGTAACTTTACATGTGGAAAAAGTAAATTTTAGCTCTCCCAGCATAGAAGGTGTCCCTTAAAAAATAGTTCCAATTAAAGAAAGATATGAATCATTCATTCTGAATCTAAACATGCTTGGACTTTGGGTAACTCTGATTGGGACTTAATGCCTCAGATTTATTTCCAATTACAGCAAACCTAATTAAATTCCACAGCTCCCTGTGTTTATTCTTTCCAGATCTATGTGCAGCATAGCAAACTGCTTCTTTAAACAATTCCAAGTAGCTGTGCTATGTTTGCGATGGTCTACTTCTCTAGCTCAGAACCATAAAAGGTATAATTCAAATTTTTTTTCCATTTTCCATTTTTCCATTTAGTACATGTTAAATAAAGGAATTGTCTCTTGCTGTTGCTACTGCACATTTTGGGACACATCCTTGATCTCACCACAATTAACTGGGGCATTCCTCTTCTGCCTCCACATCAGCATAAACAACAAGGCCAGACCAAATAGGAACATTCAGGGATAAAATAGTATTAAGCAACAGGCTATTTCTAAGTGTGTGAAGACATGAAGTCTTGCATGCTACAAAAGCCTTGTCTCAAGGGACCACCAGGTTGGAGAAGGAATGAAATCTTCTCCCACCTCTAGAAAATGCCCTTAGTAGTTTTGCAGCCACCCATTAACTGCACTGCTATTGAAAAGCCCATATTTATGAGTGGTAGAGTCTGCACAGAGATAGCTGAACTCACCCTAATTCCACTCTGTCTGTAATCTCATATTCCTCACATACAGATCATGCCTCTTGAGGGGAGATCTCTGTGGCAGGCTGGGCTTGAAGGTCTCTTTTCACAGGAGCACATCAAGTTGCACTGCCTTCTTTGCCTGCAATATGAAGGACAGAAACAGGAGCTAGTTTTTATTAGGAGAAAAAGCTTCCCAGGTGAGGCTGTGCATGGAGTTCATCTGTGAACTTCAGCTAATGAAAAAAGGGCACAGAAGAATTCTGAATTCAGGTTGATGTAACTCAGCTGAATTGCTCCTAACTTAATACTTCACCTTAAGGCAAAAGGATTAGCTATGACTTAATTGAATTCCAGTCAGGTAGCTGACATGGGCTGGAAAAGACCCTCTGAAAATGCTGGAGGAGGAGGGGTTTTCAAAACCATTAAACTGTTAACCCAAAAAAGAGGAAGGGACTGCACATACAGTTAAACTTAATGCATCTAGGGAGTGTTGCAGAGATGGTCTATTCACCTATTTTAAGGGAATGACTAACTTGTGAAAGTAAGGATGTGAATTTGCATGACTGGTTTCTAGCTGCCATCCCATGATTACAAGCCTGAAATGATGGCTGCCTTCACACCTACTCAGTTCATAAAGGCACAAGACAAAAAGGCACAAGACAAAAAGACTGTATTTACCACTCTGAGTACTACTCGTGATTTACAGTTATACTTCTTCCAACCGCCTTAGCTATGTTTTGATCCAGGATAGATGGCCAGAAGAAACATGCAGTCAAAATGAACCAAAGCTGAATATAAATATGTATTCAAAAATGTCTGATCAAATTTATAATTTTCATTAAAATGTGCTTAGTTTTAAATCTGTCTTACAAGCAAGTTACAAAGCAAATACTGAAATATTTGTTTTAATTTTACGTTCCGTGACCTCTGTTTTGACTGCAAAAAGAAAGACTCAAAACTCACCATTTGTCCCCATAGGAATCTGGAAGAATTTTAACTCCTTTCCAGGTGTTGTATTTAAAAAGTCTATACACTGTCTATGCAGGGGCAAAACCAGACAACCCTATTACAAATACCCACAACAACATTATTTGTATCTGTTTCCTTTTCTTACTATACAGGGAAGCCAAGGAAGAGTAAAATTGCTTATAAATAAAGCTTCTGGAGGGATTTTGCAATATGTTGAAGCTTGATTTCATTCTGACTGGAAATTCTCCAAAGGAATGTTTTCCATAGGAAAATGCTGATTCATCAAAAACAAAGCATTTAGGAGTTGTGGTTTTTTTGGAAAAAAAAAAAAAGACACTACAGTGGAAACCTATTGGAAACATGCCCAGGCTTCTGCCAGCTTGCCTGCGGGCCTGTGCTGCACAGATGGGAAACCAAGAGACTGCAAATCCTCATGAAAGTGAACATAAAAGACTTGACATGGAGAATATGGAAGCCCCAGTAGCTCCCACTTCCAATGTCCTAAATTTCCAAGGTTTCTCATTCTGAAATAATCCACCTGCAGGATTGATAGGCTAACTGAGAAGGAGTCAGGTTCCTGAAAGTGTAGTTCGCCATGGTTCCCAGGTCTAGAAGCTCCCAGCTCAAGTCAAGGTCCCACTGCTTCCCACYCACTCTTCCGCAGTTTGCAGGACAGAACTCAAGAGCTTTGGTTTATCAAAACACCATGAAATTCACAGAGTTCATATGGAGCATGAAATATGTCATTACCAGTAATTCTGAAAAAATGATTTCTCTGGACTTTCTTTTGCCAAAAAAATGCTTCCAAATCTGCAGTGCTTCATGCTGTGAAATACAATGTCTTCTGTGCTCATATTTGGACACTGAGACCTAATTCCCTTTCCCATTAAATGCTTACRTATCAGAGAGAGATCTTTTCCTCCTGACTGGAGGATGCATGATATTTCTGTCAAGTGGGGGAAATTCTATTACATACTAAATTTAATAAATGTAATGCAAAGTATCGTTCAAATATATCAATTGCTAAATACAGGTCGAACTGCCACGAAAATACAAAAACCCATAAGTCAATCCTGTCACAAACAGGTTCTTAGTCACCCTGAAATGGGTCCAGCTCAAAATTACAGTGTGAAGTTCTGTTCTGGAAACCCCAGAAGTGTGATTATCCTCCTTACCACCCCTATGAGTGTCAGTGCACTCACTTGACACTGATAGAAGCAAGAATAGGACTTTGCTCAGAAAGTCACTGCTTGAAGCTTATAGTCTAGGTAACTGTAACTTGACAAGTAAACTTTTCAGGAAAATTCATGACGAGACAGCTCTCAAAATCTGGCTCTGTTAATCTAGTTATGGACTCTGTGGCATAGAGCTTGCATTATAGGATGATCTCTTCTTAGTAATAAATAAAGAACTGGTGTCTGTGTTGTTGTGATTAGCTCTACCAGCCAGTGCTCAGGTGACAGCACACCAGCTCAGCTCCTGACGCACAGGGTGCTTCTTGGAGCACTAGTCCACCACAGAGTGCTATTGCATCATTGTTCCCTGCTCCTTTATCAGAACAGGGAAGGGCTGAACAGTTTTCAGTATGCCAACAATTCCAGCCCTATCTTCCCACTTATTTACTTCGGATGAGGCTGTTCGAAGCTTTAGCTAGTAGCAACTACATGAGAACAAAGAGGCTGATGCTCAAAGTTAAGGTTAAGCAATGTCAGCTCCTTCAGGTAAAAGGATAGGATTGCTATTACAGGTGTTAGTCTCTTCAAGTTAGTGGTGATTTTAGATGTCTCCATAAGACAGAATTTCAGTTCAGCTTTCAGAAAGTGGAGCTGACTACTCACTATGCAAGCCACCCTGCTCCAGCATTCAAACTGGCTGCCCACTAGCCGTGGTGGAAGGAGGAGTTTTAACTGTTGCTTTACTGTGGCTTGGAACAAGCCTGCCTGGCGGATCACCCTTCCTCCTCTGCGCTGCTACAGCCACAGTCATCAGGGTGCTCTGATCTCTCTTCAGGGTAGCGGTTGATTAAAATGGTGGCTTTAATAGTGCTGAGAATAAATTTAGCTGTGTAAGTAATAATGGCAGGGCAATATAAAGTACCGCTTATGGAACACAGCGGCGCCACAGATTGACCGTTTCCAGTGTCCAAGCCACCTCAGACATCATCCTGGCACTGCGTCTGCAGAATCAGAGAGGGAGTTTGCTTGGAGGCACCTCTGGAGGTCTCTGGTCCAACCTCCTGCACAAAGCAGGACCAGCTTACATAGGGTTGCACAGGGCCTTGCCTTTTCAAGTTTTGCATATCCCTGTGGACAGATAATTCAAAGCTGCACTGGCAATCTGTCTCAGCATTTGACCATGCTTGTTGTGAAAAATTTTTTTCCTAATGTCTAATTGGAATTTTCTTTGTTGCAACTTGAGTATGTTTCCTCTTGTCCTTTCACCATGCAGCTTGGAGAAGAGTCTGCTCTRTCTTCTCTATACCCTCCCATTAGGTAGCTGAAGACAGCAATCAGAATCTCTTTTCATTACCCTAATTGTTTGAAACCAAATTGAAAAGAAAGCTAAATTCAAATACCAATCAAAGATAGTGTGCTAACAACTTTAAATAGCTTGATTTTTCTATAAAAAATGCAGTTTCTGGCTTTGTTTTGTAATTAGATCATGTTTGATCATTTAGATATATTGAAAGATGTAATAGTGAGAATTACTGTGATGGAGTTAAATACAGTTAACATCCACTGACTTGTATCATATTCACAGCATGCAACTGAGATGTATGCTAGGAAGTATTAAGTAGTCCATTATATTCCTGAAAGTTGCCATATATAGTATCAAAAAACTTACTGAGTTCTCACTAGTGACAGGACATGCCACTTCTAATGTGGTATTCAAAATACACTGGCTTAGTTGACAGTTCCTCCTTTTTCTTTTCATCTTCTTTGAGGTAGGATTTCATGCCTACCCTTTTCCAGTATTCTAGATCCTTTCCTCTCTCCTCTAAGACCTCACAGGCAGTCCCTTATTGCTCCGATATATAAGGAAGTGGTTGGGACAAAATGTTTTGGAGCTCTTAAGAGGTTGTGAAACCTCACACCCACAGAATGACTATTACACGAAGAACCACAATCTGAGCATAACAAAGAAAAGCACCACTATGGTGACATGAATCTCTTCAAGTCAATATTAATCTCCTTTAATGGACAAAAGAGAGAGAAAGAGCCTTTTTCTAGAGGAATCTACCTTAGCCATGCAGTTATCTTCTGGAAAARCCCTCCTCTCTCTACTGACTGGAGAGCAAGGGAACCTCTGCASTTACTTGGCTATAGTTATTCTTTGTGGATCTCCTCATTAGAAGCCAAAATGATAATTGGGATTATAGAGATAAGGAACATTTCAAAGTGATTCAGGGAATCTTATCATAGTTTTGTGCAGCCAGGACCATACAACAAAATCTACAGATTTCGGTTTTCTGAAAACTGCAACACCCTATGAGAGTTACATGCCACTGACCTCTACTAAGAAAACTACAGAGCACAAAATGCTGGGAGATGAAAAGGACAACRAAATCTAATAAAATGATAAAGTAGGATTTCCACTGCTTGCTTCTAAACTCGTCTTATGTCAGAAAGTTTGACCCTTAAAGGATGGTTTCTTAGAACAACTCGTTCTGGAGCACACAGGGGAGAGGATGTTCTGACCCTTGTCCCGAAAACACATGAGCTTGGCTTGGCTCAGCTTGAGAAGCAACTATAGCGGAGCTGCTAATGAACAGTTACCACCATATAGCCAACTGCAATATCCTTGACAGAGAAATCACCAGGGGAAAGAGAAAAAAAAAAAACAAGGAACATTCAATCTGGCAGACTGACACTAAACTTTAGAAAGGGGGATTTTTTTTAAAGCTTAATTTAAAGACACCTTGAAGTGTAAACATAAAAATTGAGGTGCTTAGTGAAGACATTGCTCTTGATTCGCCTGAATCAAAAAAAAAAATCCTTTAGAAAAATCCTACCTTAGCTGCACAATAACAGTAAATAAAATAGAACCAGAAAAGCCACAGCCTTCCGCATGAATCACAGGCAGTGATTCAGAAGCACATGATTATCAGCAAACATCCACATTAAGGGAAATTCTCTCCACTCCTATCAAGTCCTGAGTCCTAATATATTCTTTGCTTGTTAATTTAGGTTGTCCAGAGCATGACAGAATAGCACTCAGTTACATCAGTTATCTACCGACATAGCCAAAAATAGCCTAGCAAGTACTTTAAGTCACATGTGAATTGGAAAAGGACCTAAAAATGAGACAGTTTCATAAGTTCATTGATAACTGACTCTCAGGCATATAATTTGAAAAATATATAGTGCACAGTATAGAAAAAAAGTTTATTTTTTAAAGCAATAGAAAGTTGTGCAAAAATTAATGGATAAGAAAGGAACTTGCTGTGTGGATAAAACTGTATTGTAACCATCTACTAGAGAATTTATTTTGCCTTCCTTTGAAGACACTCAGATAGTTCTACTAAGACAGGTAGATAATTAGGTGTGACTATTATCTTTCCGCCCCCCTGGCATGAATACTTACAAGGACACAGGGGGCCAAAAGCCACAATAACCTGTGAATTCATGCAGGGCATTATGGAAACAAAGCTTGAGATTCCTCAGGGCAGCAAGTTACCCCTTTCCACTGAGTACATGAAACACTGATGTCTTGAAATCTAGCATTGCTATAGCTGACTCTACCTTTAAAATGAAGCAACTGACTGTGAAGATGGTCACTAAACTCTCCTTTTTTTAAGAGAAGTAATAATATAGTATGATTTTGAAAGAACTGCAGGAAGCGAAGGTCTGCTTTGATTAACCTCTCTCTGGTGTGTTACCTGTCTGAAGCTGGCTGACTTGTCACCACAGGCAACACTGTCCAAGATCAACCTTCCTGTGGCTGCACTTGGTTAAAAAATATATGAAAGAAAAAAAAAAAGAATGCTTTCTGGCCTTATCTCATTTTCTCAGAAGCACAGATCCTGTTTACCTCCATTGGCAACCATGGACCAGATCCTGAGCAACAGAACTGGAAGTGGGACCAGAACAGGTTCTTGCACCTCCTTTGACTACTCTGGCACACCCCTACCCACAGTCCTGGGCTTATTGCTGGCCCCACTGCACCCAACCTCCCTCTCCTGCTCTGCTCTCAGGGTGCAGAGTGAACCAACTAACCGCCCTGCCCAGTCTGCAACCACCTTCCCCTGTGATCCTCTCCTGGAGCCTCTTCCTCCCCATCTTAAGGGCATGTTTGCTTGAGTCCAAAGTCTGCTCTCATGCTGCACAGCTGTATAACCTTGGATCAGATTTCCACAAAAACAGTGCAGCTGTGAGGTGCAACACTGTGAGAAGTCTCATTTAGGCTCTTCACCCATTGGACTGAGAGCTGCACTTGAGCACATACATTTGGTCTGTCTCTGAACTACAACATAGATACGCTGTACCTGATGTTGTACCTTGCCGAACCTTGACTTTGCCTTTTTAACTTGACTTCTTTGCTTGATCTTGGACCTGCCTTGTCACCATGAATTTGTCTGGTGATCACTGGACTCTTGGCCGAAGCTAGTTACTCTCACTGGATCTGCTGTTCTCTTCCTCAGGTGCTGTGGGGCTGGACCCTTGTCACAGAGGTCACCCCCTGCTCTCCTTCCCGAACACCCTGCCATGCTGCTCCTTGACATATGTGATATTTCACCACTGCCACTCCAGCATTAAATATCTGCTGGATCAATATTTTAAATGAACTGCTATGAGTGTCAGTGCTGCGGTCGCTTTGTCTTGGGAAAACTAGAGAGAGTTGGACTGATGTTGATGTTGTGATGGAAAGTTCTTTGGCTGACTTTGTGGGGGGTGGTTTCCATCCCTTTGTGGAGCCGTGGTTTATTTTGTTTCTTGCTTTGTTTCTTGATATCTTGCCAGCGTCCTCTGGGATAGATTCTTCCTCAGCATTTTCTGAATCTCTCTGTCAGTACAGTCCAATTCTTCCTCCTTCCCGCTCCAATACATGCAATGACTCAGCCCTGGCTCCCACTTTCCCTTTGCTGAACTTTGTGACAATTTTTTCAGCTGCACTGATATTTGGCCGAAAGAACTATGTATACACTGTGCCAAAAAGGATTTTCAAATAACAGAAAAAGAAGCAAGAAAGCTATTTGTTTGCTTTGTATTAGAAGATCTTAAATTATGTCTCAAAACAACATGTGTATGAACTCTTTCATTTAGCTATCTACCCAGGACTTAAGATGCCAAACAGTTATTAAATCTGCAGAAAGTTTTAGCCCCCCCCCCAAAAAAAAAAGCTTTGAACAATTCTCTCTTGTTTCATAAATTTCATATCACATTAGATGAGAGACACTACCAAGATACATTTGAGACTTGAAAAAGGTAAGTCATAGAACAAGCTGCAGAGATAAAGTTATGGACATGCAAGGTGGATTAAGATGTAGGTCTCTTCGAACTACAGGCCTGGAATTGGTTGCAAGCAATAACCCTGGTTATTGTTATTAAAGGCAAGGAAGACATAATTAATGACAAGAACTTCATGGAGAAAGACCACAGGAGCAGGTGCTGACCCCWATCAAAAAAGGAGGATAGGAGAGCTGGAGAAATTGGGACCCACTTGAAGGTAATTTTCAATTTGCCTTTAAAAATTTGCCCAGATAAAAATGGAGAATGAAGTCTTTCTTCAGATTTATTGCAGCTCATTCTAGGCTTAGTCCTCCTAGCACAATTATATCACTAGGAATATTATAAATTCAAGTTAAAAACATACAAGGAAGGAAAAACCTTAACCAGCATGAACAAAGACAATTTTTCTCAATATGAGCAATACATGGTATCTAGAGGGGCAGGGAAGGCAGTATAGGTGCTGTGATAAGAGAGAAGATTTTTAACACATACACCCTCCTTGGATCAGTGTAAATTCACAACAAAAATTAATAAATAAGTCTCTGTACTGCACCATGTCATTGCACAGTTATTACAAGCTTGCTGCACCTCTGTTTCCTAACTTATGGAATAATTTATTCCTCTATGAAAGGAGCCTGAGGTGCTATTGAATTCCAAACTGAAGTCTTGACTCATCCTTGCTAGAACAGCCTGAATTTTTTCCAAATTTCAAAATTTGGGGAAAAATTTATAAGTTAAGTAGGATTCAATAAACCGTGCATCCATTTTCCCAGACCATTTTTGTTACTGAGTTGTGATCCGCTACAATATTTTACTCTAACTACTGAATAGCAATAACTTATATTGATCTCTTGGGCAAAGCTCTGGTTCTGTTGATTTTGTAAGAACTCACAGATCCAGAGATCAAGCCTTGCCTTGGCTAAAGAGCCAAAGGCTTATTTTTCTTTTTTTTTTTAAATAAAGAATTATTAGTACCCCACCTTTGCTGTATTCTTGTAATCTCAGTTCTCTTGTAAAACTTTATCAGCATTCTGATGCCTGATTCGATGAAGACTCCTTGAGAGCAACTCTTTCTATCAGCAACTTTTCTAGGTCACACTCAGGCTTTCACAGACATCTTCCCCAAGAGGAATATGTTGTTGCTACGGCCTTTCCTTAGGATATCACTTATATAACAGTGCAATCTCTGCGGTGACGCAAGCCTCTGGCATTCCAGGCCCCAGCAGGACAGTGTGTGAAACGTGCACCCTCCAGGAAATAATGATTCAAGTTATGATAATGCTTCACTTGGGATCTCAAGCTGGAGATGGGCCTGAACTAAAACAGTGGACAGATGAATGTATTCTCTGATGATCGAGCTTATTTATATGTACACAAAGAATTGCTAGGGATACTACAAGGCTTTTCCTCTACCTCCAAAATTATCTGCTCCCAGTTTGACTGAATCCATTTCTGTCTGCTCAGCCTTTGAAACAAGTTGTTCTCCATTAGTATAAATTTACCTATCTTTCAGCTTTGTTGCAGGGAAGGGCTGGAACTGTGGAGCAGAAAATGTTTCCATTTCATTATTTCACTGTCAAATGGCTTAGGATCCAATAAATATTGGTTCTGCTCCTGTTACCTAACATTCAAATTACATGTGAATTATTAAAAGCAAATGAATAAGGAGGAGGAAAATAGATGTAATTCCTTCCCTTTCTAGCAGCTTATTAACAGACAAGCTCACATTGTGCTCACTATGACTAAATGGTACAACTTCTATCTCCTTGAAGTAAACCCATTGGAACTGAAAAGAGCGGTTCAAGAAACTATATTTACACCAAAATGCCTTGCTCTTGGTGAAGCACGTTAATTTTGATAAAGAGTAGTTTTAATAAGGTAGCACACTATATAAAGGTCTGTAATGATATGCTGAAGACTATAATAAGGACAATCATATGGCTTCAGTACCAATATTGTTGATGTGCTGTTAGTCCAAGTAAGGATCTGCGCAAGGGAAAGTGTGGGAAGACACAACATCTTTTATTAGTTGATAGTGTTGACCAGTTAAAAGAAAACAAATAAGCCCCAAAATATAGCAGATAAATCCTGAAACTTTGTCCATTTTTCCAGCTACAGRAGTCAGGAAATTTTTTTTTGGTTTGTTGCTGTTTTTGTTTTAAATCATAATTTATAGCACATTATACTCAGGTTATAACATAGTTTTCTATAGTTTAATAGGGACTAAATTTAAATGAAGATAAATCTAAAAGGTATATTTGTAGGCATTAAGCTATGGAAGGCCTCATCCACGTTGTGCAGGCTTCTCTAGATCTTGTCTGATCTCAGAAGCTGACTAATGCTTGTCCAGGAGACCCCTACGATCCCTGGTACCCTACACACAAGCCAAGAGGGTCAGCAGTTGGCAAACATGAGACCACAGGAGCCAAACAAGCTCGTAGAGTCTACTCTGCCTCATTGCCACTCCTGAGCTAATGGATGGGATAGAGAGATGTTGTTCAGTAAAGGAATGTGTTAATTACACAGACTGCACAAAATGGATGTTTGTGGTGCGACATCAGAGATACAGAAATGATCCTTAGCACTCTGCGTGGGAACTTCTCGTCTTTGCATAAAAGGATTAATTCTGGCTCCCAGTTTGCTTGTCAGGAGCATTTGGGGATGTTATTAGCTGCAGTTATTTTTCTTTTGTTTCATTCTGTTGTGTCTTTATAATTTCTGTTAGTCAGATGATATCAAGGGAAAGCAGAACAAGAGAAGGGAAGCTTACGAGATATCAGACTGAGTACAAAATGGTGCCACATCAGGGAAAGAATTTATCATCGTGTGATGGAGTAAGTTACTCCTATTTAGCCTGAAGATAATTTTCCTCCTAGTTCCATAATAAAGAGCTGAACTAGATTTTATGCAACTATTCAGGCACAGCATCTCAACCACCCCCTAAAAGGGGCAACAAAAGAAAAGAAGATGATTTCTTCATCATATTTGGTCATGAAGAAGTTAGGAAATACAATCCGCTAAAAATGTAAACTTTACCATTTAGGCTGAATAAACCACCAACCAGAGTAACAGGAAGACAGGCCAAATTCCATTATCCTTCTGGGGTAAGTCTGAAGCAACCTCACTCTCTTTTTACTGAAGAAAGGGGAGGTTTTTGCAATATAGCCTTGCATGGTGGGCCATTTCTGTTCCACTCCACAGATTTCTGTAAGAAATCAATGAGGATGCAACAGGTTTTCTCCAATACAAAGGAGAGCAGAACCTGGCCCCAGTGTCATCTTTCATCTCAATAAAGTTTAACTGGAGATATATTTCTGCAGGAATCCTATGATCGACTAGCTGAGATAAACTATGATTCCATGCCAAAAAAGAAAAAAAGAACTGTCTCAGCTTATCTGATTGCACACACTGATCATTTTCAGAAGACACAGTATCTAAATGTAGATCTATATTTTTTTTTAGATTGCAAGTTGCAAAGCTCATCATCAACAGCCCGTATCACTCTTACTAGCCGTTTTCAGGGCCATAAAACTGCTTGTAAATTGTAAAAATATGTTCATTGCTTGAGTTGGTTTCCTGCTGAAATTTCTTCTGCTTTAATAGGAATACAAGACAAAGAGTGGCAAGTGAATAAGGTAATTACATGTTGATTAATACCTCGCCTTTCCATTTTCCAGGTACAGCCTCTTGCACCACATGGGGCTCAAGCCTCCGAGGAGCTGAGTGGTGCCTACCCAGCCCACAGCCCTGCATTCAAGGACTGACCACGTCACCACTATTGTCCAGCATCTAGCACTTCTGAACAAGGGGGGGCAGGGGGGCGCAGCACAGAAGCCAGCAGGAGCACCACGAGGCCCTCCAAAAAAGCACAGCATTGCTGCTTCTCACACCAGAACCACCCATTAACCCATAAAGCTTTGGAAAGGATTATGGAAACAGTTCTTGTCATTTAAGAAAACAGTTGTCATCATGTTCTTAGAGCAGAAAGGTAGGGGAGACACCAAGGTCTTTGACCAAAAACATTAAAGCTCTAGCTTTAAGGCTGGCCTTGCTTTGAGCAGAAAGTTGGACCAGATGGCCTCCAGAGGCCAGCCAACCTAAATTACTCTATGATTCTGAAATTTGAAGTTATCCCATATTTGATATTGTTATCTGAGGCATTTCTGAGCTCGTCTCCTTCCTCCCGCTGCTACAAGATCCGAGTGCTTTATAGGCATGGTGCCCCAGAAGTCAGGGAGCTCTGCTTTACAGCAGGATGCACAGGCCCAGAGGAGCTGCATAACTTGCCAAAGGTGCCCGCAAGACCTCTGTGGCACAGGCCCCCAGCTATAGACCTGCCCGCAAACCGTCAGATCAGCCTTTTTTGGCATGTGACTAATTGACAGCTGCACCACTGCCCCAACAAGCAGACTGGTTTATAGTTCAGGAATCCTTGTTTTAGGGACATTCCACATGCCCTTCGTAAGAGACCACAACAAAATAATACTGATTTAATTGCTGTTCTGTTTTTGCTGTTCTGTACATTAGCTCTATAGTCATTTTATTTCAGAAGTGAAAAAACAGTTCCAAAGACTTTTACATAGGCAACGCATAGTTGGTACCTCATTCCATTTTGCAATAGGGCAGTTCCAGTTTTCACACATGTATATTTGAACCTGCCCTGCTTACATACAGGCATTAAGTTTTGAACATAACTCTTACTGTGTAAGAGCCAAGAGACAGGATCCTACAAAGCCCAGCACCCTTTTCAGTGGTCTGTGAGCTACAGAGATTCAGAACATTTGAAAAATCCAACTTGCAGTGTTCCTCTTCTGCTTCTGAAAATGAGTTTTAAAATCAGGATGTACAGAGAACATACAGTGGTTGTATTTCCCAGCCCTTGCTAGTTCACAAGAGGGAACCACAAAGTGGTGTGTTGAAGGAAGCCTTCCCTCAGAGGCCTGTATGGATACAAAGCGAGGCATTGACTCCAGGTGATCTGCAGAGCCATTTTCCCACCTAATGCTTATTATATGTAATGGGAAGAATTGTACAGCCACAGAGATATCCAAAGACATTTTRCACTTACTTGCAAAGTCTCATTCAAGAGAGCTTCTTCTGGTCTTAAGCTTCTCTCTCACTACCTTCTTCTCCACAGCAAGTTTACAGAGGTCCCCACTAGAGGGGCTCACATAAAACTTTGTTTTGAGGGCCACAATCAACCACAAATTCACCTATGGTGAATGACAAAGCCAGGATAAGTGGAGTAAGTCACTACGATGTCTTGCCATCCTCAATTAATAGCAAAGAACAGAGATTTTACTTGGATGGGTAGCTAACATGAGAACTGGCAAGTGTGTTGCAGTGGCCTTGAACATTCCTCTAGATATACTGTGCCCCACTGTGAGGGGCATGGTCAAGAGGGAAGACTATAGAAACCACAATGAGAAACTCATCTGGAAAGTTCAAGTTCCAGCAAATATGGGAGCCCAGGGAACTTCTACTACATTGCCAAAGCTGTAATTTAATGTTCAGACTGAATTCACTGCACTGTGCATTAGGGAGACAATGTGGTCTGGAGGTTACAGAAGAGGGCTGGGAACCACAAGTATCCTCCTGGGATCCTATTTGAAGTGAGTTGCTCGCTGTGTGACTTGAAGTCACTTAATCTGATTTCTCTATCCTTTAGTCAATTTAGATATAAAACAGGATAGAAAGCAGAACATTGCTAAAATTTCCTGATGCTGCAGTCAGACCTTATCTATGCAGAATAAATAAGTCCTTTTGACACGACTCATTATGGGAAGGAATATCAGAGAAGGGGATCCAAAAAAACAGCCTGGTCTCTTGACAAGAAGTGCAACTGGGCACAAAGTTCAGCAGCATTTTCTAATATTGAAGAAATGTATATGAACAGTGCAGGAAACACAACACTGCTCACTGTGCCTGGAGAGAATGGATCTCGGAGGAGGCGTTCATTGGCACCATACCAACCTGTCACGCCTCATGAAAAAGAAGATATCTGAGCAATCAGATTGGCTTGGGTGCTGGTGCTGCAATGAAGGCACACATTTGGAGTCATTTGGTCAACGATTTACAGTATCCACTAACAAGGGAGAGCCAGGCAACAACAGAAGTGGCTGCTCTACTCACGGTGGAGAGCCCTACAGAGTCATATTCCTTCACAGTATCCAAAGCCACTTTACTACTAAGTGAAGTGGATACCATTTTACACTAGCACCAAACTGAATATCCAGAACTTTCTTACTGTAGTCAGAAACAGATTATTAAAGTTTTACCATCCTCAGGGCTTCCTGGAAGCTGCTAATCTGTTTCAGCTCCCAACTTGGAAGATCATGAAAGCAAGTAGCAAAGAAAAGTGGTCTTCACTCAGAATGGACAGAGAGGTAGGTAATGATATGGTTTTTAAAAAGCAAGGCCAAAGTGTCCTACATACTGGAAATATCAAGTCTGGATCCACATCTGAAAATATTTTGAAAGTTAAAGGGTTTTGGACTGGAAAACTATTGACAGGGCAAACATATGGAGCCATCACTCTAAACACAAATTCAAGAAGAAGAGTCAAGTGGAGGAATTTGTTTCTGGTCCCTGTTTTGGAGGGGAAGCATTTTGAATTCATCAGTCAAAGTATTCCAACAGCTCTGTCATCAGACAGATTTTAGCCCCTGAAATTTCATTTATGCTATATTTTAGCTCCATTTTCTTTCTGCTGATTACAGACTTCTCAGCAGAGTAACGTGCCTGTGAATACAGAACGTTACAGTAAAGTTGTGCTGATTTGTAGGCAGATGTTCAACATGGAGTGTATGCAGGAGCCTACGCCTCATTAAAGGAAATTTTGCTCAAATAAAGAATCCTGGACAGGGCTTGAAACACACCAAATTGTTCAATTTATCTAGCATGACATATTCTGAGCTGCACCAAGATCCAACTAAAATTTACTATATTCTTAGCCAAAAAAGGAAAGTCTTAGCTACAGCGAGATTTTCCCCACCCAGTTTAATATAACATAATATCACATTAAAAAGTGTATTTACAAGGTTTTCATTGTATTTATGATTTTTTACATTTTTTTTAAAACATACTTTTGAGTATTTCCTTTAAAAGTCATGTCAAATGAATATGATGGGAAAACATTCTGCTGTAAGCATGCATTCTCCCTCTGCTCACAAATGACTTATAAAATTCAACAATAACATTTTGGCAATCAGAACTATTTACATAGGAGACGGATGACTAGGCATGGGAAAGCAGCCTTTTGTTCACATCAAAGGGCTACATACAAATTCTCACATGGTACATATACTCATTTTTACTTACAGACAAGAAAGATTAACTTGATACAAACATACATGGTGGGTTGAAAGGGGGGGAAATGCTGTATTACTTACACAACACAAGGAAAAGCTATCTTATTGCATCATATAGGAAAGTGTTGGCTCAGAGTTCAACCAGGGGGGAAGAAAGCCTGGCTCCTGCACTCTCTGCTCTCTTTAGATGTCCAACAACATAAAGGGAGTTGCTAAGTGACATTTCTTACTTGAACTACCTCAAAAATAAGTCCCACTATACTATTACTATTTTAGAACAAAGCAAAAACAAACTGTTCAAAGACCTCCACATTGCTTTAAAACAATAAACCGAAGGGCATTGTAAGGCTTAAAGACCTACAACTGTTTATCTACAGCCAGTCCCCTGTTTCAGGCTATCTCCTGTAAATGCTCACTCATATCAACAACCTTTCTTATTGCAAAAAGCCTGCTTACTCAAGAAGCTAAATGGGGCCTACCAACCCACTTTTAAAGGCACAGATCTGGGAAGAGATATCTCAGGGTGTTTTATGTTTGACAGTACTTTAAATAGACAGACCCATAAGAGAAGAAAAAAAAAGATCTTACTAAGAAAACGTAGTGATCCCACCTCAGTGTCTTCGTGTACAGTAGCTGCTCTAACGAAAACAAGCTTATATGCAGTGATGAAGGAAAGATAGTGTCCAGGAAATAGCACTTTGGAAAAGTTAACTAATGTAACTATTCCAAAATTAAGGTATCTTGTATAGTCTATAAGCAGGTACTTGGAGCAGTTCTTTTGAATTTAAATAGTTTCTGTTCTGTGATACACTTCCTCCAGCTATCAGCTGTCCAACATGGAACACAAAACATGGGCGACTGGATCCAAGATTTCAATTTCTAACTTCAGATTTTACATATACTGGAATCATACAGCTCTGTCTCCTAAATTGCGATTCTGTAACTTACCAGTACAATTCAGTAATTTCTTAATCAACAAACAAAAAAACCATGTAATGTTACAGGCACTGTAGTAACTGGATGAAAAAAATGAGGATTTTAGCAGCAACACGTACATATAGGATTAGCATCCACATCTGTGAAGTACATAAATAAGGTAAAGATCATCTATATGTTAGTATGACAAACTTTAAGTACATAGGAACTCCTGCTTGAGAGGTAGTTTTGATCACAGCAATCTAAGAATGGATTTTCTCATTACGAGAGAAAAACATTCAGTGAATTTATCCACACAACTTTAGACATGAAAAAATTGATACACGAGTAATTTCAACTCAGTTTGGGCTCATTCTTAAGGCATATAAGTATCTGCAAGACTGACCCTAGACATAGGATCTAGCCAAGGCCTCTGGCAGAGAAAAGCATAAAATGCTTGAGATATTGCCTTATAGAAACCAGCTGAGAAATTGCCTCACATAAGATATTCATACAGGCTGGAGAAACTGCTTGCTCACAGTCCCTGATCTTTGAAATGTTTACCCCAAAGTGATGCTTTAAGTTATTGCAAGTGAAACTGTCTCTTCTGGGTAGCTTTCAGGAGATACGAAGTAAACTGTGAAACAGACCTCTCAGCCCAAACAGAGGTTAGCAACACTTCTCATAGAGAAATCCTCTGTTATTCATAAATATTTCTGTGACTGGAAGGTAATGATAGTTTGTCCATCAACCCTCCACTTCCAGTGACAAGGCCTCGCAGCCAATTTGCTCTCCCACCTCCAAGGGGGACGTGCAAACTCACGGGGGGGGGACAGCTCCCAAACCTGACCCATGCAGGTACAAGGCCATCTCAGGGGGCACATCTGCTGATCAGGCTGCACCTCTCTACTGCTTCAAAGTAGTTTGCACAGGTGAGACTTCACCCGACTGCAGTGAAGCTCGGAGCAAGAACGTCATCTCATTGAAGCCAGTATAATTTCTGGCATGAAAATTCAGGACTGGCTCTCTTGCTCAGTGAGTTAAATTCTGCAGCAAACAAGTAGTTCTTACTAGACTTACTAGACCACGTCTCAAAGGCAACCTCGGCTCAAATTTTTAGGAATTTGTTTTTAAATAAAAAAGGAGCACAATAGTCATTTTAGGGTTCCAAAAATCCAAAATAAGGACCAGCAATAAGTGAACTCATAACACAAATTCCATACAGGCTACTCAACATTACAACTTTTTTTTTTTTTAATTTGAACTATGCCCCCCCCTTTTTTTTTCCTTAAATGGTTGTTTTAAATTAAAATTGGTCCTCCCACCTTCAATAAGAATTGCACTAATTTCTGAACAGCTACATCAGTTCTTTTGTGGCAATGGCATATTATGTGAATACATTTGTGAACAGCTGGCACACTGGAAAATACATTGGCCCTTAGAGCAATAACAGTCTAAAAAAATCACGGTATTTCAGTGCTATACCATCATCTATGTGTGTACATGCATGTACACATTAGTCAGTCTGACATTTAACTGTGAGGAGAGACATGCACTGCATCATCAGAGGTCTTAAAGTCTCAGTACCTACCTTCAGACCCTCCGCAGTTTATGCCCAGAATGTCTAAAAGATTACTTAATTGTATAAGACAGACTGTGATCAACGTCTTTGTTCCTTGGGCATGATGGAGCTCTCTGCAGTAAAGGTTACAGTTCATCTTCTCGGAGACAGAAGTCTGTCGGGGACAGTCAGAAACAAAGAAGTGAATTCCCCCAGGAACCAAGGATCATGACACCTCCTATTTTGACCACTTTTTCCATTATTCCTTCTCTAGCATAAATGCATAGTGACGTGTATTTAGCAAGGACAAACACAACTAAGACACTTCCCATCACAGATTTCTCCCTTTGGGAAGATGAGAACAGAAACATGTTCATTACTACTGGAAGATGCTCAGATGATTCTACATACGGTCGGAAAAGCAAAATCCCATTTAGATAATACATCAGCATAGTTTCAAATAGCTTGACCTTCTCTAATCAAGAATGAGGAACTTGTAGACTGGAGGAGCATTTCTAAGGTAAACATACACTTAAAAGTAATTCACACAAATTGTTTACCAGCTGAAGAGACATGTTTACTGTACAGTCAATACTATTTGATCTTAGATGAAACCAGCTTCTAAGGAGAGAGATCAAGTGACTCACTCCTTAAAAATTGAAATATGCACTTTTCTGCTTCCCAAAAAAGCAGAGTTATTTTTATTTTATAATTAATACACAAAGTTCTGGATATGCTTACTTTTTCCTGTGCTGCTGAACATTTTTAAATGCAAAATGAGATTCCCTTTACCCGTCTCTATAATACAATCACCATCACGATGCTGGGCATCCCCAGTCTCCAGGAAGGAATATGTGGGTTGTAACCTGCTCAAGCCCATTGCCCTCTTCAAAATTCTTTTGTTAGTTGTTCTGCTTTTATACACTATGTTGGACTGAGCCACATATACAGTCCCCCCATGCTGGTCTGGCTAACTCAGGAAGACAAGCGCACTTTTTTGATGAACTTGGGGAGAAACATTTATAACATCAGTTGATCCACTCAGCTGTAGTGTAGTCAGTTCATCCACTCAACTGACACAGCCATTTATCTAAAAGAGAGGCCACCCTCCATTCCTCTTTGTGTTGAGATAAAGTCAGCTTTCTGTGCCACAGCTGTGCTCAGTCACACCCTACGTTATTCCCTGAGCTTCACGGGCACATCGCCCTTGCCCGTCTCCTCTGAGCCTTCTTCCATTGCAGGGGTTTATTGGTCAGTCACACACAGAGAGAACATACTCAGCTTCCAACTGTTATTTGTGTTAATTTAGCCCCTAATTTCACAAATGTTTTCATTTGGGACCTTTTAATTCAAAATTAAAATTTTGAATTATTATTTTGGCAAATAAAAACCAAGATATTTAAATTCTAATTTGATCTCTATGAAAGTTCTTTCAAGTTGACAAACTTAAGCAGTGCTTTTTCACACTGACAGTGTGATGTCTACACTCTACTCCCACTGAAAACAAAGGAAAATAAAAATGTCCTTTACAGATCTGAGACTGTCCTGTTACTGGGACAGTCCAGACACCTGTGTTAAACTTTGCTTAGTCCTTAGCAGTTGCATAATACAAATAAATTAGTCTTTCCTCTAGCTTTGCACAAAGCCTAAATTTGTTCCCAGACCTCTCTGCTTACCTATATAGTCAATCCTTTTGACTTCCAAGATTAGGATTTGACAACTGTGGGCTAGGATTTGACTACTTTGGGATATTGAGAGTTTGTATAAATTCATAACAGTAAATGGAGCTAGGCTTATTTAAACCATCTGAAAATCTGATCCTCTCTCTACACTAACAATCTGAATTAGTTCAAGAAGTTCCATAGCTAAGTCCAGAAACAAAGTCTGAAGGAGTTTGATGACTTATGACTTGGCTGCATTATTGAAGGAGAAGTGGGAAGAAAAAAAAAAAAACAGAGAGAGAGAGAGAGAGAGAGAGAGGAAGAGGGAGAGGGAGATTTGGACAATGAGCACCAAGATTCTTGTTTTCCTAAAATTTCATAAACCTCTCAGCTTTCGACATGGCACTCTTCAATGGCACAGTGCTTCAGTCTTCTTGCCATAACACCCCCATTTGTTTCCACATAGGTGGAGTAAGCTACTTTTTGGCAGTGAAATCCTTTGCCTGGCTGAGAAAGAGAAATCCATGACAAAGCAATCTTATCTTCTTTACCTGTTGTTAAGGAGCTGTAACTAATTACGATGCAAATAATTTCATGAACCAAGAGAAAGTTTTTACTCTTCTGACACTTAAAAATGATATCATTTATTTTATTTCTCTTGCTTAATGAAAACATTTGAGGCAAGAATCAAGCAAAAAAAAACTTTGATTGAGAGAAGTTCAGAAAGTACAGCCAGGAAATCAAGCGTTAAATCATGCTGATGGTTTAGTTCATTTTACATATTTTCACTGAAAACAAAGACACCAGCTACCGATTTAATTCTTCTTAAAATATATTGGTGTGCTAAATAAAAAGTGCAGCCTAATATAAATAAGATATAAATAGAATTTCAAGGGTAGCCCAAGCATTTTTTGCATCATTTTGTATTTTTATTGATTTTTTTTCCCCTGCCAGCTATTTAGTACTGTTCCTTCTTCAGACAAACATTTCTTTGTTAACTAATTGCAAACAGGGACTTGAAGAAATATGCTGACAATCAGATACCAGTAGATCTTATGTGAAAATCTTTACTCACTTCTGCCTTCAAAAAACAGCTGGAGTCACTTCTTAATAGAGATAAAATTTCCTTAAATACTTGAGCAGTACAGTTCTACTGCCTTTTCCTTAATTTTTAGATATGTCTACATTATAGCAAAAAATTGTAAGGCCTGACTTGTGCTAGATTGCCCTGGTTAGCTCCCCTGAGTATACAGTCAGCCCACAAATTCAAATTAAATATTAGTTAAGACAAAGTGGATTGCATTCAAGGTAAGAAGAAGCTGATTTTTAAGCCCACCTTCTTTGCTAGTTTACCAAAGACTTTTTCCTTCTTCAGTGTGGACATACTTTTTCATTAAGATTAAAAGCCTGCAGGGAATATGCAAACCCATTCACTGTGGGCCAGCTATTGTTATTTGTAATTACTAAGTAATCTAAGATTCTAGTCATAGACCATTACTCCTGATAGACTAGGTACCATAGACTAGGGGAAAAAAAAAAAAAAGCCTACCTGAAGAGTTCCAAATTCAAATATAAGTCAAGCTCCAACAGCAGGCTACAGAGAACCAAGCACAGAGGAACAATATGACAATATCAGGAAGAACGCCCAGAGATGATCATAAGGGACAGAAAATAGATGAAAAGGTATGTGAAAAAAAAACTGGCTTCCAAGTCTATGTTGAGTCTCTGAACAGACTATGTTGATTTTCTGCCATACAGAGGTTGATGACTAGTCTAATCAAGATAATATAAAAGTAATTCTGCTTTCACGTAGAGCAGCAGGTAAGCTCATTCCACACCTGCCTTTCTCCCATTTCCAGGTGCATGCAACATGTGTTTGTCATGGCCCATAACCTTATCAGGTTGTGTTGCTGACCTGCCAGAGCTGACACAGAGACCAGGTTTAAATCTGGTAAGCAGGCACACCTCAGAAATGCCCAGCACAGTCCTAGACCGATTACAGCAAAGGCACTGACTACTTACACCTTCTGAATGACAAAATGGCAGTCTTGTGGTATGCGACCCTTTCTGAATGCATAGAAGGTGCTGACCTCATCTCCCACTCTGACTTTACGTTGAGCGCGTGCACTCAGTCTCCATAGCATCTCTCTGCTGTTGAATTTTAGGACTCCAGTCACAGATCTAGCCATACTGCTGAGAGATCACAGTTTTGGAAAATAAATCTCAGGGTTTTTCTCCACAGAGTAAACAAAAGGGAGTGGTTCTTCACATGAAGAATAGTTAAGTTGAAGAATACTACTATGGGATGTTGTGGATCCTAAATGTTTACAAGTGTTTGAGGAAAAGTCTCCTTTCCATGAGCTTGTCCAGTTTATTGGTTACTAAATGCATAGAAGTTATGTCTGGCTCGGGAAGTTCCTGAGCAGCAAATGGTTGGAGCCTGGGAGAGTACTTTCAGGAAAATCCTACATGTTCACTTTGCTCTCACACTCCTTCCTAGGCATTTATCYATTTTTGGTCACTGTCAGACCAGATACTGGACTAGGTGGATCTTTGGTACAAAATGGGGGCTCTTATGTTTTTAATGACCATTTCTTGTAGACTGGTATTTCTTCACCTGCTATTTCTTAAGTTGTTACTTACTGCCATTATACACTGTTTAAAAAGCTATGTTCCTCTCAGAGGCTTCTGCATTTACCTGTTAAATACATGATGGCTGTTGGGTATATAATCACTACAGTATACTATCAAACTGTTTTACAGACCTATATTAAAGTCCTGATCAGGCAATCATGAAAGGCATTATCTACATATATTATCCCTGGACTGTACTTCAGAAAGTATACATTATACAAAATTACTTATGTGCCTTTCCAAGTTTGTAGAAATTGAGCTAGCTAATAATGAAGAATTTATTCTTCAGCCACACAATATCTACTGCAAGAGCAAGATGTGTTTCACGTTTTGTACAACATTGTAGTTCATTATGCAACTTTCATTCCTATCACTGTAATTCTGCCTGTGAAGTGTCAAAGGTCAGTCTAGTTATGCCTGGCAAAAGACACTGTTCAATCCAGTTCACAACAAAGTTGTTTATTGCTCCTTCTTTCTAATAACATCAGCTGCTTTCAGCTCTGCTGAATGACGTAAATTAGTTGTTCTGTGCTGTGCAGCGAGCAAATTGGCCTTTGTTTGCAACGGCCTCTCCAACAGGAACCATTTGCCAAAGATCGTAAGACAAGCAGCTAATTGTGGCTTTCTAAAATGCCTTTCATTTTCTCCACTGCAGAAGTTCTGTTTCTGCTTCATTTAACTGATACAAACTAATAGAACTGTTCTGGCAGAGATGGGGTTAGTTTCCATGCATAGATCTGAGCTTTCTCAAAATTCACACATTTTTTCAGTCAGATTTTGGTTTTGGCCTTTGTAGATACTTTCAAGCAGCTTCAAAACTTTAAATATGATCTGAAATATCTATTATATTTAAAGCAAGGCATATTTCAGACACATTTCAGGAGGCTATAATATTAAGTCAAACACTTTCCAAGAATGACAATAAGTCTTCTAAGTGCAGGAGGTCAAAATATATTTTAAACAGTTACAGAAACTGAAGAAAATGAATGCTTATAACTGTGCCACAGTTCCCTATCGGCTGAAATTCTATTCCTTTACAGACTTTGCCTACAGGATCCAACTAAAGATCAGATCAGGTCAGATCCAGTCAGGTTGGCAAAAGGGACCATAAAATGATAATAGAGATTAGAGAGGCCACAAAGACAGATAATGAGAATGGGAAACTCCAGCTACCTCTATACCGACTGGAAAAAGCTCATGTGGCAGCTTGATTCAGAAAGTAACTTTTTAGACTATATCAATAGCTAATTTTGAGGGGRAAAAAAAGTCAGAAAATCCATCAAAGAAGTGATTCTCAAGTCAGCACAAGATCTGGTTTAAGCAGAATCTCAGAAAAACCACCATTTTGTGATCACAATATAATCAGTTCTAATAGCATTATAGGAGACAAAACACCTCAAAATTCCACCACAGGAATATTAAAGTTTAAAAAACAGAATTACATAAAAATAGGAATAATAGTTAAAAGAAATTTCAAAAGACCAGCTACAGGCAGCAGAGAGGCTATTCAAAAATAATCATATAAAGGCTCTCAGCTTGCAGGCTACCTGACAAAAGAGATAGAAGAGCGAGAATCCAAGAGTAACAGTAAGAAAAAAGACGATGTGGCCAAACATCTGAGTAAAGACAGGTATTAGAAGTAGGAAGACATTTCAAAATGTGGAAGCCATGGCCAGATAGAGAAAAGAGAAAAGAGAATAAATTCTGCCAAGTTAAGTTAAAAGTATATTAAGCCAACAAGAAAAAGATTTTAAAGTACAACTTACCATAAAGACTGCTAATAAAACCTTTTTCAAACATACTAGAAGCATTAAGCCTTCCAGAAAGTTTCTGAAAGTAACAGATCATAAAGATACAAACACTTAAGAAAATAAGTTAACTGCAGAAAAGCTAATGAGTTCTTTCCATTATGCGTTCGCAATAAAGGAGGTCAGGCAGGTTCACTCACTGAGGTTAGCCTTGATGAGGACTGAGTCTGAGGAATGGTCTCCAACTGAAGTGATAAAGAGGCTTTTTCTCAGTTCTATAAGATGAACAGCAATAAATCGCCAGGACCGGACAGAAATTTTGCTGAGCTACTATGGTGCATAACTTACCACTTAAATATCCCTCACTTGCAGAGGGATGCAAGGGGCAACTGTGTCACAAATCTTAAAATGGCTCAAGGGTGTTCTTGCAAATAAAAGAGTAAGGAATTTAATTTACTGGCTCATGTAGGCCAGTAAAATATATAATAATAAAAAATATATATACTTGGATAGCCATGATATAATGATGAATAGTCAATGGTCTTTCCTAATACAAAGTCACGTCCAATAAATCTTTCAGAATGCTTTGAAGAATTCATCGGCATGCTGATAACACCAACAGTATATAAAGTACTAGGATTTTCCCCCAAAGATGTTAACTTAGACTTCTGAATGGCTTTGACAGCCATTACCCTACTGTGGCCTGTCTGTCACAGGATAACAGCAAAGTACTTTGATGAATTAATAATTTGTTAAAAGACAGGAACAAAGTTTTAACTTTCAGAGTTGAAAGTCATAAGAGGGATCCTCCATGAATCTATATTGGGACCTGTGCTATTCAGCATTTTCTTAAGCAACGTGAAGAGGTAGAATAGGGAGGGAAATGCAGGGCAATAGTGTTTGCTGATCATGCAAAATCATTCAGGATAGTTTAGACCTAATCCTGTGAAAGGTCAGAAATTTCCCACTGTTTGCTGATTAGGTGATAAAATGGAAGATAAAATGTAATGTCAATAAGAAGTAATGTAAATGGGGAAAAACAACCTTAACTATTCCTCTGCAGTGATGGTCTCTATGTTAGCTATTAGGTATTCACATAAATTATCCTGATGTTTCAACAGGTAACATGTAAAATACCAGATAAATTACCAGCAAGTAGCTAAAAGAGCAAATCAAGTGTTAGGAATTGTTAGGAAAGAAGGAGGTAGAAAATATGTTCATTTCGAAAACCACTGTAGAAATCCATGGTTCATTCACATGTTTCACATTGTATTTAATTAGTATTCTCTTTCCCTCTTGCTCTCCCTATCTCAAAAAGGATATAGAAGAACGTGAAAAGGAATAGGAGGTGATTTCAGGGGAAGGATCACCTGATTTACACCTTTTTTTTTTTTTAAATGCTCTTTCCACAGATGTTCATTCCTCCAATTGTCAAAGGATAGTGGGCAAAACAGACTCTGCTTCTGGTTCTTCATGGAGGTTCTTATGTTATGCTTTCATCTTCTGGATCATCCACACAGATGTGGCCTGGTCCATAGCCCTGATTTAGCCACATATACATCTTCAAAAATCACAAATTGATTTTCTCTCTTTTTCATTTTATTACTGCATTTTTGTTATTTATCAGATTCTTCTGTTAAAAGTGAGCAAATTGAAATATGAGTTCAGTACAAAGCCTCTCTCTCACTCACCACACTCTCAAGCAAATAAATATGCCTGACCTACTACAAGATGAGATTCCACTTGCACTGCATTTAAATAGGTATTCATTGCTCTTTGAAGAAATAATTGTGAATTTAGAAGTTATACCAAAAAGTGGCAGATTTTTCCCTAAACAGATACTAACTTTACACAATTTCTATAAACTCTCTTTGACCATACSAAGACATTACTCATGACCATGGTATACAACCATTCTTTACAGCCTGGTGGAAACATCTCTTAATATCTCTCTGGAGGTGGTTGTGCTACTGGCTCCACTGAACTGAAAGATTTGTTGCAAGTGGAGTATATGTGTATATGCATTTATATATAAATAAACCTTTTCTGAGAGGTCATTATCAGTAGCAAAACCAGTGTATTTCATCCGAGGTTACCATCTTTTTTATGCAAACTATATCTCATGCAGCACAAAGCCAGAAGCAGTTACCACCAACTCTAATGGTGGGGTCCAAACACACCAAGCTCTAGGGCATTTTGGTGCAAATACATAAAGCAGTGTAAGATGCCAGCCAGCTAACTTGGAAATTACAAAAAGCATTGTCCACAAAAGCCCCCTAAATGAATTCAGCGTTTCTAATTCACAAGCATCTTTGGACCATGAAAAAACAAGGAAATCTTAAACAGGGGAAAGGGAACACAGACTTAATTTTGGAAAAATGCAGCAGTATAGCAGACACAGACACAGATAGCCTCCACTTCTTTCAAGTAACTTCGCAGCAGGCTTTTTAGCTGTCCAGAAGCAACTATCCTTGAGTCACACTACTGCTGAGCTCCACCAAATCCCACTTACCACTTAGAGAAGTGCCAATCCATGCATCTCCTCCTGGCTCGATTCCCAGACCCAAGACAGCTGTTTGATGACCATCAAGGCTAGCATAGCAAATTAAGTTTATTATGGCCTTAAAAGACAACTACAGTGCCATTCCTGCCCTGTGAAGTCTCTCTCGTATCGGAAGCAGAAGTACTCAAACTTGAATAAAGCCTCACATTCATGGAGCCAGCTCTTTTCTTTTTGCGAGCCTCTTGGAGCCCCCAGCTCCACTGACTCCAAGCTGCGCTGCAGGTATGTGACTCTCTGAGTGACTGTGCCCCTTCACACAAAGTTCTCTAAAGCATCTCCTTTTCCATGCTACCAATAAAGATAGTCAAATACATTGGAGCTTCTGGAAGTGGGATCCACTGATCTGTCAAGCAGACTGTGTTTTGATTTAATTTACAACTACTCTGTGAACACTAATACATCAGAGGTACAATAGCACAGAATACATCCAGCTTAGCCYGCTCCCCATGCACACCAAAGAGTGGGAGAGGTGCCAAATGGTGGCGTCTTTACTAAAATGCACCTCAGAGCACTCAAAGTTATGATGGCTGGGATATAAAATCTAGGCCGAATTTGAAACTTCAGCCTCTGTATGTTCATGCATCTTGTGAAGTATCTGGTACGACAGTACTTGCAACAGACAGGGAGGCAGTAACACACAATGACAGACTTTCCGCTGGCAGGCTTGTTCACTTTTACACAATCTCTAGGTCTGGGGGATTAAAAATGGCCTTTTGCCCGCTCGCTCTTGCACAGTCATGTTCACCTACTGGCCAAATGTGGCTATAGGTCAGTCACTCCGCACATCCTTTCRAGAGGGACTTGCTCCCCCTTTCACCTAGCCAAAAGCAGGAGGGAGAACCATGAAGCAGCAACAATAAACCAGAGACCTCCACTTTGATGATATTGGAGAATCATTAAAGGAAAAATAGAATGGGCATCTTAAACTTGGACAATACCATATACACTAACAGGCACCTCTTCATTTTAATACACATAAATGTGAAATGGAAGTGCCTGACAAAAATGAAAGACCAAAATCCTCCCCTTACCTTCCAGCATATGACTAGCAAGACAGAGCCCAGGAAGACGAGGCTGCCCATGCTCGCCCAAAGCACACTTTGTGTGGAGACTGTCTCAGGATACAGCAGAAGTTTCATGCCATAAATACATCTTACTAGGGAAAACAACCCACAATTTAGGAATCATCTTAAATAAGCATCATTCTTAACAAAGCCCTATCAAATAATCAGTAAGGAATTATCTTTTATCTAAATGTTGTATAAACAAAGTCCATGCAAAATAAAAAATTTTGAAGCTTGGTTTGCTTCTAAAAGAAAAGCTGGCTCTGCTCAATTCCTTCCTCCATAAACTTCCAAACCAAGACATCTATAACTTCAATTACAGCCTCGTAAGTAGAGCTTTTCACTGCTAAATCAGTTGCTCTCTGTGGCTGTGCGGTACAGTCGGGCTACCTTAGCTTATACATTGGCGAGAATTTCCAGCCTCCTACCTGAGGGGCAGGCATGATCCATACTGCTTAGCTTGCCCACCCTGGCTGTCAGACCCTATACACAGGATTTGCCTTTTGCAGGAAGAACACACTATAGAACAGCTTCCGGCAACAGAGCCTAAAAGCTTCTGTCTGAAGGTTCAGTTTATGAATGTGCTAGTGCTCATGAATAATCAGAAGGATATTCTGTCCCTCTCAGCTAGCACTCTTACGCCTTTGGAAATTCTGGGTAGGTTTTCATCCATGCATGCTTTGACATGCGCACACACACACACGTATATATAGGGGAAGAGCTTCTGTTTTGTTGCTTTTCATGTTTTCTTACAAGCCACCACTAAGAAGCTATCCAGTGCTCTTCAGGTTCACACAGCTAGCATTTAAATTACGAAGCAGTTACCTTTCCACTTATCTTTGTGTTTAAAGACAGTACCAGACGAGCAGTAAAAGCCCTCCCTTTGCCCAGGGAACTTCAGAAAGAACAGCAGTAGTACAGATTTCTTCAGCCCAGCTCCAGCCATTGCATCCAAAAGTACTCAGGAGAGACCACCTTCAATCCCACCAGCAGCCCACCTGGAAAAGCAGCACAACTACTGCACTCATTAATACTCAGCGTCTTAGCTGCATTCCCATCAAAATCATACAGAGCATTCAAGTGCATGGTAAATTAAAACCATCTATTGGATTCTATTCCCAAAGACAGCAAATCCAATTACTCATCTGTTTTTGATTTTCACAGCTGTTCACTGAGCTTCTAACTAGAGCACAGATGAATTTTAAGCTACCAACTTAAACATTTTCCATATGGTTTCCAACTGCACAATTTGGATTCATTTGGTTTGAAGCTGGAATGTTAGAGTATTATTAGGGCTTTTTAGGAATAACACATGGGAAATAAAAGCTAATTTCCTCAAAAGTCAAAAAAAGTCAGTCTAATTAGCCATCTGTCTAAATGAATCTGCATAACTAGTTACTAATAGTGTTCATGAAAGYATTAAAAACACTGTATTCTTAGAAGTCTCTACTGTTCTACACACTGCTATCATACATAAAAAACCTCAGTTATTACATGAAGATTGCAAAATCCTTGCGTTCACTCATGCTTAACTTTCTCAAACAATCCTTTCTGTGGAAATTTTCCATTCTCAGTTACTGAAGCAGAACTTTTTCTGGAAAGCGAGCAAACTCCTTTCACCCATTTTTGAAACACGTGGGAATCTAACTTCGCCTGTTGCAAAAACAAAAAAACAAAAAAAAACAAAAAGCCCAAACTCCCACAAAAATACCCTTTCCAAATTATACTGGATATGACCCTAGCATCAGAAACAACAGAAATATCTTGCATACCATTCAGTTAATGGCTTAATTCTGTTACTAAGACAGATAATAAGCTTTTGACATATTCATTATGTAAGACTTTCTGGCAAGGTGAGCCTCGCTTATAGATTATATCTCAGGAAAATCTACAATTTGGGGATAAATGACCTGAAATTTTGTATGCTCATTTTAAAGGGTATGTAGCAGCTACGGTACATCAGTAAGCAACCCTGCTGCAGGAGCAAAGCAAGAAGCAGACGGGGTGGCTGTGCAGCTGCTGGACTCGTGGAAGCTCCATCGGGCTTGCTCCATTTTATTACACTGCATTAGGAAACCGAGAGCCGAGATCAGCTCCCTTCTCTTGTCCTATCACGCGATGAGTCTGGGCAGAGGACACAGAAGATCTCTTGTAGGATATAACACAAGTCACTTGTACTCTCCCATCTTTACATATGTCCGCAGAAGTCAAATCTTCACAGGGAAGAAATCTGGAGGAAGACAGAGGCTTCCCTGGAATATAGCAGGGAAATTCCCCAGCTGCTCTGCAAGAACAGGGTCAGGTCAAAGCTCATCTCATCTACTGATTTTCCTCAAGCAGTCGGGTTGCCTAGAGAAAGCATTTAGCAGCAGGACAAGGATACAGTAGTATTTCCCTAGTGTATCCTCCCGGCTCTGAACTTCCTTAACTGGAGACTGTATCTACAAATTCGTGTTCAGGAATCCTTTGCAGATTTTTTTCTTCCATTGATTTGTGTGATCACGGTTTGACTCTTTCAGCCTTCAAAACATCCCGTGGCAAGGCATGCCATCATTTAATTATGTTTGTGTGGAAAAAGTATGTTTTGTGGTTTGTTTTAAACTTGCCAACTGATTATTTGATTGTGTGCTTTTACAGTTTACATGTTATTTAACAGTTTACATGTTATGAGAAACAGTGAATACACCTTCACTATTCACCTTTTCCATAGCTCCTGTGATTTTATAAAGTTTTATGATATGCTTTTCCCAGCCTCCATCTCCCATATCTGCTCTGAGTTTAAGACTTGCAAGTCACCACTTCCTTCATCTTTTCTTAACCTGCTGTATACTATTTAAGATGGGAGGACCAATACTGCACAGACTGCGCAAGACATGAGCAAACCATGAATTTAGCAGTGGCATGATGATGCTTTCTCTTTCATCCTCCTAGTAGTTTTTTCTAATAGTCTATTTGCCTTTTTATTACTGCCAGCCACTGAGCTGATACATCTGCCTCCATTGTAGGGGGACAAAAAATTACAGCAACAACAAAAAAAAACGGTACTTTATTCTCATCTCTTAATCTCAGTGAGGAATTTTGAGCTTTTGAGATATTCCAGTACTCTAATATAAATCAGACTGAGGCTTATCCACTTAATTACTCGGACCTTCAAAAAATATCTGATAGATTTGTGAGACACGGCTTCTTTGTGCAAAGCTGTGTGAACCTCTCCTCTAAGGCCTATTTATCTACATGTCTACTAAATCTGTTATTTATTGTAATTGCTACTAGTTTTCCCTGAAGTCATACTTACCAACCCCAGGCTTCCCAGATCCCTTTAAGAATGGG
Source organism: Apteryx rowi (assembly GCF_003343035.1). Lineage (NCBI taxonomy): Eukaryota > Metazoa > Chordata > Aves > Apterygiformes > Apterygidae > Apteryx > Apteryx rowi. Next base: position 3,017,989 of record NW_020450085.1, on the reverse strand, counting down.
CATGCATTTGCCAGCTGCTATTCCTTCGGCACTGAGGCCAATTTAAGTCATATATTACACACCACAGTTAACAGTTCAGTAACTTCATATCTGAATTCCTTCAGAACTCCTGGGCAACACCATTTGGCCTTGACAGTTCATTACTACTCATTTTTATCCATTTATTCCAAAAACTTCTACTGATATCTCAAATTGAAAGCACACAAAACCTCTGCGAGAAATAGTTAAAGTCAGTTAGACCATGTTGCACCAGTACGCACCCAAGAAAGAGCAGAAATTGTCCCACAGAAAAGGATTCAGAGAGCTTGGGGCCATCATGATGTATTATGCAATGAAAAGACAGCATTAACCTTAGAAGTGCAAATGCCTTATTTGGAAAGAGTCAAAAGATCTGTCTCCTCACACACACAAATATTAACGCTGACACCATTTATAACTCACCAAGGGAAGTTTCTAAGCTGGCTGGAAAAACTTTTTCCTAGTCTTACGTGCTATAAAGTTTCAAGACTAAACATTACATTTAACTACAAGCAAGACCAACTACGAGCACATTACTTGCAGCTAGAAAAAAGAATAAAGAACCACAGAACATTGAGATTGGATATAATATATTTTCAAAGGTAAACAAAAATGAACTGGTTATTATTATTATTAAAAGGCTACTGAGCTTAAACTGTGTGTTACATAAAAAGAAGTAACAAAGCCAAACATAAAGACCACATATTTTCAGGTCTAAATAAGTTTATATTGTAATATAAATATAACATGTTAGCTCATGAAAGTTATATAACCTCCAAAGAGTTAATGAAGGTTATTTCAGAGAAAGAAATAATTTTGAACTCTGTTTCCACAGGCAGTTTTCTTTTCCTGCCACCCTGTTCCTTCCACCTCCCTCTATTTTTGATTTAAATTCTTTCTTCATACAAGCACATCTAAAGATTGTACTAAGCTGAAAGAAAATCTTCCAGAATACATGCGGTTTGGATGGCAAGAGCTAGGACAACCAGAGCAACAAGCATGCTTTATGGCAGAGTTTTAATTAATGGAACAGCTCCCATGACAGCTTGTGTTTTCCCAACAGATAATCAAAGAAACCAGTCCTCCAGTTTAATATGTCGCAGCTGACATTTAACTGATGTTTTAGTTATATCCTGATCAGCTCTCATGCCTCTCCCAGACAGATATGGCCCTTTTCACTCTGCATGAGAAAAAGAAAACTAAAGAGAATAACCTAGCTAGGAGGTATTAGCTTACCAGGTAGGTATCTGCAAGCAAAAAGATTAGAGAGGTGGTGTCATCCCTTAACCTACATATTTGTTCCCCAAATATCATAGTACTCCAGCACAAAGCAAAACCACTTTCAAGTCCCACTCCCAGGCCTGATCCCATGGCCAGCAATGCCTAGTCTTCAGAAGAAGCCAACTGACAGAAAGGGCAGTGAAGAATGAGCTGCCGGCACTGAATAATCCCTACTTAATATATCACCTCAAGGATCCCAAGTAGATTCATGCAAGGAAAAAAAACAAGCAAACAAAAACAAATGAAAACCCAGTCTCCATGTGCAGAAAACTGCTTGTGTGATTTCACTGAATCCAAAAGCCTCAATCCCCAGCAAAATAACTTTCCGTTAAGCAGAAGTGACATTTGTTTCCCCACAGGAAAGGCTAGAGAAAGGGAGGATTTCACATCTTCTGACTTGCTTTGTCAGGTTGAATTTGATCTTATCCACATCATCAATTCAGACACTGAACATATAGAGCTTCAAGGGGAAGGGAGCCAGACAGTTCATGGGAAGAAAATGTATTTTTTGAACACAAATGTTACCAAGTTGGAGGCCAGTTTTCCCACCCTCTCATGCATGCAAATCTGCTTAAGGTATTTACCATCTTCTGCCCAATGTAGCCTCTTATAAGTCTTCCCAGCTAGCTAGAAAGCACCTTACCTCTTCCCCAAGTACATACGCACTCATTGCCTTCCTTAGTGGGTTTCTAGGACCTAAAGCCCCAAATAAGTTGCTTCATGCAAGGGTTCATGAAACGCAGAGCCAGATCCACAGCAGCTCAACACTTTCTGTCATTGCACACCCCAAAATAATTTATCCCCGCTACCAGAAGAGCTATAAAAGAAACAATTGGGGAATACAGAGAGCAACAAACCAGCCAGCCTCCAGTCCTTCTTCTTGGGCTCATGCGCCAAGTCTAGAGAACAAAAGGTTCAAGTTTGAATCTTTGGGTATTACAACAACCTGAATTCCTGCCATCATATGGCTCTACAGGGACTGATTTGTAGTGAACTGGTGATCAGACCATTCTTTTAACAACAGGCATTCCCATTACGGGTACAACACACTCACTGCTACCTAGCACTCCTCTGGGAAATCAGTGGTCAGGCCAGGAACAGAGTGAACAAGRGGAAACTCAAAATACCTTTCTAGTCCTACCTGGAAGTAAACCATCATCCAGCTCCTGTCATTAGCACTGAGACTCAGACCTTCAGATATGTTTATGTACTTAATTCCTGCTGAATCCTACATAGGTTATAGGCATTTAAATACCTACAATCTAGTACAGACCAACTTAAGTGGTCTATACATTTCCTTAGAAATTTTATCAAATCCCTGAGTTATAATACAATGGAATAAAGAAAAAAAGCTAGTATTTGCAAAGACAATTTAATTTTAAAAAGGCATCAGGAACTAGCAGTCCTAAGAGCAGAGTCCATGTCAAAGAAATGGGGCGGCAGGCAGTGTCTCTGTGCCTATTAAGACACTATGCTCTTTTCCACCCTAGTAGATAAAGCTACAGGGTTGGGGTTTTTTGTTGCCCAGACTTTCAGCACAGCCCGTAAAAAGTTAGATAGAAATAAATTAGAAAAATCCTTAAAGTATACACATGAAACAGACCAAAATTTCAGCACAGTCTCAGTACACACAAGTCATACCACACACAAGTTATCAGGATATAAATATACATATATATTTTTTTCTAGTTTGTGACTGTATGATTAGTTCAGGTGTGTCATCAGCAAGTATAAAATGAACTGAAGGATTTTGCGTAGTTAGAGAAAAGAACTTCTAAAAGTGTAAGAAGCTTTAACTAACAGACTGTAATTCAAATTTATGATGCTTTTGGACTGAACCAGAATTTTAAGATTTGAACCAGAGGTTTTTAAGACCTGATAGGACAAAGCTCTGTCTGAGACTCATTAACTGCAGAAAATGTATGTTAGAGTGTTCCCTGTTGTGGGAGAAGGGAAACAGTTGCTGTCCCAACATCATCCTTACACTTCATGGATCTGGGTTCTCAGACCCACACACTTACAGGGAATGCTGGGGACATCTTAAGAGCACATGGGGCCCTGGCACTCATACTCACATATCCAGCAAGTCAGAAAGGTCCTTTCCACTGTCCTTCAGCGAAAGTTTTGACCATAGTGATACAAATTCCTTTTATAGCAAAGAAAGGTATCTAGGTTCTTTATTTACATGCACATGATATGTAAGCCTAAACAATCCTTGCTCTTCATTTTTAAAATAATTATTTCAGCCAGGCTGAAGGCAATTGGCAACTCTGATTCAAGATACTCCTCAATATGTCAGCTCCTAGAGACCCAAGTTTTTTCTGTTGTCGAACATGACACATCACAAGGAACCACATCCCTTGTGAAATCTAGCCACTAACGAGGAATGTAACGGTTTAGACAATGCCTCAGCAATCTTAATGATACAGTCCGCTAAAACCAATATAGCTATAAGACCAATGGTTTTATAGCTAAAGCCAATTCTTAATTCAGACAGTACTCTTCCCATCTTCAAAGCTCTTTATCCAAAAATCACATAGGCCTACCAGTGAGCTAAACTCCAGCAGTTTTACGGACTACCTGCTTTCATTACAATGTGCTCAAAACYTGACTCTGACTTTTTCCCCCATGGCCAGTTTTTTTGTTTCACCTGCATTTTTGTATGCCTGCAAAAGGTCAAGCTGTTTGGAAGTTGCAGCTTACTCACATAAACATCCATCTGCAAAGCCAGGAACAGCATGCAAACATCCCTGGCTTAGGCTCAGCAGTGCCTGTGTATGAGCTACTGTGTTTTCATGCAGATACATTTCTGCTGCCTTGCCTGCACTCAAGCCCTCTGCCTTTCTCAGAATGGCTCAAAAGGTCATCATTCTGTGTTTCTGTGGTGATCAGCTCAAGAATTTCAGCCATCAAGTTCCACTCAGCTTAGCAATACAGCACAGAGAGTGTTTCCTTCCACTTTTGCAGAATAGAAAGATGGGAACTGCACTGGCAGACAATAATCCCCTTGAAGTGTAAGAGTATATCATAATGTGGTTATCCAAGACATTTTAGCAGCTTACATCAGCACCACAATACGTTGTTCCATTACTGTAAAAAATCTTAATAAGCTTCTTTGTATAAGTAGTTTTTTTCCTAGACAAGGTACATCTACAGAGCTTCTGAACATAAAAATGGCTATTACTGGATTAGACAAAAAAACCATCTAGCACTGTCTTCAAGAATGCCCTATAATGAATGCATAAGGAAGAATCTAAAAGCAGGGGAAGCACATAATAATACTTCTCCAGAATAGTCCCTCAGCATCCGATATTTGTTGCTCAACAGCTTTCTCAGACAGAGACTGCAGTACAGAGGTCAGTTTAATAACTGTAAACCTTAATAAAAATCCGATTAAAAGAATAAAAACAGGAAACGTGCCCCTAGCAAAGTGGGATTTCAGCTGTTTCTGTGGTTCCTAGAAATTATACCATGCCTGAAAATGGGAGACAAAAGCATGAATATAAGTCTATAGGAGTGTGGCACCAAATCCCTGCAGGCACAAGAACCAGCAGGACCAGTGCAGCATCTGGCCTCTGTGAGAAGCAGCAGGTCCCCAACCTGCAGAGTCTCAGTGGCAGCTCCTGCTTCAGAGAAGCACAAAGAAAGGGGCAGGGAAAGGGAAGGTGAAACAATGGCAGCAAATTTTACTGAATTGCCTCTGGCACACCTTGATGCCAGCTTACACCTGCCCAAAGCAGTGGCTGTCCTGTCTGCAAGACCTCAGCAGGAACCCAGATGCTTGCTTCAAACATGGTGGCACAGTTCTGGCTCATGTCAACAAGGGCAGTATGGACTTTTCCTGGTACCTCCACATATTGCTCCGCTGCTGTGGTAACATGAACAATAAATAAGAAGTAAGAGAATATGAACTTTGAGCATAATTTGCTATCTTCATGACTTCTGATGAAAAATAGCTTTGGGAAATTCTTACTGGATTTCTACATTTCCGTGAACCTCCTTTGCCAGAAACTCAATAGATCCTGAAACCTGGTCTTTGCCTAGACATTGCTTTTCACGGGCAGATCCCCAGGTAATAAATATACTTTGGCAGTGTTTCCCAGGGAAACTAGCTATACTGGAAAACCAGTGCCCCAAGGCCAGCCCCGATAATGATTGTTCTTTGCAGTTTCTCCCTCCAGTTCCAGGTGGTTGCTGCTGCCCTGAGATAGCGAGCAATATAGACACTTGGGAAACTAAGCAACAGGAAAGACCCATTAACACGCCCTTTAGCTTCACAGGAGTGAACCTTGAAAATAATCCTGTGCACTCTTTCCACCTTCAATTTGTTATGTCTCTGATGACTATGCTCCAGAAAACTTACTTCCAGCACAAAAGGCAATACGTATTCCAGATTCAAGAAGTTTGCACTCTGCCATAAAACTGCTGTTCTCATAGGACACTAATGTGCTATATGAAACATTAGAATAAGGCAGCACACTTATCGGCCTTCTTGTTTCTCAGATCACTCTACAGGATTTGATGCAACCTTTCCTGCTATTAAATACAGTTTTTGTTCCTGCACTGTATGATCATGCATACACACAAGTGCACACACATGCATGTACAAACGTTACTGGAAAATCTGAAAGACTGTAACACCTGTCACTACATTTTCTGCTTAAGACATTTAATCTCCTTTTGTGAAATATTTATGCCCAAAAGCCTCTGTCCATGTTCCATGATGGCAGCAGGGACTGTCAGCTAAAGGGAGCTGCCTTCGGTGCGTTTGCGCGGCTTTCTGGGAATGCTTTAGAGCTTCTCTCAGGTTTCTGGAGACAGGACTCGGCCGAGGCAGCGCGGCAGCAGAGTCACCGTCCTCCGCCGCGGTACCTGCCAGCCCGCCTCCCGCTCCCTGCCGCACTCCCCACGTCACTGCTCGCCTGAAGCGTGCCTCACGGCTTCGAGCGCGCCGCTGTGGGATGCCGGGGCCCAGCCAAGGGCTCGGTGACCTCCAGAGCTCAAAAGCAGAGCTCCCCCCGCTGAAACACCAGGCTCCACGGCGGCGAACGCRTCCCGCAGGCACGCGCCCCGTGAGAGGGCACGGCGGGGACGCGCAGCGCGGCCCCCACGCGCCCGTCCGCGAACGGCTGAAAGGCAACGTTGCACCCGGCGACTCGCATCGCGGCGTTCCAGTCGGGGTTGCCGTACGAACCCTCCTACRGAGGGCATGTTCCTGTGCAAAACACCAGCAGCTTTACAGCCCCCCTCCCCCCCCAAACAATTTAAGCAGAATTCAAGCTCTCCRACCTCCTCGGGCCCTCCGCGGTGAGCGAGCTGCCAGGGGACGGAAACGCACCCCCGGCCCCGCCACATAACGCCTTTTCCCCCCGC
>NW_020450085.1:2956983-3011126 GCF_003343035.1 Apteryx rowi | reverse complement strand
GGACCCTCCGTGCCCCGGGGCCCTGCCTGGAGACGAGCCGCCGCGGCCAGCGGGGGCCAAGGCGGCCCAGTCGTTACCTCCGAGCCACGCGTCTTCGCTAGCTGCTCCGTCGAGACGGAGCCCGTTCAAACTGCCCTTCGACGCGCTCGTCATTGGGCGGAGGAGCTCCTGAAGGAGCACGCGTAAATCCAGCGCGGGCTTCGCGGCGCGCCTGCGAGCGGTTCATCAGATGCAGCTCATGCTTTCGTCGGGCAGCAGTGCTAGCTATGCTGCGCCAGCGGGTAAACGCACGTGCACAGCGCTGCAGAGTCCAGGACTGCCCGTGCTGTGGCAGGCCATAAGGCAAATCCCATGCTTCTGCCCGCTGAGTTTATGAGAGTGTCTCCAGCGCAAGCTGCTGCTTTCTCTTGCCCGTGTTTGTCTGCGGAGAAATCCTGGAGCTGCCGCTTCCTCTAGCTCCCTCATCCTCTCTGCCAACTAAGCAAAGCGGGTACCTTCATTTACAGATGCAAAACCCGTCGCTACACGTTTCCCTTCAAGCGCCAGCACAGCCGCGCACGCACAGGGACTGGAGCTGCAGGGCTGGGCATCACCTGTGGCAAACCCATGGCCACACGTAGCTGACACCGATCTCTGTACAAAATTCAGGCACGCGTACACACACACACGTTAGGCACCTGCTACCTGAACGAAGGCTAAAACTGGGTAACGGCTCCCTTGAAGACGTTCATATGCAAAATGTCCAAACTGATGAGCTCTGGGCCATCTCAGTCTCTTAATGAGCCACTTCGCTTTGCCTTAATGCCGGATACAGACCTGTCACTGCATGCAGGGGGATACGCTCCTGACCCACACAGATGACCCCTGTCTCTTCCTAACTGTCGAGGACAGAGAAAGTGGCTGTTTGTTTAAACCAGACTTCTGCTGGCTCTGGTTCAGCTTCCCAGTTTCTCTTGAGGTCAGACTTGACCATGATGAAAGGCTTTCAGATGTTTCAAAGTCTCACCCCTAGATGTCCACATGCTGGAGAAGGCCCCTTTTGTCCTGATCGCTCTGGCTCCCCCAGGCTAGAAGGGGTCAGTGCTTATATAGGAGACCCCAAAGTGAAAAGCTGCATGTTGTAAAAAGAGAGCAGCTTTCATAACTCTCCCTCTCACACTGCCAGCCCCCGCTTCTGTGTTACGGCTATCTCACCTGCAGGTCCCAGCTGCAGGGTGCACGTCCTGCCGGCCACAGCTGCTCAGGCTCCTCGCCAGCAGCTCAGACCACTGTCTTCCTTTCTACCCCACGGTGAAGTTCGCATGTCCTTGCCCTTCGCACAGGGAGGCAGTGCATACAGCCCACCATTTAACGTCCTGTTCGCCCTGCCACACGCTTCTGGCACACTTACCTGTTCTTCCCATAAACCAACAGAGGAGGGTTTGTCTTTGGGAAAGAGGGACTGGAAACAACATTTCCTGGATACTGGGATTTTCAGAGGTAACAGCTCTGGTAACAGGGCTTTGTAATTACAGTGGTGGATTAAAATCTCATTAACCTATTAGCCACATAGGCACATCATGCTGGTACCACCCTGTTTCTTGTGTAAGCCATGCTAGCTTATGCAGTACTAATGTGCATCTCTTCCTGGCACATGTTACAGTGTGTAGGCAAGCCCTCCAGGGATGCGACAGTCCTATTAAAAATTGCCTGCGATGTTTCCATTCAGTCTCCACCATGCCTGTCACAGGGCAACCTTTGAGCTGATTGCTGCGTGGATCAGACTGGGCAGGAGAGAAAGGTGCTAGCCCTGTAAGATGTTACCACATCGTTATTAACTGGCCCCATTAGCTAATTAGAAACAATTAATGGCCTTACAGAAACAGCAGCAGAAGCCCACCTGAAATTCAAACCATCTTATAGGTTATGCCCAGTATTTTCAYCCTTCCTGGCTTTGAAAGGGATTTTTTTAATCCCAGTAAAAAATAGAGCTATAAGAAAGTGAGCAAAGTTGCACAGGCCATTGTGAGCTCTCTGGCTTTCCCAAACTTCTCCAAAAGCCCGAATATAACTGTTGATGTTTCATAGGATTTTTTCATCATCTTCTGCCCACCACATCTTCCCCAATACCTACAGCTATTAAGAAAAAGATACAACACATTCTTATGAAAACTCTGTAAGGGCTGTTTGCACTTAAGGGTGCAGTAAAATAACATGCCATTTCTAAATCAAATGTGAAAAACCCAGAGAATTCAAAGACAGTCCGGTTTCTTCTCAGAAAAATAAATGTTGACCCAGTTCCACCTTTCCTTCTATACACAGGACAGTCCAAGAAGAAAAGTGGAGGTCAGATGATTCTTCCTGCCTCATGAGCTGAATATTGCCTCATGCTTCCACTAGAAAAACTTGTGGCTAGTAGGACCTTTTACAAGCACATTAGAGCAGTGAGTGAGATCTGATTATCATCTTCAGGTGGTTTCCAATCATGCAAAGAGACACCGTTTGGATCCTAATATTGCCACAGTGGCCAAATGACTAAGACCTGCCTATAGTCCGTTGCCTACATAACCCATGTCACCCCAGCTGCACACCAAGTTACTCTGACCCATGTCTCTGCTTACCACATCTCCTCTCCTACACTGCAAGCCCTGTGAGCTAAGGGCTGCCTTTTTTCCTCTCTTACTTTAAGAGTTAGCAAAGGAGGACCCATCTRGATGGATTCATGCCAGTAACTGTATTTAGTCACCAAAAAGATGATTTACAAAGTTAAAATAAATTGGTGTTTTCTCACCAAAGTGAGCAGAACCAAAATGGGTTTGACTTGAAACTCTGTTGTTTCAGCAAAACATTTGGTTCTCACAAACAGCAAAAGAAAAGAGAGGATAAGGTGCTTAATTCCCTGATTAGTTTCAGGGAGCAATGGAGGCAGGCAGATTTCTCTCCAGTCCCTGAGGGGATCCACACATCTCATATCAGAGCCAAATCTTAGAGTCCATGATGTTAACATAAAATTTTATACTAGTTCCTAAGCAGTCACTGGACCAGGAACTGAAATACAGTATCTTCTTGCCTCTGTGTATGTGCTAACCACTAGGCTAGAGAGTATTTGTCATTTCCTGGTTCTCTGGCTCAGGAACTGCTTATTTTATACTGTGAGGACATAGGTCCAATGGGAGAAATTGTGAGTACGCTGCCCTTTTTCCCTAAGATACTCAAAAGCACTGGTAGTTCAGTGGAACTGAATTATCCAACTCCACCCAGCTGCAGACTGGAACTGATTGAGGGATCTGCAGTTTCTGGGCAAAGACATTAACCACTGAGCTACTGAGTAAAAAGGAAGAATGACTGTCACCATAAATCTACTTCTGGGAAAAAAGAAATCCCAGGAAGAACAAGTTAGAGAATTAGACATGAATTCATAAATAGTTTTAGGATGGCCTAAATATCATTTTCCCAACAAATTTATTATTCTCCAGAATTTTTTTGTGTGTCATTTTGGCAGGCCAGTTGGCTCATTTGGAGTATTTCACTATAGGTATTAAACAACAGTTATTTAAGAAGACAAGGTGTTCTTTTTATACAATCTGGATAAAAAGGAACTCACCATGGGTTTCGTTAGGCCACAGTTATAAAGCTGTAGCTTGGCTTTCCAGAGTGCTCATCATCGCATTATCCCTGCGAGTAATGCAGCAGACAAAATGACCGGAGTCATCCTCAGGAACAACGCTCCCTCAGATTAAAGGTCACAAAATGCCTGACAGAATTGCCCTTTTCATAAGTCACTGGAAATATGAAAACTCCTGAGAGTCCTCAGACACAAAGCAACACAAAAGGGCACCTCGTCAGAGGCTCACAAATACCAACGAGGCAAAGCTGAAGCAGTCCTCAGCCTGTGGGAAAGGTTTGCTTTTGATGACCATGTGCTCAAAATCATTGCTGTAATTACCACCACAAACAAGGCGAGTTCCTTCCTTTGCCCCCATGGTCACAGCCAGCAAATAATACAGCCTGAATAACCTGGGACAGATTCACCAGACTTCTCTACATTTGTTTTTATCTTTTAAAAGGAACTGCGTAAAGTACAGCTAGATGTCAGAGCTGTTTACATTAAAGATGCAGCAGTGAAAATTAATAATAAGCATATAGGATCAGTTAGAGAGGACTTGACAAGCTTAACAACAGGAAACATTATTCAAACTTCTGATGCGGAATTAGGCAGTAAAATGTACTGTGCCAGGCTTGCTGGGGAGTAATAGCATGCCTCAGGTGGTATTAAAAAGCATAAAACTGTCAGCGGCGGCACCTGGGAGGTACAATTACACAGAAATTCACAGGGTTTATTATCTTGTTTTAAGAAAGTGGTAAAATGCCCTGGGAAGGGCTCTGTGGGGAGGACGCCTCCCCCAACTTGYCTGCCAAAACTGTGCTGGGGTCCAGGGGCTGCTGGAGCTTTGGGGGGAAATGGGGGAGCTGCCTCTTGTGGGAAGAGCCAAGTGCAAACCCCTTCTGTTATCAGCTTGGAAAGAAATATACAGAGCTAAAAAGCTAGGGTTTTTTTAAATTTTTTTAATGCTTCATTTTTACTTCTGCTTTTATATACAGAAAGAAACCTACTTAAATACACCTACTTCTGGGGAGGGCAGCAGGCCTCCGGGAGGCGGAGGAAGAAGATCCTGGGCTGAAAGTAATGGGGCGAATGGTTATGCGTGCGAGGATGAACTGTCCTAACAAATCTGCAGAGCTGCTATTTTAAACCCTTAACCAAAGAAACTGATTCCTAAACAAGCCAACTGTGTTATTACAGCCTAGCACTCATTTTTCAACGCTCTGGCTGGGCTTTAATATGCGAGGCCAGCAACTGCATGGGGAAATAATGAACTTCGGCCAATTTAGAAAAAGTAGGGGAACAAGGACAGCAACTGTGCACGTGCAGAATAAGCAAGTTATTGCACGCCTAACGCCACATCACTTGGGGTACACATGAAGTCATTATTTCCACACACACACAAAAATCACCAATAATTGAGCTTGCAAAGACGGCCAGTAGAGCAGGGCAAAAGGTGCTGTTTTCGCTGTTGCTGCTCGGCTGGCCGCTCGCAGCCCAGCCCTCCCCTCGGGCCTTGCAGCGCAGCCGCTTTCATGGAGCAGCGCTTAGATGGAGCACTTTGGCCTTGGGATGCAGCAACAGTTACGTGCGGGACCCCTTGAAGCCTGGCTCCCCGGGGAGGGCTGCCGGGATGTCTGCAGGAACCAGCTGGCTGCGGCCCGGGGCAGCGGAGCCCGTTTGTGTAATCCTATCCCTCGTCGACCAAAGAGAGGAGTTAATCATTTTCCAGGCAATGCTTCAAATTGGATCGCTAGGGATATCTGCGAGGACTCCAAGAGAAATGTTCCTGACTGCCATCAGTGCGTTCCCAGTGACGTACGAGGCACGCGCGCGCGCACACGCACACACAGAGCAGCGGCTCGCCTGGAAAAAAAAAAATCAGCCTGTGTGCAAAGGTGCACTTAAAGCAAATTACATCACAGGAGACCCATTAATTTCCAGGACAAATAGTGACTCCCACTGCCGCTGGAAATGTGCCCCCAGCAGAGCAGCGCAGGAGCTGGGTGCAGGGCATGTACGTGGCCCGGCCTCCGTCCCTGAAAGCGCCAAGGGGCCACGCTCTGTTTCCATAACGCTTTTTACATGCTTACTTTTATGGGTCTCTTGATGACAATCTAAATCCTGCCTGTTCTTCAATAAACCATTAATCTCCCAGATAGAGTTCAGGGAAGTTGCTGTGTAGCAATAAAGCATATGTTTCCAGAGCCCAGAGGGAACAAAACAAACAAACAAAAAAAAGTGAAAGGGAGGGACATTGTTTTTAAAAGACAACTTCCTGGCTTGTAGGGGCTGGGGGGCAGGCAGGGTTATCTCCCCCAAATCCTACCTGGAGCCTCCCCTCCCCTGGTGCAGTTCTGCCTGCGACGTTCGTGGGAACAAGGTCTGCCCCTGCGAAACCCGGTCGGTGCGACCAAGGGGCTGGTACTCATCTGCGCATGAAGTTTCCATGCTGGTGGCACAGGGAGGTGGTGGCCAGCGGGCAGGAGCCTGGGAGCCCTTCTGCAAATGGTGCCAGCTGGGACTGTGCTTTGGCGAGCAGAAACCAGCTGTGGAGAGGCAGGGCACATTATGGCCATCTGTTGTGAAATATCCTTTCGGTGTGCTGAGGGTGCCTCTGTGTCGCAGGAGCAACCGCATCCCCATGCTAGTCCTGTCCCAGGCTTGCATTTGAACTGGTGACCTGCAGGAGAGGTAGCAACTTCTGTGTCCCACTTTATAACCAGAAAAGTTAACACTGTCTCTCATGCTTTCAGGCCCCTATAAAATTGAGGTTAACCATGTGTCAGTGTGTAAATTTTATATAGGAAAAGCGTGTACTGAACTATTCAAAAGAGATGGTAGCAGTTAGCATTGGAAGTGCCAAGGGATAGAAATAGTCATGTCATGGAAAAAAAGGAAAGAAAAAAGATAAGGAGGAGCCTCAAAATATAAATTCCCTGAGCTACAGTCCTATGGAAAAATGGTACTGATGGGGAAGAAAAAGATACATGAACACACATACAGATAGAAGTCCATTTATTGGACTTTCCCTGCTCAGACTGGCACAGTTCTCAACAGAAAAATCAGGGAAAATTCACTGTCTAGACATCATAAATACAAAGACACAAAGAGTCTGGTACTTTCACTCTAAATTCCTGGGTCTGCAATCTCTCCCTGGCAAATATGTATGTCACAAATATTCCTATACAGGACACTTTTAATCCCAAAGTTCTCCCTACTCCATATGAATATTATGTTCACATTTTTACTGATGATGGTTCTTCACAAGACAAAGGCTCATGGAAGTGAATCTATGGAAAAAATTCCTTTCACTAACAAAAGGAATCCTCTAACCCTTTGAATGTCCTTCATGAGTTATATAATAATAACGCATAAATAAATACGCAGATACCTCCCCAAATGCTAAATACAGTCCCTATAGCTCATCTGAAGTGGTAAAAACTTGAGCATCCAGCCCAAAGGCATCATTTTTGCTTGCCACTGCAGCACAAAAAGCACCAAGGATGGTTAGCTCTGCCAGCCCCTGTTTTTATCTCCTTAACAATGAATCCCAGCAGAGACAAATTACACTCTCTTTTTCTTCTGGTGTTTCATTCATGTTACATTTTTAACAGCTTGATGAATACAGGACAAAAAATTCACAGTAAGAATCTGTGGGAGGTACCCATTCTGGCCAAAGAACAGCTAATTAGATGTGACTGAAGTTAATTATGTTTAATACTGAACAGCTAGGGCAGGAGTGAGAGCATGTCACAGAGCTGTTGCTGCTGTTTGCTTTGATGAAAGCACAACCAACAGTTCCTCAATAAATATGGGTAGGTGCTACCATCGCATCACCCCTGTGCCTCACTGTCATTTCTTAGATAACACTCACCCAAAGTCAACAGCGATATGAAGGTCATTATTAGCATCCTTTGGTGTAAAATCCTATGCAGCTGATAAAAATTAACACATATGCGTGCACAACCCCAGACATCCCACAGTGCTTTCATGCAGTTCTGTGTGTGGAAGATGGCATCTGGAGACGTGTCCCAGCAATGCTCTTCAACAGTCCCAGCACCGTTCCCTGTCAAGAGTCCCCTGCTTCCCATCGCAGCAGGAGCACAGTGCGAGCACGCTGCAAAGCAATTAATGATACTCATCAGCCTGCTGTTGCTGACAGGATCAGAATAGCAGTGGGTCATCAGGTATCTGTAAGGAAAATGATGAGATGATGCTCTGTTAAGACCCTGAGAGAGGCATCATTGGGGCTTGACTGTGTAAAATTCAAAAGTAATCTATCAGCCACTGCATAACTCCATTCCTATTATTAAAAAACAATACCAGCAGCCTTTTTCTCTTCCATTCTGCTCCTCCCTTCCCCCTTACAGGAAACATTGCTTGGTCAGTTTATCATATTCTGAAGGGAGAGAAAGGGGATATACGTCCTTAGAGGCACACGGTTTACATTTCCTCCTGATGAGAAGGAAAGACTGGTCTTTTGTGTATTCTCTAGGAAGGAATTCAAAATCTCTTGCAAACATTTTGTCTCTCACATCCTCCTGCCTGCACTTTTCAGCTAACATTTGCATTGCTGGGATGAGACACAGCTGTCCCAGGCAGGGCCAGGCTGCGGACCTGCTCCACGGCAGGCTTGCTCCTGGACTGGTAAGCTGCAGGGCACAGAGAGGTCATGTGCTGGTCCCAGTAGCTGGAATTCAGCCCAGAGGAAGTCCTTTGGATTTTGTGATTCCTCTTCTGAGTGCGAAGAGTAACAACTCATCTATCTTTTCTCGCTCCCTTTCTGTCAGAGCTCAGCACCCTGAGTTTCTCAGCGTATTTATTCTCCCTTCAGCCATATTCAGTGAAGATGTGTTCTTCTTTCCTGCTTATAAATGTGGATCTTAGCTGGAGCAAGAGATTTTTCCAGAGTAGCACAACAGGGAACTGAATTTAGCCTCCCACACCCCAGGTCTACTGCCCTTCTCCCTGGCACCTCCTCTCTCCTCTCAATCGGGCAAAAAGGTCCTGCTGCACAGCTCAGCCTGGCCTGAAGATGTCTGGTAGGATGAGCTGCACTCTTCCAGACAGCCACTGGTGCTAGCAAGCGTTATTTGTTGCTAGTGGCTACTTTAGCATCTAATAATGTCAAGGAGGTCAAAAGAGTTCACTGTTCCTAGGCGGGCAAATGCTTTGCATTTATACCATGTCTTTCATCAGAGAATCATACGTATTTCATGTATGTCAAGAACACATCGTCTTCTTGCAGCCAAGAATGTAAGCAGCAGTGTCTGATAAGCAAGTGAAGCACAGAAGAATTAAACAGACTACCCAGGAACACGGAGTGAGCCAGGGAGGGAGGTGGGAGCATAGCTGGTAATGCACTGTCCAGTAGCCTTTATTGTTGTTCTTTGGGATGGCAAAAGCCTCAGTCTAACCTGGCCAGGACTAAACTGAAACCCTATCCAAACCCAAACTAAACCAAAATAAAGCTTTGAAAAACTGCAGTGCTCATTGATTTCATATTATTTTCCATTTTCTTCCCTAGATGAGATGGATACAGAAGTGTCAATACACTAAAAAAAAGGCTGATCTTGAAGCTATTTTTGGTTGTATGCACTAGAAACTGCAGAGGCGTGTGAAAATGGAAAGAATACTAAAGCTAATCCACCAAATATACAGAGGCAAATATGAATGCTTAAACAACCAGTAGCTTAAACAATTGTATTAATTTTTATGACTCTTGGATCCAAAAATTATGTTATAAACCTAAAATGAAGTTGTGAACTCAAAGAGAAATGATATCTTTCCCCTAGAACCATTAGATGTAAATAGACTGGAACACAAGCATGCAAGGGTCAGCAAATACAGGAGAGCTTGGTCCAGCTTTGGCACAATTGCATCCTACAGTCTGGAGCAATCCAGTATACTGTTCTGCACCCCACTGACCATCTGTAATAACACTTATCTACCATGTGACAGGGCCTCCTTCCTTCTTTGTAAGGTTTTGAAATTCTGAAATTAAAATTAAAGGCAGACAGTTTCATCTTGTCTTGGCTGAAATGGCTGTGATGAAAGTCCCATACAGTCTGTGCTGAGGACCTGCACACTCCTTGTCCTGGCATGATACACCTACCCTTGTCCAACAGCTAAGTACTGAGGATGTAGAAATAGAAATGACAATAATAGTCCCTTTCTCTCTGTTTGCTTCCTTCCCAACCCAGTGAGAAGTGCTTTGATTATTTGGGTGGGGGTGAGCGCATATCTGAAAAAAGGGCAGATCCAGGGGAACGCTCTGTGAGGACACTAAGCTGGAGAAGAAGTTCTGCATGGGGGTGCCAAAACATGAGGCTCCTGGCCTTAATTATCACAGTCTGTGACCTGGGTCCCAGCCCTGGGAAAGCTRAGCCTCCTGCATTTTTTAGCCTTCCCCTCCTTGGTTAACTCTTTCACTCATCCAGAGCATGGCTGTCCTGGGAGATCCTGGGAGAGGAAGGAGAGTGAGTTTTCAGGTACCTGGCACCAGTCTCATGAAGGACTTTGACCACTAGGGCAGAGACCTTTGAGTGGGTCCTCTCTTCAGTGGGGAGCTGTGAGGGGAGCGTCACCTCATGATGGGAATTTCATCACTGGAGATGTTCAGAGATTATGGATGTCCCTTACCAATAGGGCGGGCTAGTAGTTAGGATGGAGCTTAGCAATAGCCACACGGCAAAGATTGCCTCAACAGGGGCTCCCCTAAGTCTCAAGGGTAGCCAACATCTATGTGACAAGTATGTGCCCCCATGCGTAGAGTGGGTAAGATAGCAAGGACGTGTGTGCCAGTTCCTGCTCCACATTCATCCCATCAAACAAAGAACACCTTCACTCAGGTCTGTCAAGACTTAGCCAGAATTAGCACCCAGAGAAAGAAGACAAGAAAAGTGAGATGAGCTGTACCTGGCCAAGAAATGCATCCGTTCAAGAGAGGCACACCTGGAGTAATTTTCTTTCTATTGTTTTCTCCTCCTCCTGTTCGCTCTCCTGTCCCGTGCTTGGCCTGAGATGGTTTCTGCATTTCCACTTCAATTATTCGACAGATTCAATCTGTTGAATGACTGACCTCACAGATGTACTACTACTGGTAGGTTTTAGGGCTGCAGATCTGCCAACTACTATCACAGATCCCCATGTGATAGTCTTGAGAGCAGGCGTTTATATTTACAATAGGTCCTGGAGCCAGAGCATGTACACATGTGGCTATCTTTTCCTGTTCTGTCAAAGGAGATGCATGTTAACTATTCCAGCAAACATATGAAGTATAGTACTGCCAGGAAATGGGAACCTAATTGCTGTGTTTTTTTAAGAAACAATGGATTTGTAAAAATAAAATCATCTCCATTCAGTCAAATTACAATCCATTATCTTTGCTTTCAAGCCAAGATGTATTAGCTTTGAATCTGATTTAATTCATTTACTCAAGCACACTGGAAATTTCTCTTTGTTGAAAAAATATAAATAAGCCAATACTACCTGTTTCTCCATAGCAGTCAACAGGATTTAAAACTATATTATTGGGGACAATTTTCTGTCTTCCATTCTTAACTTTTAAAGACTAATAACACCTCTTTCATTTTGGAACAATAACCACCTGGTAGTCTTGGGTCACCAGACTGTCTCTGAGACAGCATTGCATTCAGTGACACATCCAGTTAACTTCTTAAGCTAAAATATACTTTCACATCTTTTTCTCCTGGTGCCACTCAAAAATTAATTTGTCCAAAGAGAAATGCCCTAGGAAATGGATGCGTGCCAAACTACCAAGTATACTTTCCCCAAACCAATGTCTCCCCACAGGCCAAGGATGCTTCCCTCTCAGTTGTGCAACAAAGTGGTCCCGTTTTCGTGCTTACTAGCTCCCTTTGCTGTAAATAGACCTCAAAGCACACAGTGTTTCCCTGGATGGTGGCTCAATTTAACACAAGAAACTGCTGGAACAAGCTAGCTTTTTGATCCACAAAGCAGAGCTGTAATTTACATTTTGTTCTGTTTTTCCTTCTTATCACCAGCCCTGTCAGAAGTCACTTGATTCATTGTTGTGGCAATGGAAACACTGAAACACCAAGACAGCAGTACGGTTAAATGCAGAAGATGCAACATTACTGACCAGCTGTTCCAGGAGGCTGCGGGTGTCCCAGGAGGTCACACTTCCAGAGGGAAAAGCAGGCTTGCTCATGAGTAGCTTTAGGTCCACAGAGGCTTTTGAATAGGCCACAGGATTATTTAACCAGGAATGAGAGCAGAGCACAGAGGAACAGGTTTTGTGGGGACTTGCACCTAGAATATAACTAAAGCTAAAAGATCTACTTTTAGAGCAACCTGATTTTTGAAATATTCTAAAATAACCCCATGCAGGTAGGTCTCCATCAGCGCCTGCGCCTCCATACATACAATCAGCTTGAAGGAGATATGGAAGGGCAAAGTAGCCTCTAAACACTCCTACCTTTCAGTGGGACCCAGAATCCTTATACCTTCCCCATCTCCAATGCTGGAAAGGAAAGAGCAGTGATGAGACCATGAGCCAAAGCCTGTGCACAGAGGAAGTTGCTCAGTGCCAAAGAGCCAGGACAGAGCCCGGGCAGAGCTGGAGCACCTGGCTCAGCCCTGGGATCAGCCCACGACGCGGCAGCACTGTCAAACACCCGGGAGCATTTCAAAAAGGGTCTAAGAAACGGATCCCGTAGAAATTTTGCCCAGTCCCATTACACGAAACCTATTTGAAGTAGTGAACAAACACGGAATCTTTTCCAGGAAATGTGTTTCTTTATTTAAATAAAAAATAGTGCCAGTAAAAACAATAAACTTTAAATACATGAGACAATTATATACAGCTCAGTGATAGGAATTATATACATCGGTTTTTTACAGTTACAAATACATTTATACCAAAGTAAAAGGATAGAGGAGAAAGCAGTGGAAAATGTGACAACTCACGCATGTCAGTCTCATTTGGAAAGTTTCAGGATTCAAGTGATTCCAGGCAAAGTGCCAAAATTAATTTGGCTTCCTTCAAACTTAAAACAGCCCCTTTTGGAGTAAATCTATCAAAAAGCTTTATATGGTCTGATCAAAAGTTCACTGTAGTCAATGGCAAAACTCCCACTGCCTTCGATATGAACTGAATCAGACCCTTTATGAACACAATGGAGCTTTTGTTCTGCTGTGTTAGAAAGATACAGCGATACCTCTGCAGGGTACATCACATTACATTAACCCTTCAAGCCAAAAACCAGAGTTCTCACTTCTAAATGGCAGAAGTACAGCAGACTCTTGCCTCAGTTCATTTCTGCTGTTCAGTGTTCATATTTTTCAAGCTCTAATGCCAGTGGTTAAATCACAGAGCTATTTTAACACAGAAAATATGTGGAGACATTTTGCGAGCATTTTCCTGTGCAATGCTTTAGGTTCAGGCTCTTTAGCCCTCATGCTTCAGAACTAATCCAAACATTGCAATAAGTTATTATAAAATATAATGTACGATTGAAATAATCATACCTAGCTAAAATATTAACATTAATTCTTTTAACAGTGCAATAATTTAGTAACTAAGATCACAAGCATTTGAAAAAAAACACAGTACCATTAAAGTAGGCAAAAAGTTTGTGGTGGTTTTAAAAAGTAGTTACTCATGACTTTATAGAAATGCATGTGTTTGTTACATGCAGGCTGATAAAATAAAAAATAAAAAAGAAGTAATATGACATTTACCTACACTGGCTTAAACAGAGCAAAAAGACCAGATTCTTTAGTAATGTAAATAGGTACGGTTTAACTGACCTCAAATGGAGAATTTGACTCCAACAGAGAAGCACAAAATCTTGTGCATGTGCCCTGAAGTCAGTAGGACTTAGCTGTTGACTTCATTGGGGCCAGGATTTCACCTTTGCTAGGTTAAATTCTATCCTGAATTCCACCCATTTTTCAAGAGAGTGTAACAGAGCAGCATTTATTCAAGCCTTTCTAGTTCTTACACCTTGTAACAAAGATCTTTTCATGTCTTTTTTTACTTATAGATCTTTGCCTTTAGTGAGCGAATATACACATCTTAAAAAACACAAAAGCAAAAAACAAAACCACTTTTCCTACTAGTGAGTCAGTCAAAGGCTGGATTGCAGCAGAAGTTGGTATGCCTGACCCAGGCAGCACAGGTACAACCAGAGCAAGGCATCGTGGCATGGATCTGAACTCAGACTTTACAAACCTCCTGGAAACCTGGGGTCTCCTCCTCTTTTTTTTGTTTTGTTTTTCCCTTCTCCTTTTTCTTTCATTGTTTCTTCTGTACCTAAATGCAGGTTAGGTGAGTCTCCAGCCACACTGCAATCTCCCTTCAACCACAGCATAGGCAAAGCTTCAGCCTTTGAGGCCTCATTGACCAAATCTGCTGTTGCCTGTGTTTGTTTGTTTTTTAATAAGAAAAATACGGTAGGAGTACTTCTAGTCTATCACAGTTTTGTGTGAATGAGCATTACCCACTGTCTTTAACAACTAGGCACTTGTGCTAGGGTAACTTCTCTGAACATTTCCCAGATATTTACAGAATTCTGAAATATGCAGAGACATTGGCAGTAATAGGTACCTCATTAGAAAAAAATATACATATTCTCCTTGTTCTTAGCTCTTACAGTAAGAAAAAGTAATGTAAAAAATTAAGCATCCCAATTATGTGCAAAATTACACTTTGGATTTTGGTGACACTTCTTCCTTTTCCTCCCAGCTCTCAGGAGCACGTCAGGCTTGGGGCAGAGATACCAGCTGAGAGTTCATTGGAGAGCAGGAAAGTAGAACCACAGATTCATCGTGGGAGCTCCACTCACGCTTCTGGTAGCTGATTCAATGGCCCCTGCCGCTGCTAGGAGTTCTTGTGGATGTTTTCTGCAGACCCCTCGCTGCTCTCATTGAGAAGCGTTTCTGACACTTCCCCCAGTTCAGCATCCAGCACTTCCTCCTGAATGGTGAAGTGTACGTCTGGAGAAGAGGATTCAGAGCTCACGCTACTGCCTTCCATTGAGCAGATGGCGCAGGACAGAGATGGCACCATGCTCTCCTGCAGCATGTTCAGCATCATGGGGATCTGCGCAGATTTCAGCCCCGATATGGTTGGTAGAGGCTTCACAGCTTCCCCCCATTCTCTCTCCTCATCTTTGTAGAGCAGAAGCAAGTTGGACTTCTTTTCTTTTCTTTTGGATTTCATGTAGCCCAACATTATCCCTATCAGGAAGATCCCATAGAAAGACATAACGATCAGGATGTAAAAATACTCGTTGCCATTGTTCTTGTCCATGTTGCGGGATTCAGCATTAAGCATGGTTTGGGTCATGTTTGCATGGTCCATCTTCAGCATTGAAACTGCTTTACCACGGTTAAAGCCTGGAGGAAAATTCATATGTATATGTAAAATATCAAACTTCGGACAAAATATTGAAAAGAAACATCTCCAGAAAATACTCATTTTTAAAAGCCCCAAATTATTCTTTGTTACTTATAATTTGTAAGCTTGCAGGACACATCTGATTGAAGCTTGCACAGTCTATCATACTTCTGCATTACTATTGTAACTGAACAAAATATAATTCAGATACAGAGAACATTAGAGGACAAGAAAATACTTAACATTAAATCATGACAAATTCTATTCTAAGTATAAAACCCTCAATCCTCATGAGTAAAGAAGAAAGAAAAATATATAGAAATAATCTGCTAGGCATTTAAACAGAGTTTTGTTCTACTCAACCATGTTTGCATAGGGGAAAAAATTTAGAAGTGCTATTTTACTGAACGGTACAGGGGAAAAAAAAATCAAAAAGCAACTTACGTTGGTATGCAAATAATTCCTCCCTTTGCAAAGCTCAAGAGACCTTTCCTCTACGAAATGCCGGGTGTTCTGAAAACTTTCCTCTGCTGCAGCTGGAATAAATAGCTCTCAAGAAATGTATAATCACGTGTTTTAGAGGCACAGTTTATAATAGTTTTGTGTTGGAGTCAACAGATGAACTTGAAGGATTGCAGTTCAACCCACTGAACTCTTAACAGCTGTGAAAAGAAAAAGAGTTGGGAATTCAGATTTACTCTTTCCTAACCAGTTCAGCACTGGCTCTTTCAGCTTGTAAATCTGTTCCTTTCACTGCCATCCCAATTGCTAAATCTGAACTGTTACCCTGAGAGCTGCTGTGCAGAAAGAGAAGTCTGCAAATCATTAGTGTGTGTTTGCCATAAAATACAGAAAAATATATGTGAGGATTTTATAGTTGACACTACTATGTTACTTACATGCCTGCTATACATAGTTTTCCCTGGAGAGATGGAGGAGGAAAGGGTATTTGCTTTGCCTGGGACTGGTGACAAAGCTTCCCAGTGTGTGCAAAACAATGTGGTGGCTTTCGACTCACGCTGCAGCACTGCTTTGCATAAGGTGCAGGGCAGTGAAGATTTGGGTCCTGGCTCTCAAATGAGCTCTGCATGAAAGGGTGTTCATGCCATCTAACTTCAGGCATCAAAGAGGCAACGATGAGGTTTAGGTTTCCCAGCTAGTCAGTGGAAAGATGCAGACTCCTCCAGAGGAGCAATGCAGAGCTCCTGAAGTTAGGAGCCCCTTTCCCACTGTTTGTRGAAGAAGCCAGACATGGTCTGCACCGCCTTTATGCATAGAAAGACCACTAAACTAATGCTGATTTTACTATGATGAGATGATAACCATCTCTGGGCAGAGGCATGCTCTCTGAAGGGCACAACTAAGCCACTGCTGGAGGCTGAGCCGGACACCTAGGGGCTTCCCAGATCGGTTTGGAGGGCAGAGGCTCAGGAGCAGCACCCGCAGAGTTCCCAGGGATCAGCACTGTGGTACCAGGAGCTCTGAGACCCCTTTGCAACACGTAAGTGACAGTACAGGCCATGGGAAGAAGAGGCCCTGCTTGCACCTTGGGGATTTCACTTCCTTGTCCTCCCCATCCCCACTCCTCGCACGCAAAGCCCAATTAGTCAGGCCCCACATATGTGATGTGAACATCACCCCTTCTGCAAAGCTTCAAGGATGTTTATGTAACAGGACACTTCACTTCCAGAAAATACTCAACTGGTGCTGGAGTTTTCCTACAGTAGGTCTGGGGTTTTTTCCACAGTCACTTCTGGATTTTTTGCATAGATAGCAAATTCTTTTCCAAATTCTGCCCTCACAACTCCTCTGAGGTTTTGGCAGATAAGATAAGCCCCTGTTCACAAGTAAGTAAAGGCAAGAGAGAGAGATATTGAGCAACTTTAAATGAAGTTCAGAATTCAAGAAAAGACTGAATTTTATCTGTTGGAACCAACATTTTCCATTGTTTCTCTGAACAACTGTACAAAGAAAAGAAAAAAAATCACATTAGACAGATTCTCTTCTCTGCCCCTTAAAATAGAGGATGAACCCTTTAGGTTGTTGGTTTTATCTTTTCCTTGCATATTCCCATATGATAGCTCAGGAGCTGTTGATGTTGGACTAATGTCTATTGGGATTTCATCTGACAAAATCTGTCTGCAGCACCAGCCTGCCAAGTCTGGATTCTTCCTCCCCGTTCCCTACGAATTACTGAGCAGGCAGCACACACATATTAACTGATAGGCTGAAGCATAACTCAGAGCAAGTCTCTGGGTGTTTTGGCTAACTTTGGGGAATATTTCTTTCATATCTTTCTCAGCTCCATGTCACAAACACTTTCCTGAACAGCATATTGGCCATTTGCTCCCCCATTCAGCTCCATAAATTTGGAATGTGAAGTATTCCTGAAAATGTGTCACACCTCTTTACGCAGGACTTTCACAGAGTGAAGAGGAAACACCCAGGAAAGCTGGGTGAATGAAATTTGGCTCAGTACAAAGAGAAATTCCTTCTCTGTGCCCATGAGACCCCAGGAAACAGATTTGAAGGTGCTTGATCCTGATGAAGACCTAAAGCTTGTCTTGTCTACCGCTGCCAGTGTTGTGGCTCATCATCCACCTCGATGTGAAGAAGTCTCAAGTGTCCAGGGGCACCGATGCCACGCAGCTCCCTCCAGGGAGTCAAGGGACCTACAGGCAGACCGGCTCTGCCACAGGTGCCCATGGGGAATATCAGCTCTTCTTTTATTTGCTCCACAGCCTCCTATTCTTCAAGTGGGTGAAACTGTGTGTGAAGATACCAAGATGAACCTCAGCACCCAACAAGTGCACAGGAAGATTGATCAGGTACATCCATACATTTATGCAATCCCCTGAAATCTCACTGAAAAATGACTTAATTGCATAATTGTACATAGTTACTACTGAAAACTTGTGACTGTTTATTTTGGCTAGCTGATGACCACAACTTTTCCCCATCTGTTAGCCCCTGATGCTGAAAAACAGTTTAATTTAAAAAGGCCTGGAAGGATTCCCTGTGCCTTCTCAAAGAGATGAAAAGGAGGGACAGGAAGACACTGGGGAATAACCATCTGAAAAACATATGCTGCTTGTGTACTGGTGCCATAAGTCAACTTTCTCAGTCTGTACCCTGTAGAAAGCATATTTTTATCTTAAAAAAAAAAAGCCCCACAAAATTGGTGCCTTTTAATTTTGCATTTCAAAATGGCTTTTGCTTCAAATTATATTTTACATTGCATAATGTAGAACTGTAAAAACAGTGAAAATACTTTGTTTAATTTGAAGTATGGTTTTTTTGGAGTTAAATTTACTAGCTATTTCTTGTTGGAGGTTTCCTTCTTCCCTTACAGATCAATTTTTTTCCAAAACTTAAAGAATTTTCCATGAAATGTCACTTCCAAGTTTCTTACACTTTCAGCTATTGCCTGTTGTCTGTCCCCCTTCACCTTCTTTGCGTCACTCCCAACCTAGGCTATAAAAGTTAAGAATAACTCCCATGCTATTGCTCCCACCTTCAGATCCCCCTTTGGAAACCATTCAGACTCATAAAGCAGAGGAACAGGCAGGCACTCTAATGATGAAAAGATCACAGCATTGTTGACAATATCAGATTTTTTTTTCCACAAGGAAGTTTTTTCCTTGTCTCCTAGAGAGCCTTTTATGCAGCAACCTCCATCACCAAAGGATGCAAAAATTGTAACTCAAGGCATCCCATGGAGTAGAAATTCTTCATGACATGGCTTGAGAGACAGTACAATGTGAACTCTTTCTCCAAATAAAAATTTGAGGATGGACAAAAAAAGGAACAAAGAATCCATTATGAGGACAACATGAAATGTCCTTAGAGACTCATGACTCTCTGCAGGCTGATGTAGAAAATATAAGCCTAATCCTTCATTACTGGCATAATCTACAGTCCTGATGCTGCATTTATCTTTCTTTTTCCTTTTAGTGAGTTAGTCAGATTAAAGACACAAGACACAACCATCAAAGGGCTAGCTCCTATGGGAAGCTGAATGCATTTGATAAGTGTGTGCTGATAGTATGTCTCTAGAGAATTTTTGAGCATGCTTCTTGGAAATAATCACCTGAAAATCAATACAATAGAAAGAAAATAGAAATGAGAACAGAGGGATACATAGGACTGGGGGGTTTTCTTCCTGCATGTGGAGGTTTAATAGAAGCTTTAATAGAAGTAATGGTTGGGAATTTACCATCGGGGAAAAAATAATGGGTGGGGGAAAAGAGTTTTGCCCTACAAATATTGACCAAGTTATGGTTTATACCTTCCAGACACTGCAGCTGGGAAAGGACAGCAAACATAATCAATATTTTTATCAGTATTTTTAGCTCACATAAATGATTTCAATCAGGTTGGATTTGCCAACAGAGAAGAAGACACAATGAGAAGTGATGTTTGTGTGCTTAATTTGGTTTTGCTTTTAGACCTGTCATTCTAAAATGTACATACTGATATTTGGTCCCATGGTGAAACAAGAACTGCGAAGCTCCCCAAAGTCAAGCCCTTTAAAGTTAGTGACGTTGCCTCATCCAAAGCGAACGTCAGATCAGGAATGGTGCCTGTTGCTTGCAAATGCTGTGCTGGTCAGTATTAATGGAGAAGCTTGTGAGAGCACTGGAAGACAAGAGCACGTTCAAAAGCAGCGAGCAGGTCCCCGAGTAGGGCATGGCAGCCTGACACGAGCCAAGCGCCACCTCACCAGCAGGCCTATTTATAATATGAAGTTTATGAATTTTCCTTATGCTACTTTTCTGTGCTTCACTTCACCCACTTATAAAATGGATCTAATATTATCTACTAATTACATGTCACGCAAGGATACAGCATTGTAATGCATTTGTAGATCACTGCCCAAAAAGGTAGTAACTGCCGAGTTTGTCAGTGCAACGGCGTTACCACTTGGCCAGCCTGGCGTCTGAGCAATTCGCACATGGCACTAGGCGCAGTGTCACTTGCCATCACTCTTGCTTGCTTTTCATACTACATAAATAGATGACATTTTTATATTTTCATGCAAGCTATTTCTAGAGGAAGATGGCAATTTTCTCAGTGCCATCCACAATATACCTTGTTACCATCTGTAGACCAAAAGGAAGTAATGCTCTTCACAGTTATTAGCTGTGAAAAACTTGATAAAATGCTACAGCTCTGCCTTGTTACCTTATAGTCTTTGCTGGTGAAAACATGCAAATGTAAGCATACGAGACTCATGAATCAACCTTCTCTCAAACTTCAGTGTTTAGTCTGGGAGTTTGCTTTAACTCAGGTTTGATTTAATTTTCAGAACAGATCGCCACATCAGGAAACTGCAGGTTTCTTCGGCTTTCCCT
This sequence comes from Apteryx rowi, assembly GCF_003343035.1. Classification (NCBI taxonomy): domain Eukaryota; kingdom Metazoa; phylum Chordata; class Aves; order Apterygiformes; family Apterygidae; genus Apteryx; species Apteryx rowi. The sequence continues at coordinate 2,990,800 of NW_020450085.1, read as the reverse complement.
GCAYCCAGAGTAGCAAATCTCACCATTTTTATCAAGCGAAGCAAATATGGTGATAAGAAGCACTTCACAGCGGACATGGGGGCATCTGCCCTGGCGCTCCCACCCCTGCTAGTGGCCACAGGTTTGCCGGAGTCATGTCAGGAGAATTGCAATGCCCCTCCAAGCCCACTGCAGAGATCTCCAAGGCAAATTGGTTTCTCTTCCTCAGAGATGATAAGCAACAGAAAATCCCAATGATAATCTGTAATAACAGCTGATACTAATTCTGCAGTTTAGCATTTACTATAAGGCATCAATCACAGGAGCCTTGGAGTATTGGCATAGTCATTTCTTTTCAACCTGTAAACTGAATTTCAGTAAGCTATGAGTGACTGAAAACAGATAGGTAGAGTGGAAATGGGTAACCCTCATGAGAGCAATAACAAGAAATTACATTTAAAAAAAATAAAGATTTTTTGGTGACTGATACCATAATCTGACTCTGAAGTCATCACACCTTCAAGTCTCTCTTCCTATAATTAAGAAATTTTACAAAATTATTTTATCAGTATATATTCCCATATATTTCCACAATTAAATTAAACATATATTTCATGTTATCTTAAATTTTTCCTTTGATTTGGCACAGAGAAAGTAGGTATATTTAACTAGATTTTTTTTTAAACGGAATTATTTGTTGGATACACTACCATTATGAACAAAATAAATGAAAAGCTTTCTTTGTTCTCAGTGTCAAATACTAGTTGCATTGTATGCAATTAAATGTTTGGCACATTTTATTCTACTTAGGACTCATAAACCGTTAGTAACGTTCCAAATTTTGGATGCCATTAAAAAGTAAATCAAAAACCTCTAAATTTGATTAGCAGTATTTTCTGTAAACTAGTAAACTAAACTGTAAACTAATAAACTAGTAAACTAGTAAAAAAAAAAAACAGTGATTATTTCCAGATTTTTTTTAACTATATTTGCTATAGACTATGAGAAAAAAAAAAAAGATTTACAGACAGATGGCTGTTGGCACAGATTTAGAGAGAAACTTTAAAAGAAATTCATGGACAAATCCAAACACACATTTCTGTTTCTTCAGTGAATAGACAGTGCTTATGCTTCCAGCTATGGAAAGGTGCTTTATGAAGGACCTTTCACCATCTCTCTGAAATGCTTCTGACTCTAACCTGCCCAGAATTAGCACCCTGATATACATAAAAGAAGGTTTCTAAAAAACAAATTGTAGATAAAGGAATATCAATGAATATTTAGAGTTTTTTAAAAGGCCCTTACACATGAAGATCTGAGAAATTCAGCATATGCCAGTAACTGAGAAGTATATGAAATAAAAGGGACAGAGGTGCTCAAAACATTCAAATTCTTGACTTAAATCCTCACCTGACTACAGATAAGAAATTTGAGAAAATCTCTGGGAAAAGTTAAGAGATGCTTGCACAGCTAAGGGGGGAAAGTCTGTAAATACATTGATAAATGTCTAGCTATCCAGTTATATATAACTGAAGTTCAAATGGGAAAACATGCATTCCCTCACGCCAGGAAACATTTTCTTAGGTTGCATTTACTCTTGCTGGGACTTTGTGCCTTCTTCACAAAAAGTAGCTACCCACTACCTACTTTCTACTGTCACAGTTCATTCCTCCAACAATCCTCATTCTTTCTGCCTTTCAGTTCTGCTGTCTCAATGGAAACCTAGATTAGTAAATCCTAGATTAGTTAGTTCATTTTGCTTTGTTTAAAAAAAAAAACAATTTAGAAATCAAGAAGAACAGGGCACCAGGACTCACTCCCGTGAAATGAACAGAGTAAGGATCACAGACCTCATGACTTCAGTTGCACTGGTACAGGGATACAACACTTCAAGGTCCACCACACCTGGAATAATTTGAGAAGGAAAAAAAAGGCAAGAATTTAACTACTGGGAAAAATCACAGACTCTGAAGTCAAGGATAAAGCTGTTGCTTTGCATAACTAACCTCAGCAGCTCAGCTTTAGTTTTTGTACACCAAGAAATGGTAAAGACAACAACTTTTAGATAAAAGCATTCTGCCTCAGATATTTACCCAGAACTCCCATTGAATCAAGTGCAATTGTGGTGAGTGCGAAGAATATAACTACTAATACAGAGTAAGGTACCAAGCTGGTTTCCTGCATGGAGCATGTCTAGTCATATATCTATTCAGTGATTAAAATACCTATCAGCATTTAAGGGAGATTTCATATTAATCTCTATTAACACTGGTCGTGAGGACAGGTTTCAATGCTGAGCTTTAAAAAAAAAAAGAATTTGAAAAAAGGGAGGGAGAGCATATTGGGGCATTTACCACAAAAGCAATTCTACCCCTTCAGGGACTCACAAGAGCATACAATAAAGACTATAAGACAGGTGTCACAGTGATCTTCCATCTCTCCCAAGGAACAAAACATGGAGAGGTAAATTCAGTCTCCTCTCCCGAATATGGGTGTGTAGCCGCGATGAAAGGATGGATCATGCTTTCTCAGTTCCGCACATCCAGTCCAGCTGAAGTGAAAGCTGTTGCATGGCCTGAGAGGAACATGACACATATCTCTTCATTATTATTTTTTCCAATCCTGGAAAATTTGTTCACAAAGTAAAAAGCAGTCCACGCTGTTTCAAAGCCGTGTCAGCGTAACATCCCAGGTCACTGTGACATATCGGATTTTTCACTTTCACATGGATACCAGATGTTGAACTCTTTCTGATGTTCAAGGCCCTCAGGCTTTTGTACAACATCAGGAACTCAGCATCATGTGCATTTGTAACGCTGCCTTTTGGTTTTTGTTTTGAAACTTCCGTGTTTGCTGCAGCCATTACAGGCAGCTCTCCACAGGCTGTCCACTGTGTTGACCTGTATCTTCATGGGATTGCTAATGCAGTTCAGATTTCATCACTGCCCTTTTCTACAGCAGTCCCCTTTCAAGCTGAGGCAACTAAGAAATGCACTTCAGTTTTATTTATTACCTCTTGGTATCTGTTGACTGTACTCACTTTTAGAGCATAAAAATACTCAGAACAGCTACTTGTATTCTTATTCCAAAAGTCTGCTTTGGAAACAACAATAAAAGACACAAAATAGCAATCTGGGGTGTAAATACCACCAGTAGGATGAAATCAGGTTTGGAGCAAAGAGGAAAGAAAGTATATGAAAGAGGTAATAAGAGATGCATATTTTCAGGAGGGAAGCATGCCACAGGGTGAGGAAGGGTGGCACAAAACGAGCAATTCTAAACCCGTTGTTGAGCTCATGCTCCTGAAGGATGAACCCATTGGAAGATTGCTCCATGGATTTTTTCTTTGCTCTATGGAGACATGACATTAACAAAAGATGAGTCCTAAAAATAGGCTGGGATCTGTTTCTGAATAATGGCCTCACAAAGCTCCACTCAAACTTTGGGGTTAACAGGATTTTGTAGTGTTAGTCAACGGGGTCCAAACATGAGCATGCAGAAAATGAGTCTCTGAATACATAATGCAGTGAATGGGTTGTACTCAGTGCAGTTTCACAAGCTTCTAACAGAGTAGGAATTTTTCCTTCCTCAGTGACAGAAAAGCTTCCTTTCTTTCAGTCAGCACAAGCACTGGTAATCTGGCTTCATGGAGAACTGGTGGAGCCCCAGCAATGTAATCTTCCATTACCAGGTTCTTGAGCAAGGCAAACACCCTCTGGATGTTCCTTGCATGAAAGAAATTTCAAAAGTGTTCAGAGATACAGTCCTTGGAAAGTCCTCTGAGGAAAAGCCTGGTGGGAGAAGACCTCCTGACATTTGCCTTGGCGGCTCAACGGCTTCCCATCCTGCAGAGGACGTGGACACCGTGGTGCACCTGGCATCAAACTGAGCAGACAGAAAGCATGCAAGCCTCTGGGACCCTCTGCAGTGGTCACCAGGTAGTCCGCAGGCATGCCTTCCCATGGAAAACTGTCGCCTTGCCATGTGCTGAAAAGAAAGCAAAGAGACAGAGAGAGCTTTGACAATGCAACAAGCTTACATCCATCAAAGGAATCAAAATGAAGTTCCCAAATTTATAAAAAAGTGATGCAGAAGAAAAGAAGCTTAGCAACACTTAGTTGCCTACTCTAAGCAGGGGCAGTTTACTTGCCAATGATAAAAGAAACCAAAAGGGACATATTTTTCAAGTGTAGGCATTTGTATCTCAGTGGGGGGTTACAATCCCTTCTTGAATGTATTTTGTTAAAACAAAGACAACTATTAGTTTGATGCTATTATGCTTTTAGAGCTCAGGGGAAAACAGTCTCCTCTCTTGACTGCTAGTAACATGTGAATAATCAGCCCAAAGTAAACAACATGTGGTCTTGTGTGGTCTTTTTGCTCTTCATACGAGCACAGGCTAGTATTTCACTCAAATATAAGTAGTGACAGGAAATGGGGAATTCTGCACAGATATGGGAGATTCTAYATTTTCTCAACAAGCTCTTGAAATGAAGCATTTTGGGGAAAAACTTATCTCTACTCCAGATGGGAAATACAGAGAAAAATGTCTAGAAACATAAAATAGATGAATTAATATTCCTTTGAATTACATTACTAACGAATTTTGAATTAGCCATATTCACAAGACTTCCTGACTCTTTCATAAATGTCTGAATGTTCAAGCATTAATGGAGTACCAATCCATTTTTAAATTGAAATGTTAGAAGAGCTCCTGAAAGCAATGTAACTGTATATTATTTGTAAATATAGGTCATGGTGTGTGGCGATTGCTCACATAAATCATCCACAGCAATAATGTTCATCTCCACATTGCTCACCCATGTTCTCATCTCTGTCTGTTCTTCTATGCTTTCTTGATCCCCACCTGGTCAAGTCGTTCAGGCCAGCCGTGCAGAAAGCCATGCCTCTCCTTGGCTACCTCCCGCCACCTCCGCACGATTTCTCTGGCTCCCTCTGCCCCATGGGCTTTGCTGCCTGCTCTCTGTGTAGTACTGGCAGAAGAATGCAGGCAATTCTCATATCAAGTCCTTCGCCTGTAAACTGAAATTGCAACTTGAAAGTCATTGCCTTGAAAATTGCAAACCATGTAGTCCTTGCTTAAATTTTAGGTTTTACCTTCTAAGTTAAGGCTCCCCCTGTCTTCTCCATCAGTAACTCCTGTCCCTCTCAGTTATTTTCTCCCACGTTATCTCAGTTTACAACTTCAGTGTCCTTCAAAAACCAGGTTGCCAAAGCATGTCCCTCAAAACCCTCTAAAAACACCTTGTTTGCCTATAGGGGTAGGGGGAAAGGGAGATATGAAATAGAATATTTTTAGGAGAGTCTAAGTAATACTAAAAGTCAAAGCAAAATGCCCAGCCACATGCATGTATGGTCCTCAGCGCCACACATTCGTACCAGCTGTCCATGTCCCCTATAGCTTTTTTCTGACATCTCTGTTTATGAACGTACTTTTTGCATCATATCAAATCGCAACCATGTGGGGGTTTTTGTGGGACAGGCCTGCGTCTGTCTCTAGTGGGAGACCTCACATACTTCTGAGCGCTGAAATAGTAATAATACACCATACATTCGCGACACTGGGTCAGCTGGGACGGCTTCACATTGCAAAGTTCTGAGTGTTTCCCAAATATTTCCCTCTGAGAGAAAGTTGCCAGAAATGGTTCCTTTCTTCTCCCCAAAGACACACTTTCTTTCCTGCATGTCCCTAAGGGCTAATGTCAGCTCCGTCCCCTGCAGATTTGGGGCTGGCACAAGGCGCATTCCTAGGATGCCTAAGGCCAGGCCCCACGCACTCCCCTTACCTCCCATCCCTAAGGATAGGGCCRTATTTTGCTCCAATTTTTAACAGTTGCTCATTCTCCAGCAAAGATGGGTGCATGGTCTGGAAAGTTTGCTGCCCAAGTATTCATTGCCTGGTAGATCTTCCTTGGGCTGGAGCCCAAACCTAGAAAAGGTTCATCCAAAATCCCTCATGTTTGTAAACAACAACTTAAAATGAAAAACTATGTGGAGATTTAACTGCTGTGGATATAATCTGAACATTAGGATCAGCTATGAGCACAAGTAAGAAAAAAATGAGTTATCTGGGATTAAGAAGTCTTGATGATTAAACTTTGCAAGTTGATGCTGAACATGTCTAAAATGTCTAAAATAAAACTGATCCTCCATTATTTTTTCTGAACCCAAGAACTAACAAGATAAAACTAAAAAAATTCCTATCAATGTTTCAGTCTCTTTTGAAGTCTTCTTTTAAACATCAAGCTAGCTCTCTGCGAAGACTACTACAGAAGATAAACTAAAAAGTAGACGGCACAAAGTCGCTATGAAGCTGGATGATGAACCATGCCAGGATGCAAGTATGAGGCTGTGAGGGCCACATCTCCTGTGTGGCATGAGAATCACAGTAAAGCAAGAACTACCTCTTTTTTGTTTTGAAAAGGACAAAAAGCAGCTGCGAAATAATTTCAAAACAGGCAACACATTGAAAACCCTGAGGATGCCACACTACTTTTTGAGCAGTAGCTTCTAGAAATCCTGCAGGGATCAGACTCTTGTTGTTGCACACTGTTGAACTTCAGCTAAGAAGCACCCTACTAAAGGAGGAGCTCAATTACTTGCGAAGTAGCAAATGTAATGATTGATGCAGAGGCCAGCTACCTTCGGCTTTCGCTGGGCTCTGCCCTGCATGTGCTGAGGTCGAGCCGCAGGCTCCCGCTGGGCTCTCTGGAGTCTCTATTGACTTTGTTGGGTCTTGCAGTCTCGCAAGAGGAAGTTCACAGCTGCTGCACAGCCCGAGGAGTATTCTCTCACAGTCTCCCACTATGCTCAATTTTAAGGAAAGAAAATATCTGTTATATTGCAGCCAATCAATGAGCACCGGCTCAGCCTGTGAACTTTTCGTTTCCGTTAGACACAACAATTCCTCACAGGAGTCATTTCCCACCGAAGTTGCTGGGGTTTGTTTGTTTTTCTATAAGGTGAATCACATTCTGCCCTTTGGGCTTAATACTTAAATTCTTTCTTAGATAAAATTCCCACTAACGTGGCTCTGTAAATCGCCAGTCTAATAACCTCATATCCCATTGATGTCAACGGCAATGAAGGGTGATCAGCACTTCGTAGTGCCCCCAAAACACCACTTTGGTGTTACCTACTGATTCATCCCCTTTTGGGATGCTGCTGGAGCATCTCCAGGTTTCATGCTTTATGTTTTGCTTGTCTCCAGCACAACCCTGCAATCTCCTCCCTCTCAAACACCAGCTATGTTTGTGCTGTGGACCACACATCATCTTTGGTACCCAGCAAAGCAAGTGGAGGTTCCCATCCCAAGCGCAACAGGTTTTGACTTCATTCAGTAGGAAGTTGTGATAGATCCTATTTCATAGTTGAAAAGCTCGCAACATACCTCATGAGGAAATCATGACAGTAGTCAACTCACAATGCGGGGAAGCCTGGGTTGCTGCCAGAATATTGAGTTCTGCTTTTAGTTTTTTTTCTCTTGAATGGCTTCATGGTCTGCTGCATCTGAAAAAAAATTATAGGCACTGATTCAGGTATCAATTTCTGAGACACTCCACGTACCATGTCCAGCTCCTCTCTGTAATTTAGCTCAGGAAAGTATTCAATTTACTAAATTAAAGATTTTTGAAGTTATGAGTAACAGCAGCCCAGGCTTTGCCCCCTAATTTATTAGCACTTTCATTTCATCGCCGTTGTCTTACGTGACCCTTCGTTTCAGAACCAGTCAATTTAAAACCAAGTAGGCTCATTATCACATGGAAAAATCCATGTGATAGACTACAACTATAGACTTTGCTAGTGTCCTTAAAAATAATAACTACTACAGGAATAAGCTGATACATCCCTAACAAGGGCCGGCTTGGAYGTCGCCATAGCTACGAGCAATGTACAGGAACAAATGCTGCAATGGAAATTAGACTGCCATGAAACGGAGGCAACTGGATGTTACCATGGGAAGGCAATACACGCAGGATATTGGATGACTTTTTAACTAATAAGGAAATATACTGTAGCCTCATACACTAAGGCACACTAAGTGCAGCTTCAATAGCATTTCTGTTAAACTTAGGTTTTAATCTAATTTTAAAAACAAACAGTAAAATACAAGATCTTGTTAAGAAAATACAAATTATAGACAAAATATAATGGATTTGTATTGATATAAAGTGGAAAAAAATAGTAAAATTATAGATTTGCACCAAATATAGATGAAAACCAGTCCAGGATCCTTTGCATCTATATTAACAACATATTACTGCCTTTCTAAAGACGAAGAGTAAAGGTTTCTCAGGAAAAATTTATGGTGCAAGAGAAACCGAACAAGAAGCAAATTGCTATGTAAGTTATTGGAAATTTGTCCATGACTGAGGTGTACAGGACTCAGGCTGCGTGATCCACAAATACTCTTAAGCAGGACCCATACTATCTACTCCTGCCATTTTGCTAGGCACCTCATGCTACTGAGATATTCAGTTGTTGTCAAGACACCATTCACAATTTCCTGATTCCCTATCAGCATCAGCTAATAACCTTGTGTTGGATGTTCTTCAAATTGCTCCAGAAGGAATCAATGCTGCTACAAGGAAAGACAAGGAAAGAAAGAAAATCTGCTTGCTCTTGCAGTCAGAGGAAAAAGTTTAGCCTTTTGCATGCCCCAAATACCAGGAAACCAAAAAATAAAACCTCAAATGCATTAGTTTCTTTAATCTAATGATTTGGGGATCTGATTTGTGATTTCTGAGTGCTTGGAAATGGCATGAGCAATACAGTCTTACAAACACAGACATGACCTCAAGTTCCCCTCTTTCCACCCTGTTCCACTCCCTCAAGTACTAAGGAAGTTTTGTCCCTGCTTGCACTGAGAGCCGAACCCCTCCTGGTGCCCTGGGACCCCAGAACGGAGCCTGCACATTTCTCAGCTGCTTTCCTGTGTTGTTGTTTGCTTCAGCAAAGGGCACAGAAATTGTTCACCCCAGGCAAACCCTCAGGGAGCGAGGCTGCTTCACCACAGGGAGAGGTTTCCCGGAGCCACGGCTGGTGGGAACGGCCAAGCAGTGCTGCCGCCGCACGCCGCTTGCGCGGTCCATACTGCCAAGGTCAGGGAGGCTGAGAAACTCCAGCCAGCCCCATCTCACTCCATTATTTTGCTTTGGCTGGAACAGGCACGTGGTTATCTCCGACCCTGCTGTCTTCAAAGGAAGCACCCAAAGCACTTGTGAAACACTGCTGCTGCTTCTGCAGCAGCAAACCCACAGTGGAGAAATCAGCCACCTACATCTCAAAGTCTGAGCAAAAAGCTAAATGCATTTAGCATTAGAATAATCGCCATGTATACAGGACTCTGTATGCTAGGCTCTGCATTGCTGTAACAGCTGATATACGTGTGAAGCACATATTACATTTATCATCCTACCGGGAAAGTAATTACAGCAGAGAGAGATTAACTCCAAGGTTAGCAGGAAGCCAATAAGTTTCCAACTGCCCAACCTCTACCCTAGCAACAAGGGCATCTTTCCCCGCAGGTAAAGATTTGTTTTAGCTCTTATTTCAGCTTAACCTGATACTAGCCTTGAAAACACTTCTTAAAAAAATGCTTCATCTATGAATGCAGTATTGCAGGTAATGAAAGAAAGAGGTATGAAAACCCCTAGCCAGTACATTTTGTTTTGGAGCTGGTATGATGATGTGTGGGCTCAAGAAGGGAAGATTTCTAATCTAAGCTGTTCCTGCTGCCTCTGTGCAAGTCCCCTGGTTCAGTATTACAAGGCAGAGCACTACTGAGTCACTCCGGCTCCGGAGGGAGATGGTCGTTAGGGAGTTCAGAAGCTCCCGACTAAGCCAGGAAAACTACAAGTGGTGGGTTAAAAAGGCAGAAAGAGAGATTTTGACTTTGTTTTGCTATTGTAGAGACACTCAAAATATTTTCAAAATAAAGTAGGATTGAAGAGAGAACTCTTTACAATACTTAGAGGTATTTCTTTAGGGACATAAAAAGAGCTAGAGGAAAGGAAGGAGAGGTTAGCCATTCCCTCTGTCATCTAGAGGGATTTTATAGACAACAGCTCCCGATCCAGGAGAGAACAAGGGTGAGAAAAGAAATGAAAAAGCTTGAAAAACCCTGGGAGGTTCCTATAACCTTTATGATGATGCTACATTTAGACTCTAATTTAAGGATAATTTTGTTCTGTCTTCTTCAAAACTAAAGATACAGGAAGCACAGCCTTGTCTTTAAGAATCTCGTAATATTTGTAACTTGATTATTTTTTGCTTCCTAGTTCCAAAATGGGTAGGAATCAAGTCAGAACCACTGGTCTTTGCTCTTGTATGAGCCTCTCAAATTCAGGGGGAAATGAACTTCTTCACTGCTGTTCACCAAGTCCTTTGGCGCAGACAAGTGGGATTATAATTGATTCATTAACAAATTACCAACATTACCACAACCTGTTAGTCCCATGAGTGTATTCCTCTAGTGGCTAAAAAGTTCCTGTCATTCAAAGAGAGAGCAAAATAAAGATAGGTAAATAAAACCTTGAAAAAAGCAAACTGTAGGTGACACTTTGGAAGGAAACATCTTTTAAAAAAAAGCTTTATCAGATGGAATTAGTTCACTTCAACTGAGAAGCAAAAAGTTTCCATCTAGTAATTAGCATCACTCAGTAGCTGGTCCATAAAAAGAAGAAGGAGGCCGCTTACCGAATAACTTTTGTGAAGCAAATAACTTCGTGAGTTCTCCTTTTAACAGAGCAAGTGGTCTGGGGGAAGTCGCGTCTCGCGCCAGAGCTAACTCCCCGTCCCCTCGGCAGGTCGGGCCGCCGGCGCCGCCGGGCTCGAGCGAGGCGCCGCAGCCCCGGGCGGGCGAAGGAAGGGCTCCGCTGCGGCAAGGAGAGGGGCAGCGCCAGCCCCAAGCCAGCGACGTCCCTCCGCACGCGTTTTGCTTCATTTCTCGTGACCAACGTCACGAATTCGGGTTTGTAGGTATTTGGGTATAGGATCGGCCGCAGCGGTGTAGAGCATTCCTGGCTGCTTTTCTAAACAGACCCAAGCAAGCAGGATCTACCGCGCCTGTACGAGAAGATCCTTCCCACCAGTGGCAGAAAGAGAATCGCGCCCTGTGGGTATGAATCTCCTTTCCCGCTTTCCACGATCTCTCAGTATCAATGGTAACTTTTTAAAACATTTTTTTCCAAAAGTTGAAGAAATGCTGTCACTGTGCTTTAATTGAGTTGTTGTCTGTATAGTTAGCAGCCTTTCTTGTTCAGCAGGCTCCTTTTAAGACCAAGGATAACCCAGAATTTGTCAAGACATTTTATTTCTCCTACATCTTTTTTTCTTTCACTGTTAATATGCATTTCATATTTAGACGCAGTCTTCCACTCCCCAGAGCACACTTGGTGGGATTGGGGGTAAACCGCTGGTTTGGAAGGGGTTAGCCATTAGGTGATTTATCTATGCAGGGAGAGCAAATTGATTACCAGACTTCCCTCACCTGTCTCTTCCCCATCACTATTATGATTCATCCTCCCGTATATATTTTCCTGCATTCTCAAGCATCGCTGGTTAAAAATAACTCCACCACCCCGATTTACAGTTCACTGAGCGCTTGGTGGGGCTAACAGCAGCGTTTCCTTTTGCCCCACAGACAAATATTCCCCTACTGAAGCATACGCACCCAGGCAAACTCCCTTTCTCCAGAGGAAACCTTAGCAGCAGAAGTGCTGGTTTTACTCCATACTGATATTTTCTTGCAGGTCCTCTGGGGATAATTGCTGAGCTCTGACAGCCTTGTGTCTGAATATGAGAGCATTTAGTTTACAGACGTTTTAAAGTAAAGTTGAATCCAAAGGTCGCTTACTCTCGCTTACATACGCACGAGCCCCTCTCCACCCAGAAACACACCAAGTCGGTTGTTCAGGATCCTAAACGGTGGGGGGGTGTACGCACGTTAATAGGAACAGAAGAAGATACGTTGCACAAATCATTCCCAAAAGCAACACGAACAAATAGACCGAGATCTTCGTCAGATGAAAACCAAGTACCGTTTGAACAGGTCAGCGACAAGAACACGGCAGCGGGCCTGGAGGAGACCAGCGCGACGCAGCCGGGCAAGGGGCACCGAGCTACCGGGCTGGGACTTCGCCTGACCTGGCCATGCGGATGCGCTGCTGTGACGCCTGGGCCGGGCCCTCGCAGCTTCGCGTGGCCACGCTCTGCAACCACGCTCCTGGGGACGCCTCCAGCTCAGGTCCCCAGCTGGAAGGAAAACAGCCCGGCTTTCCTGACTTCCATGGAGCGCTAAGGTTAAATACATCAGGCTGAAGCACACGCAGTAGCTGCAGCTGTGAAAGTTCTCAGGACGGAGGATTTAACTGAAAGAAAAGGCTCAAGTCAAAAAGGGAAGGCAGGAGCCCAGCTCCGTGATCTGTGACTGCTCGGCCGTGCACACGCGATCGACCAGAGGGCGGCCGAGCGAGTGCTGCAAGGTGAAAGGAGGACAGACAGTGTCCTCAAAAGTAAAACAAACCAGAACAAACAAGCCAGAAGATAAATATTTAGTGTTACGCATGGGAGTGGACAGAGTCAAGGAAGCACGTTCCTCCTGCTGCAGCAGCGACTGCCGGGGCGGGAAGCCCACGGCGCCGCCTCGCCCCCGGCACGCGGCCCGGCGCACCGCTACCCAACGCGCCCACAGGGCTGCGTTCCCGTCACCAAGGCTGAAATCAAGACAAAGCTGTGAGCAAGGCAGCACAAAAATTACCTGGAGGAACACTTTAAAGAGCATCTAAATGCATAGGATAAATATCTATTGCCATCCTTCATGCCCTATCGTAATCTGTAATTTCTTTAACTCTAGTTTCAGGGTATAAGCATGCTCACATTGAGCCCCAAATTATTCATACAGTGCCCATCTGAGATCATCACTTGGACAGCTCAGAAAATCAGTGGAGATGACATGCTTTTAAACTAGCAAGACTTGTTTATTAGCCTGGGAAATAAAAAATCAAGTTAATTATCATAACCTCAGAAGGACCGAGTTATGGAGTCCCTCCTCTGCTAACGCATTATCCCCCCCCAGGGGAGCTGCCCTGGCAGTGGCTTCCACGCTGCTGATTTTCTGATCGCTTCGGCATCACGCGCTTGTTGGGAACGCCACTGACTCAGGCAGCCGGCATTTGTCGTTGCGGGGGGCTGGCCTGCGGCAGCTCCCAGCTCCAGCGCTTCAGCCACCTTGGGGCTCCCCAAGGGATACTGAGCAGCATCACGAAACCCCCCGGAGACTGCTTTGGATGGGAGCTCCGGAACAAAGCGGGCCAACAGATGGAGAGGGGGAAATGAAAAGAATTAATCTGGAAAAGGTAAGGTAGAAAGAGGTGTTGTACAATTTAGATTCCTCAGAGGACCCACTCTAATTACTCCTAGATGTTTTCCTCTACAATTATTCTCCCCATCTGTTCCCCGTGTTCTCAGCTGTATGATGAATGTGGGATAATTATGCTTCTTCCAAGTGAATGCAAAGAATTATTTTTATTTAGTAAGTAATAATGAAACTAACATTGTTTTATTATACCTGGTGGTTCCACATATGTCTTTGAAAGAGAAAGCCATAAGGCAATTTCAGGACCTGTTGGCTATAACAAGAACTCATGGCCGAGCAGTTGATAAAGAACAGAACGGGGAAGAGAGATGCTGCAGCTAAATTAGCTAGAAGTGTTGCAAGCTGCAAAGTAGGCAAACAAGTACCATATAACAAGCATATTCCCAAAGCTACTGGGATGACTCGGATGGCAGTTGTACATGCAAAAGTAACAGTAAACTGGGATGGGTCCAGCTACCGGAAAGAATCCATAAGACCATGCTAACAGGTAGGAAACAAAAGGAAAATATAAAAGGAAGAGCTTGACTAACGCAAAGGCAGCATACGGGGGCTGCCATGCAGCCCCAAAGCAGTATCGCAAAGTCCATTGGACTTGAAGAGCTTTTCCCCCATAGGCTTTTTACCCTATGCAGCCAACGGGAACTGAAGACAAGCAGGTCGCTGGACAGCACGACTGCAGGAGGTCACTGGCATTAAGGTTTATCATCTTTTGTTGATTTAAGAAAGTTTGTCTTGAAAACTCCTGGAAATATGAAGTACGTTTCTGGAGAGCAAGATGCATTTCTGTGCAGAGGTATAGTACAAGTTACACAATGTAGTTAATTCCAGTGACTATGCATAATGCTAGTAATTAATTATGTTTTTAAAGATTATTTGTTTTCAATCTTTATATAACACTAAGAGAGCCACACATTCTGTTGAGCATTCATAAAACCTACAACTTTCTTAACTAGAAATTAAGGAATAAACAATGGTCTGAGTTGTGTCTTACTACAGAGCTAACGTGAGGGTTTCACCTTCATTAGAGCTAGTGAGAAAGACAGAACAATGTCCTAAAAGTATAGAGATTATTCTTACAAAAAACACTGAAAAGAGTTATCTACTCCGTTAAAACAGAAGTTCTTCTGCTGTGTCCCCGTGCACTTCCAAATTTTAAAAGATTTGTGAATTACGGGTAGTTATTTTATCAGATGTGGAGATCCTGCAGGCATTTGGGCAGACTATTAATCTTTAAAGCTATTGGTTTGTCTCTGAAAACTATGAGAAAGGTGTTGGCAACAAAATCAAAAGTCATAGTAAGATTAAAAAAAAAACAGGGCAAACAAGATACTAATGGGTTTCTTAAGTGGAACTGTGATGAAAATCAAAGCTAGACTATTTAGAAGTAGAAGCTGGGTATAATCTTCTGAACCCTCTTCTGAAGGTCACTGGCCAAATCAGCATCCTTCACTGTATAAAGTTATTGCGTAAGGACCCCGAGCCCCTGCGGAAGGACTCCGAAGGCTCCTGATGTCCGAGGAGAGGCTCCCTCCGACTCAGTGGGCTTTGGCTCAAACCCTTACTCAGCAGCTGGCTGCACGTGGTACGAAGACTGTGACTCTGCTTACGGGAAAGCACGTTGCACGTCTGCTTTTTCAGTCAGAAAATTAGTGTCATCACACACGGGCAAGTCTCCTTGCTCCATGATGGATGGCCTCGGGCACGGCGCGGAGAGGCTGCAGCGCAGGGCCAAGCTCCTGGGAAGAGACGATCTGTCAAAGTTCCTTCAACGCTGGTGTTCCTGCGAGAGCCTCCACACCTCTGCCTCGGGTCAGAGCAGGCGTGCTGAGGGAACAGYGTAGGAAACCTGGAGACACAGGCAATGCAAAAGGAAAAATAAGACGCATGGAAGAGAAATAACCACTTTAAAAAATAATTCTTAATTAAATAATCATTCCAAAAAGCCAGTGAGTGCACTATCGCCTCAGTCACAGCTGGGAACAGGAGCCGYAAGCAGGGTCACTGTGCTCTGCAGCGCGTTTGCTAAGTCTCTGCTGTACTTAACCAGCAGAGGAATCTGCAAGTCGCAACAGGCTACAAAACTACGAGTACAGGAACTTCCCAGCGCAGCGAAGCTGTTCTGAGGACTACGGGAACTTTCCTGGAAAAGTAAACAAAGACAGACAGATGGAAACAGTCAGGAGCCGAATGACTGAAAGTGTAGGAGAGCAGTGTCCACTTATCCCAAATTGGTTTGGGGCTTGAAAAAACAATCCAAAAATCTAAAGCTACAAGGGGGGGAATTGACCACTAGCGTACGCAGGTGCAGAGACGCCAGCGGTGCCTCTGGCCCAAAGCCCTCCGCAGCAGCAAGGCACACCAGCGTGCCGGCGGGGGCTCGTGCAGCAGCGCCGAGCACGGCGGCACGGCGCGGGGAGAAACGCGCGGCGCCCTGCACCGCGGCGCAGCAGGGCCGGCAACGCGGGGCTGCAAGGGCTCTGGGTGGCATGTCCCCAGCGTCCCAGGTACCGTCCCACAACTCCTGCGGACACACAAAAAGGGGACGGATACCTGGGGGCTAAGGGCTCAGCGGCTCCAGCGGCTCCCACTTGCTGGCGATCAGGGTGGGATTTTTAGTTTCAGGATAAAAGAAAACTTATGCAAAATTCTCCTCCCCTTCTTCTCCTATCAGCTTCAGAAAGACACATTGTACATGAAGCCAGGGGAAAGAAGAAAAGAAGAAAAAACCCAAGCTCTGTACCCACAGGAACACTCAGTTCTCCTTTACTTGCGAGCGGTTGACCGAGCTTGCCGGACCTCTGCCCAAGCCCCTCGGGCACGCGAGGTGCCCTGACACGTGTCCTCACCCACTCGATTACCCCGCTTCTTCTATTATTCGGAGGACCTCAGCTGCTTCTTCCCTACAGAAAAGGCAGTTGATGCAACATATATTTCCTCATGCATCTTGGCAAACTCTTCCCTTTAAAAGGCTCTGCCAGACAGGGTACATTCCAAGACATTTTTGACCAGATAATTCTGTATCTTCTGGTAATTCTATGGTTTGTTGAAAAAAAATATTTGCAGCTGATCTAATCATAAAAAATTGAAAGGTTTATTTTGGCATATTTTCCAATGTGGAAAAAAAAGAGCAGAGAACCCGTGAAAGAACAGGGGGATGGATTCCCACCATATACTGATTACTCACTGCAGTTTAATAATTTAGAATTTTCTACCTACCTTTCCTTTTCCAATTTGTCCACGTCATCCTTCTGCAATAGCCCATCATGTTACAGAAATTTAAATAAACTATATTCTGCAACACCAGAATCATATATTCAGAACATGGCAATTTGCTGTACAGACCATTCTGGGGAAGAAGAAAAAAAAATCTTTATGGAAAGATGGTAATGCTAGCTCATCTGGTATATGTCAGCAGTTCCTTCTTCCCAGCACATGTGATTCATAGAGGAGCCTGCATAGCTGTTTGACTCACTGTCATACCGGATAATCGCAGTAACTTCAAATGCTTATGCTGCTTGCTGCAAGCACCGCTGGGGAAGGGACAAAAAATTACTGAAGAAGAAAGGAAGGGGTTTCGCCTGAGTGAAACCTTCTGATGTCAGCACTGCTCATCACACATTTACCCTGCGTAGATAGCTGTAAAATATGCAGCAGGCTGATAAACACAGACTTGAGGCTGTGGGTATTTGTTTACCATTAATTTCCCTGCAGTGCGTTTGAGGAGCTGCCAGCGTGCAGACCCGCAAGCAGCGCTCTGGCTTGCCCGACTCGGACCGGCTGCTACTTTTCTGTTACAGCAGGAGCGCATAGCGGGAAGCTAGATAAGAAAGACTATTAAAAACTGAGTGTATGTTGCTAGCACRGTCCAGAAACTGCAGGAATGAAATCAAGTGCTGGTAATTGTGGGAAAGATGGAAAAGTCTTTGCATTTTCAAACCAATGCTTCTCTTTCTGAGCCTGCGTTGGGAACGCACAAGTAAAGCAATTCTGCCGAACGCCCAAATTCAGTAGATAGACTCAAAGTGATACAGTTAGACTGCCCTCTACTTGCTAGACACCTAGTTACATCTCTTATAGCAAAATACAGTGGAAAAGTTTCCGTAGCGAACGGTGGGTTGCGACAGATTCTCAGAACGACCCGTTCTGAGATTACAGGCGTGGGGCTGGCGCCTCGTTCCTGTAACGAGGAAGCGGCGTCTGAAAACGCTAAAACAATTCCGCTTTGAAAATCTCAGTTTATGGAGGTTGCTAAGGCAGGAAAAAAAGGAGGTAAATCAGCTCTGCATTCTGTAAAAGATATGACAGCAATGGGAGCAAGGCAGGTCTCTAGGGGAAAAGCTGTCAGGAGAAAATACACAAGAAGACAGGAAAAAGCTGTACGGCAGAAAAGCCGGCAGGTCCCGGAGCGCGTCGTGCAGTGCAGTCCCGTGCTTCCGGGGAGCAAAGCAGGTCAGAAGCGGTTCTGAGATCTGGGGGCGATTAACTATTTACTGCTGTGCAAACGGGCACTGGGCAGGCAGGGGCAGCGCTGAGCCTGTCRAGGCCGCAGCTGCCACTAGAGGAGGGTAGCAGAGAAGGGGCTACCAGAGACATGGCTGCTAGGCAATGGAACTGTAAGGGTCCAAATGGCAATTTATTGCTTCAACTTACTTTAAGTAGAAGGTATTTAGACTAATACAAAAAGGGGGGGGGGAAGTATCAATACAACATAAGGTTTTTGGTTTTGTTTTGTTTTTTTTAATCAGGTCTTCCACTTCCTGCTGAGCTCCGTGGGGGCTACTGCATCCAGCAGGGCTTGCCATTCCCAGAGCCTCAACACCGCGGCTGAGAAAAGTGAGTCTTTGCTTCCACTGCAGGAGCTCCTGCAGCAGAGCCCTTCCTTTCTATCCAAATTAGCAGCAGGGACCACTCTTACACAAAAAAGAGACGAGCAGGTCATTGCATCTATTGTATCTAAACCCAATATAGTCCAGTTTTTAGAAAAAAAATTACAAGAACAAAAGCATCAGTTACAGAAAAGGCCTTTCCATAAAGACCTGACCACTGCATGGTATAATCAAAAGTTACTGACAGAAGATAAAGCTGATAGAAGTAAATAGGAAAAGGATTTAAAAGCAGATATCCCTTTGTAACACTGAACATCTCTGGAAAAAGTCCCAAATCTAGAAAAATTATAGCAAGCAGATCCTCAGTTGAAACACCATAGCAGTTATCGGAAGGATAATTAAATTTGAGCAAACTAAAGTTTGGCTATCCATATCCATAATGGTTCTTTCAGTTTAGGATTTTATTCATGGGGAAAACCCACTGATAACACACTGCCAAGAGCACACTCTGTAAACTGGCATTTTTGGAAAACATCAGATAATCTAATACTAGAGATTCAGAGGAATGATTATATGGGAGATATTTTCAAAGAAACCCACTTATCAAGGCTTCAGACAAAAACAGGTCTCAAAGAAGAAGTATTAGTACATTTTATCCGTAATATTCTTCATGAGAAGTAAGCAGTTTGGCTGAAAATGCCACTGTCCTACCAGGCAGACCACGGGCAGCTCTCGGAAACTGCCATTCCCAGGAGAGCTGTGCTGGTCTGCATGAGGTAGGGGCCAACTGAAATCTTTTGGCCCTAAATATGGGCTATATTCCACCTTCCTAACCTACTGCAGGGCAGGGTCTACAGGACATTTGCTTGAACACATCAGAGTGTGTGTGTGCATACACACATGTAAATATACTAATGGTCTCACAGCAAGTCACAAATTTATCAGCCCATTTTTTCCTTGTTTTTAATACAAAAATTATTCTTGAAAATCTAATTTTTTTTAATTGTTATATGCAACTTTAGCAGGAAAGAGGAAGAAAGAGGATGAGATTTCTGAACAGGCCAGATTGCTCATTGCTATTCTCAAGTACGTATTTGAGTCTTCCTGATATTTTTGTTACACAACTTCAGCTGGAACAGACTGGTTAAGTCATGAATTGCAACAAAACAAAGCAAAAAGATTTCATTCCCAAGAGCATTGGCAGCAGTGCTCAGTAAACATGGGTGAGATTCCAGATAAGCCAAATGATTAGACATAAAATTCTTAATGATTTTTAGCAGCTAGTTCCCTTACATTTCGCTAAGCATCCACAACATACCTTCCAGCAACTTCAAATCATGAAAACTGTGTTGGACTCTATTCTTCGCAAGTCATTTTAAATCTTATCAGTTATACACTTAAGCTTTAAAAAAAAAGACATACTAGGAATGGCATCAAAAATAACGAGTTTGCAGCAAGATCTCTGATGTCACTCTTATGCAGAAAAAAACTGAACTGTATCTGATCAGCATCATCAAGGTAAATCTCTAAAACAATGTCCGTATTAATCAGCTAAGCACAAACTATAATCTCAGCTCTGCTTTCATCTAGGACTTCTTACCAGAGTGGCATACAGAGCTATCCCACCGAATGGGAGTTAGATGCAACAGACAGATTCTCTCTTGCCGTGAGTATTTTCGTATTTCAGAATTTCTCCCCACTCTCTCTAGGAGCCATCAGTAGCAGAAACACAGAAAGATCTATAGCAAGATCCTTCCATTTCAGAGGGATTAAAGTCACTATCTATCAGGCCTGTTCCAAAAAGCAGTTACTATGATCACAGATCAATGGAAAGCCATGTAAAGTTTTTCATTAAAGTCATTTATGTTCATAAAATTGCGTTTCAACTACCTGGAAATAATTACAAAAAAACAAATAGTGTTACAGTTTTGGAGAAAAACTAAACTAAACAAATACTTGCTATAATTGTCTAATAGGTGGAAAAGTATTCATCAGAAACAGTTTAAAAGAAATCAGAAAGCTGGGGTTTGTTTTTTTTTCACTCTTCATTTCCATTCATTGTACCTTCCTGTGCCCCCAAAAGGTCGTCTGTACCTTGTAGCATTCTGCTTTTGCACTTTTTTTCTTTTTTAATCAAGAACATGTATTCACTCAGTGAAGTAGCTTATATTTGGAGATTATTTTCAGGGGCTAGACATTAAAATGTGGCATATGGCTGTTTTCCTTATGCTTGGCAGTACTGCATAACCTCGAAGTCTGAAATACAGCATCTTTTATCTTTTTGATGTTATGTGCATGGAATATTTCATTATATGTGGCTGTTTTGCTCTTAAGGGTACGTATGCTCCCAGTAAACATAACCTACCGTCCTTGCAGGGAAAATGTGGCGGTGGTCAGGGTGGTGGTGGTCAGGAGCTCCCATCCCCTACTGGAACCTGCCTGAAATGCCGCTTGGCCATCAGCTCCTCCTGACGAGTGCTGTACAAATTTGACGGTAAAACCAATTCCTCCCTCGCTGGCAACCTCCAGCGTACACAACAGGGAAGACTGCAGGGGTTACTGCAGTAACCTGTAGTCATTTTAAAACAGCTGAACGTTACGGAGACAGGTGAGAGTTGCCTGTTAAAGCTGAGCAGACTTTTCCACTTAAAGAAGGAATTAAACACTTGGTTTAAACCAATATATTAAGAAATTTGGGATTCAGATCTTACTGACTTCTCTTAGTCTTGCTGAAAATTACAGATGTTTTCTCTAATTAAGTTATTAAATATTAAAACAGACATTTAAGAATACTCTTTGAAATCTGGACTACCTTAATCCACCTTCTCTCTAGCCCTCTATCCAAACTGCCACAGCACTCGGCCACCACAGGCACATGCATGGAAGAGCACATACACATGCCTACACAGATCAATTCTGTCCCAGAAAGCTGGTTTGAATTATCCAAATGCAAAAGCTATTTCCTGGTAACATTTAGTAGTTTACCAAAAAAGGCCTGCCAATACAGTTCTCCTCAAATTTTTACTTGTCATCTCTGACATTATCTCCATAACTCACCAGCAAGATTTAGCAGACATTCCCTGCTGAAGAAAATTTGACAGAAAATGAGGATGGTTGTCTTAAGGGTCCTAAAGTACAAGTAACAGTGATATAGGTTAGAATGACAAAATAAGGACATAAATATCTAAGAAAAATGCTATATAGGTTAAAATACCAAGCTATTGTCAAACATACTATGTTACAGGCATGTATGTTTGCAAGACAAAAGAAGAATCATTTCTATCATACAGTTCCGGGGAACTCATTTCATTAGCASTCTTACTCTCCTACATCTTCCCACTTTATCAAAAGGAGACATTTTAATCAAACTACATCTCCCTGGAATCTGTCTTGCCTACAGAAATCAAACATTGCAATTGTTATTCTTGCTTCCTCTAAGAACCTATCTTTTCCCCTCAACAAAAGTGGTAGGACCATTCAGGGATGTTGAAGATTTTTTGTTTGGGGGTTTTCTTGTTTTATTTTCCCCTGAAACCACCTTAGAAACTGTATTTCTGCCTCTTCTAGCAAATTCATTTTAAGGGCTGTGGAAGGCTGGGGGAGCAAGGAGCTGAAAGTGTCAGAGATGTCCTAAAAGCAGGTGTTTGACCGAAGGGAAGCTCCATCCCAAGAGGCCGAAAGCTGCTGAGTGGCCTGAAGGAGCCATGGCTGAGGGACTGAGGTAGCTCCATCTGCTACCAGCTCTTCAAATTCAGAGGACATTTGCAAATCAACTTCCACAATGTTGCTGTAAAAAGGCAGCTGTGGAGAAGAGTAAGTGCTATTTAACTCTCAATTCCACCAATAGTTTTTCTCCCTTACCTTATTCCCCCAAAAACCAAAACTGTAATCAAAGTCAACAGAATTATGGAAGTTGCTACTAGAAGACACCTTCACAAGAATGCTAACTAGTCTTCCTCCAAAGGGTAGTTTTGCTTTCTCTTTTCTTCTTTTCTAAACATTAGACTTGTGAGAAAAGTAACTGAGCTAGCTGGGAAGGGATCACATGGAGTTCAGACAGGCATAGCCAACTAGCACTTGTTAAAATGAGTAAGGAGGGAAAAGGCTCTAAGCTTCTTTCCTGTCCACATTCTGCTTGTTTTCTCATTTTTTCCTTTTCCCCAAAAAAACCACTCCATTCCTCAGACAGAAAAAGCGAAGGCACACAGTTGCTTAAAAGATATTTCCCTTTAAGAAGGGCTAGCTCTAGGACAAGAAACACATGAAGAYTGAACCGAGAGCTGTACTCTGTAAACTTGCATTGCTTTGCCCTGTGTAATTCTTAGGGCTAACCCTGCCAAGATTTAACTTAGAGCAGGTTAAGCTACACAGCTTTCAACAAGAAAGACATTGGTGAGCAAAGGTTTCTTGGAGTGTTTCAGCTGACAGTAGAAACTGGCAGGAGTCTCATTATTATCAATTCCTTTAGACRATATAAATTCCTTCATGCAGTCTACTGTTATCTGTCACAGAGTCACAGAACTGCTAGGGTTGGCAGGGATCTCTGGAGACCAGCAGGTCCCACCCCACCCTGCTCAAACAGGTCACCTACAGCAGGTTGCCCAGGATCGTGTCCAGTTGGAGTATCTCCAAGGATGGAGATGTCACGACCTCTCTGGGCAACCTCTTCCAGTGTTCAGCCACCCTCACATTTTATTTCATATTCTGATGGAGTAACTTGGCTGTTCTTCACTTGTCTTTGCCTGGGAGAAATTCTTCCTTAAGCAAAGTGGCACATGTCATGGCTCACATGGCACGCTCCAATTACAGCTTCCCTTCCATCCCTTTTGCAAAGCCTGCTAAAACATCAGAATTAACACCATTATTCTACATATTCTCTGATGGAAAGAAAATGAACACAAAAAAAGAGGCCGAGGTGCTAAACCGACAAGAATAAGCTTAAAAATAATGTTTCTAAAATAAAAAATCTGAAATCCTCTATTTAATTGTATAGCATATTCAAGTTTATTGTAAACGCTGGGTTTTACGGTGCACAGCTAGTGCAGCAGCCCTGAGCAGGCTTCTTCCTGCTGGCTCTATAAGTTATCTTTGGCTGGCTCCACCTGGACTAGCAAAATCCTTCAAAAACAGAACAAAGATTAGACTTTGATACCCAACTGCTTTCTTCTCTAGGGTTTATTCTTGGGTTTTCAATTTTCCCATCTTTACTGGCACCTCAGAAGTTAGGTGAAAACTGCTCAGTCCTTTCCTCCTGAACAAGAAAAACTTCTACTAATTACTTCCCCAGCATATAGGAAAGGCATAGTATCATCTTTCCCCCTAGTTTGCTGACTGCAGATATATCCACTTTATGCACAAGACTTCTGGGGGAAAACAGCAGTAATTTTCCACAGCATTTGCTTTTCATCTTCTCTTGCCTGCAACAGAACTTTTAAAACAGGACAGTACAAAGACTCTCTCCATCTGGTTACAACTGGTTGGCATGCCCAGACACCACCTGTTACTTATTAAAGCAGCAAGGCAATTTCCAAATTGTTAATATGTGATGGCATGTAAAGTACAGGAACAGTTCTACACATATAGCACTTTATACTTCTGTGTACATACAATTTCTGTTAAGATTTTCAGAAATATTCTAAGTATTAAAGGAAAATTTCCTTTATAATTATATAATTTTATAATTTATAGTTGACTCACTGTTTTTCAGCTCTTTAGGTTTTCCCTTTCCCTGCTATCTCCCCTAGATTCTTCTGGTGTTGATAACCACAGTGATTTAGGCCTTCAACTTTTTAGCCATAATTTTCTTGTAACTATTATTCTGATCCAATCTAATGGTTTCCTTAACATAATATTTTCTGAAAACTAAGGTTCCTAAAATGGTTACATATTTATCCTTTCTGAAATTAGCCACTATAACAGTTTACAACTGCTTGCTTCTTTTTATCCAAGAGTCTCCTAAAGGGATTTTAGCAGCTGTGGGTGCCTTAGGAAAATCAATTAAAATGTGTCATATTATCCTAAATGAATTTAAAACAAAAAGTTTTCAGTCTTAGAGGGAAAGAAAACAAATAACTTTGAATACAACCAAAAATCAGGAGGAAGCTGGAGCCTTCTCATGGATGATTACAGAGATAAAAAGAAAGACGAGCTAATCAGCAGGGAAGGTTTGACATTTAGCCAGCACTACAACTGTATGAATCCAGAGAACTTGGAAACGAAAAGGAGGCATCTAGTAAGTTGAGATGCCTACAGCTTGGGTTGCTATGAGCAACAGCTTGCGGGCTTGTAATCCCAACCTTAAATTTAAGTGCTCAAGATCTTATAAAGCCAAATTGCAAGCATATAACATTACTTTGAGATCTTACCCCTCGTCCCACAAACTCCATGAAAATCTAACACTGAGTGCAAGCTGTAGTACACTTGGATAGATAGTAAAAAATGTCAGAACCTTACAGCTTTATGCAAGATGCTGCCATAGTTGGTGCTCTTAAAAAGGGAAGAGGATAAATAGTAGAGCATATGCAAATAAAATAGACAAAATGAGATAGTAAACTTTACTATAGTCAAAAACTAGACTAATCATTTAATTAACTTTCCTGCATTCATCTTGAAATTGTCACATTTATCTTGACTTGACAGAATTTGAAATGATAGCTTCAAAGAAATGAGTTGATTAAATTCCTACTATATTAGATACTATTTTTTACCTTCGAATTGGTGAGCCTTGCATGCAAGGGTGACTATTATCTAATCCAAAGATACAAACTCACTATCAACAGTATTAACATACAGAAGCAATATCCGCATAGCAGTATCTATATAACACAAGCAGCCAAACAGCATATTCAGCACCTGCATAGCACAAGAACGTGACTATTAGTATAGAAATTTGTCAAGATATCAAGCCACACACAATGCAGGAATGGGGCCATTCGCAAAAAGATTCCCAGTAATGTGAGACAGGAAGCAAAATGAAAGGATGAACCACCACCAAACTGATTTCTCTGATAATGCAACATCTTGAACTATGCTAATCCATTACCATTCTTAAAAATGGAATCATGTGAACAGCTAGATGTAAGTTCAAATCCACAGAAATTCATTAATTTACAACTGTAAACTATCTAAGCTCAGATTGATAAAAAATGAAATGCCATTTAAAATGAAGTTTAGGGCCTAATTTGTGAAATTAATTTTATTTTTAAAACATGATGTCCAATTACAAATAAATAATTCATACAATAACTAAATTATGATATACAATGTTCAAGCAGTTTTGAATAACAACCAAGTTCACACTGAAAATGAGTTTATGTTAAATAACCAATTACAATAATATACAACTGGCCATTCAATTAACTTTTCAGCCTGGTCCAAGGTGTATGTTATTTGAAGATGATTGTTCCTCTTACCAGTAAAGACACAGATGTACACGATTTTATAACAAGTCCAAAGGACTTAATACATCACGTTAATAAAAAATAAAAATGCTGCATCACATAGCCTAAACGCAATTTTAGTAAAGAATAAAAACTTGTGAATTTTAGCAGGATAAAGGTTATTGCAAAGGAGTCTTACATCCTATAGCAATTTCTGCACAAATTTACAAGCTTTATAGGATGTTTTTATGTATAGTTTCAATTCCATACGTTTCTCTGCATCCTATCTATAAAACCAGTAACATGTAGGTATGCATCATGTTGTTAGTCTCAATTGCACATTGTTTTTCACTTTCATTTCAGCAAAATATTTTACTGCTGAGAAGATACAGCTTCCCATTGAGGTACAGTCTTTCTTCTGTATGTAAACTGCAGTAGTAGCAGTATCAGTAAACTTGCAAGGTCTTTCTGGCTTGTAATTTTTAATTTCCTAACATATTCCAGAAATACTATTCTCTGCAAAGAACACTTATGACATCTAGATTGAAGTTAGTCTAACATCCGGGAATATTTTTTAAAATAATTGTAAGAATTAAAAAGAGATTCAGTGCATCCTTGGAATTTCTCAGTCAGTTGTTTTTTATAATGGAATATATTTTAATGCTATGTAAATTTTCACAACAGAGTAAGTAGCTACAATTCCCAAGGATTCAGAATCCTGGGAAATCATATTTACAAATGTTTTGTCAAAAAGCCTCTCTCCCCTTTAGGGCCTTTCAGGTACAGTATATACCCTTTATTCTTATACTTGGAAACACTGTTTAAAAGTTACAGCTCTTTTCATTACAGACGTTACCACATGATGGAGACTGCTACTTCTAACCATGCACTTTTCATAATTTACTATACAGCTGTCCACAGCATTTAGGACGCGTGAAACCCATTCCATCAGGCTTTTTAGTTCTTGTTACACTGGAGATGGGAAGACAAAAAAACAAAGGTAACAGGCAAATTCCTGGCTGTCATGTTGTGCATCCATGCAGGTACCACTAGGACTTCAACAAACTCGCCTGAAGTGGTCTTTCGGCTCAACAACGCAAGAGCACAACGTGAGAACATGGTGCCAAAGTATCAAACAGTCATAGCCTTAGCCTACAGGACTAAGACTACCGGAGCAAGGAAGCCCTGTATCTGAACAGCAACTGTTATGTTCCCACTGCAGCCCTGGACAATYAGTGTAATCTCTTCTCTTCCGAGAGGTGTGGACACCCACTGGACAAGTGGCCTCAATAGGACTAGAAAGTACTCAGAATCTAGCAGGATTAAATTCCATGTTTTGTTATAATTTGAGAGAAACAGATACTTACCAAAAATATTTTAAGCCCATACATACATTGTAAAGACCTTTTTATCTTCAATGTTGAGGCTAGAATTATTAAACTTGCTTTATTTTCACATACTGTAGAAGAAATAAACGTCCAAATGAATCTGGTGTCTAAAGGAGGAACTATAACTAATCAATTTTGAATACATAAAAAAATGAACTGAAAAAAAAAATCAAATGCACAGTTAGACTGCAATCCAATCTTGAAACTGGGTTAGAAGGAAAATATTTTTTATTTCCAAACCATTTTAAAGTACCTGTTCTTTTATGCAATTTATCCAAAAGTGCATCTAAATTCTTAGCAGAATAAAATATTAATTTCAGGTCCCTTCCGAATTAATTAAAATGCAGATTTCTTTTAACTCTGCTGCACAATGCACCAAGTAATATACATAGTACTTCAGCAATTTATTAATTTTCAACAAAATCAAAAAAATTAACAATGCAGGTCCTGTGCTGAGTGCAAACCATCTTTGAAAACTGATGGAGTGCAGATACATATTTAAGTATTATTAATGCCTAGTATACTGTGTGACATTTCCCTACAGACTTAGCAGTTTCCACATACTGATTCTTCAGTCATTTTCCAACATAAGTTTTATCTCTACTTGTAAGAAGTTTATATTCATGATCTAAATATTTGAAGGCATTAATCTCATATAAATGTGGTTCTGATTTCTTTTCATTGTTTATGTTCCATTTGACAAATTAAACTGAAGTTCACCAAATGGTAATAGTTTTTTCCACAGACAGCAGCAGAGGAAATCCACGAACAGTAGGTACAATGATAATTTAATGTAAAAGACAACAAAAACCTTCTCATTATTTTACCAAAACTAAAGTAAATACAGGGAACCTACTTGATAACTTTCTATTGGTTATAAAAAGCAGTTCTCTTGGAAATGAATAATTTAAATAATATTCCAGAATTTGTATTTTAATGAGAATTTCCTTATCAAACCATCTYCCAAAATTCCCATGTCAAAACTTCACAAACGCTAACAGCAGCAATTCCCTCCTGCAAACAAAGCTTCTGCTGTTCAGAACTGCTGTATGTTACCATGGCATAGCATTAAGACCTTGATTCTTAGTACTACAGGTAAATATAATACACATGACAGAGTATCTCTATATTAAAGCCCTTTGAGTATTTACTCTCTCAAAGTTTATTGATGTATGCCTTTTCACATTCTCATGTAGCCCTGATTAAAGTATTCTTTCTATATATATTTTGAGAATAAAATTCACATCTGAAACAAATCTAAAGGCTCTCACTTAACACCTGAAGAGGCTCCACAACTCTTGAAACAATATTCACATATCTCTGGTAAAACAGAAATTGAGACTCCTTCCAAAGTAAGAAATTTGAGTGTAACAAATAAACCAAGTAACATAAATATGACCGATTGACAAATAATTCAAATATGTTTTTAAAGCAAAAACTGCTGAACAAAAGAACACAAAAGTAAGAGGGAGATTTTTAATGGCACAAAGGGCAGCTAGACACTGTGGAAGCTAACAACATAACTGTCATTACGACTTTAAAAATCCCCTCCAAAGCATTTGGGTTGCAGCTAGAATAGGATTCTTATCACAGTTTTAGAAACAACAGAAGAACAAACTGGTGTGCTGTCTAAATCTAATGAAAAAAGCAGACAATTTATTACAGTCCCTCTGCTAAAAAGACATTGCCAAACTTAGTGTTAAGCGAAATTAATTCCAAGAGTTCTTATTAGCTCTGAATAATTCAACTATTGTATGAAATGGTCTTAAGATATTTCAAAAATGAATTTATGTATTCTGTATTCCAAGGTGTAACTTTTGCTGTGTTAATAGCATCTTTTGCATTAAATAAGCTTTAACTAACACCTGCAAGAGTACCTGCCTTTATGCAGAGCTGTGCCTTGACCATCTTTCCATTTCAGATAAAAATAAAAACAACCATTAGGCACATATTAAAGGTGTATTACACAAGCTGGAATGTCACACGTTTTCTTCCCTCAATTTTACACAGAACGGCACAGCAGCAAATAACCTGGTCCTCTGTTCAGCAGTGATCAAATTTATAAGCATTTTCAATTTACATAATTTCATAACATCCATACCTTCTTATATTTAAATAATTAGGTAAAAAGGCCCCCAGTATAACCATTTTTTTCTATAGCCAAGTTCTCTGTATATACATCCAAACTTTAAAGATACAAACAAAACATTATACAGGACTTATAAACGTTTAAAAACTTGAGGCTTCAAAAATCATGGTTTCCCAAAAAGATTTAGGAAAACTCACAGACTGACAAGGTAGCAGAGAAAACTTGAAAAAAAGGAGACAGACACAAGTTTGCTGCCCTAACACTTTACTAAACTTGTCAGTCATAATGGTGGTGTTATCAGAAGTAACAGTTTAAGCTGTAAAYGAGGAATGGTGGTTTTCTGTGTTGATCTCAAGTGTTGAGACAGGTGATTCAAGTATTTCCTATTTGATCCAAGCTCACTGTAGCAAAGTGGTGCAGAAAAAGAATTATTTTACATTTTTTCCATACATTTGATCAATGTCCGCTTGATAGTATGCTGTAAGCTCTTTGCGTTTTAGTTTGAATGCATCTGTCACTAGACCAGTCTCAGGGGTCCAAGGATCAGGGCTCAAACGAATTTTAACTGGTATTTCAAATTTCTCCAGATTAGCTGTAAAAACAAACATTTTTAATAAAAGATTTAAAATGTAACCATTTTTTCATAAATAACCATAAATAGGAGGAACCATATCCTCACACAGTAAAGTACATGATGTGGACAAAGTAGTGCTCCTCAAACCCCCCATGGTTAATCCCAAAACCCTCAGTGTGGCTGCAAGCAGACACACAGAATCTATCAGTAATTATTCTCCAGTTCCCACAGAAATACTGAAATAAACCCCAGATGTTTGGGTATTTGTGCTGCTCCCTAACTTTAGAAATGCCTCAGTGCGTGGAGACGACTTCCTGAAAGTATAAGCTGTCATGTCAGTGTTACAATACTCATCTTCTGGAGATAATAAAAAGTCACAAAATCCCTACTATTTATGCTGCAAAACATTTTTTGCATTTTTTTCCTGATAGTCCTAAAAAGTTCAAGAAGAATAAGTTCAAACAGTAGCCGTTTCCCTTACTGAAATGGCCCACTGGTCCACATATTCCACATTTAGCACAGAACAGTATTTAATTGCAAGAGCTTCTGCTATAGTTTCAGACATAATGGAAGAAAAACAACCCTAAGAAAATTAATCACCAGATGGGCTAAATTAAAGTCTATTTTCAGATTAAATGCAAAAAATTTCCACAGATACATAATTATACTTTGCAATGTGACATTTTTAGATTTCTTCCTGTTTATCTTATTCCCCTTGACACTACATCACTTCCWCTCAAAATGGTTATATTCACCTTTCCTCAAGCAATTCTAAGACTGTGTTTCCACTTCAGAGTGTGAAAAATCATTTCATTTATTTATACAAAGTTAATCAGCTGATGAATATTTAAGGACTGAGGCCTTAGGTCCATGTTTTAGTTCCAGAGTCATACCTAGTTTGAGAAGCTTCCCATCAGCTCATCCTTGACCCCATGCCACAGCAACTGTTTGTGAGACTGCCTTATAACCCATAATATCGATTAACAGCTTTTTTCCAACCAGATCATTTGGGTGGTTTGGTTTATAGTGCAGAAAATACACAAAGAATTACTTCAGCAAAACTGCAGTGGTGATAAACAAAGCAAGTTTTATTGCAGGAGATAATGTAACATCAAACTACACCCTAAGACACTGGGTCTGCTTTGTAACTCTGAACCAGGCCACGTCACAGGAAGAGCAATCACAGACAAAGCTCCTTTCTCACTCACCGACAGTCTGCTGCCACAATGAAGTCCTCCACAGAAGGAAGACAGTGCCAAATACAACAGCACTTATGGACTTGCAAAACTAATACATTAAGGATTTGTCTATATGGACACACTATGAAAGCAGCTTAGGAGTAAGTTTAACACGGTACCTACTCTGTACTAGCTTCCTCTGAGGACATTTACTCACACTAATAATGGTTTCTTCAATTGCACAAAGGTAATCTTAATGAAGAAAAACATAGCCTAACTTGGAAAACTAGCATAAGAAACAACTGTTCCAGATGTCACTGCTACACAGATAACTTTAATTTAAAACCATGCCTTAATTTTTAACTAAATGTTTTATTTTCTTCCATGCACAGTTCTAATTTGCTTCAGACAGCATCCGGAAAATAAGAGGACATGTACAAAGCAATTAACAGACAGCTTTGCACAGCATCCTCTATTAAGTAAGTGCCAAACACATGCAACTGTACCAGTAAAGGGGACCCCTAATCATTAGTTGAACCATCAAATCATTTTTTTGTGTATGTTAAGATCAGAATGCACTCCTCGTAAGAGCATGCTCCCTAACAGAAGTCTGCTAATATACTAACCAAAGAGTTTAAGATATTCACAGGCAACCTGGAGAAGAGGTGAGGATTAACAAGACAAAGATTGTTAGAAGTATAAAATTATCTAGGGTAATAAAGATGAGAGTAAATTACGAAGAGCTGCATAAGGACCTCCTGATGCTGAGTTATTGCAAAATAAAACACCAGAAGACATTCAATGCAGACAAATGTAAAAGAGAATGCATATGACAAAAAAATTAAACATCCACAACGACCATTTAAGAAACATCTTGTGGTCATAACTGACAGCTATATGAAAAAAGCTCAGTGCTTGGTAATGGTCAAAAGCAAAAACAAGGCAGAAATTATTATAAAAAAACACAAACAAAATATCATTGTGCCACTGTATAATTCTGCAGTAGACTAGCTAAATAGACTATGACCAGTTAGCCTGAAAAACAAAACAACTGAGGTGGAAGTAAACAGACACTGAAAAAAAAAATCACGACTGCCACTGTGACTGTTCACTGTCTCTTCCAATAGAAGAACTCAGGAGAATCAAATTAAACTAACAGGCAGCAGGATTAAAACAAACAAGAGGCATTTCTTCATGTTACCACAGTTGAGCTGTGCAAGTCTGCTACAAGATGCTATGGATACTGATACATGATATTTAAATAAAACATGCCTAGCATAGTTAAGAGAAGAAAAGTCTACCAAAAATTATTAAGTGTGAAGACACTACTTTCAGTTTAGGAAGTCCCTAAGATACAAGTCACTGAAGGCTAGGAGGGCCTGTATCAGTGAACTTATTTCAATTGCCTATGCAAAGGTATGTGGCACGTTAAGACTGTATGGCACCCAAGGCATGTTCAGGGTATTAGTAGGTACATCACGGATCTAGACAAGACCCAGCTTCTTCTGGACCAGCAGCTGGAGGCCAAGAAGATAGTACAGGAGATCTTCAAGAACACCAGAAACTTGGGTTTTTTTAGGAACTGAACTGAGCTTGGTATGTTTGCCCTTTTCTTATACTCTCCCCTCAGTCAGTGGCCCCAGTGCAGGGGGCAGAGGGCTTTAAAGGCTACATGGACCAAAAGGGCTGACCCAGTACTCTGATCCACACATTTTTGTTTTTTATAAGAAAATTCACTTCATATATAGTCTGTGAATGCATAACGAAATATATATGCATAAGGATTTTTTTTTTTAGAGCATACACTTATTTGTTTCACACACATTACTCTCCACAAAGCAAATACTAACTACCTGGCTACTCACCTGCCATGGCAGCCTCAGCTAGCACCTTCAGTACCTCTTTTTCCATCTCAGGACTGTTACAGATCTCTTCCCAGGTTCCTTTAAATCCTTTCTTTCGAGCTAGTTCTGCAAGCTCCTTTTGATTTGGCACAACAAATCCAATGACATAAGAATGGAAACTGAGAAGTATAATGTACTTTAGTATGAATTCTGTAAAGTTAACAAGACCTCAGAAATAACATTTGAAGTTGGAGGGTTTGCATTTCATACAGAGATATTGTTCTTTAGCAGYTGGCTTTTGTTCACCTGATAATCTCTCCAAAATCTCACAAAAATTACTTTTGCCTGCTTAAAAGTAAATAGAAAGAGAAGTTACTTACCTTACAACTGGATTGCTTCAAGGTGTGCTGTCCATATGCATATTCCACTGTGCCTCATGCTCAAAGCTTTGGGGAAGCAGTACCCATACGATGTCAATGCGCCCTGCCTCTCCTCATGTTTTGCATCCTGGTATGAAGACTGGTATGCGGCTTCCCTACCTCAGTTTCCTCTCAACTGCAGAATTCAGTTACTGTAGAGGAGTAGAGGACTGCAGTGAAGAGGGGTTGGAGAGCAGGTTGTGGAATGAGCATATGCACAACACATCTTAAAGAAAGCCCGTTTCTGTAAGGTAAGTGACTTCTCTTTCCCTTTCAAGTGATTGTCCATACGCTCATTCAACTGTTGGCAATCTTTGTCTGATATGTCTAGAACATATGAAGGTGTGATCTCAAAGCCTTTGCAAAACCCGGAAGCAGAATTCACCCTGAAACAAATTTTCAAAATTTGCGAGATGGTGTGAAGTTGAGGGGAAACGTGAACAGAACCTCAGATGGAAGCTCTACACATACTAACAATGCAGATCACAGAAKCAGAGAGCTGAAAGGGAATTCATTCACCTGCCCTGACACTGGATCAGCTACATCTAACAGATGTTTTTCTGATCACAGAATCACAGAATGGTTGAGGTTGGAAGGGACCTCTGGAGATCATCTAGTCCAACCCCCCTGCCCAAGCAGGGTCACCTAGAGCACATTGCACAGGATTGCATCCAGGCGGGTTTTGAATATCTCCAGAGAAGGAGACTCCACAACCTCTCTGGGCAACCTCTTCCAGTGCTCT
>NW_020450085.1:2927818-2955908 GCF_003343035.1 Apteryx rowi | reverse complement strand
TCCTCCACATGCTTGGAGATGGCCTCCAGGATGAGCTGCTCCATCACCTTTCCAGGGATGCAGGTGAGGCTGACTGGCCTGTAGTTCCCTGCATACTCCTTCTTGCCCTTTTTGAAGAACGGGGTGACACTGGCTTTCTTCCAGTCCTCAGGCACCTCTCCTGTTCTCCATGACCTTTCAAAGATGATGGAGAGCGGCTTAGCAATAACATCCGCCAGCTCCCTCAGCACTCGCGGGTGCATCCCATCAGGGCCCATGGATTTGTGGGTGTCAAGTTTGCTTAAATTATCTCTAACCCGATCCTCCTCGACCGAGGGAAAGTCTTCCTTTCTCCAGACTTTCTCTCTTGTCTCCAGGGTCTGGGGTTCCTCAGGGCTGGCCTGAGCAGTAAAGACTGAAGCAAAGAAGGCATTCAGTAACWCTGYCTTCTCTGYATCCTTTGTCACCAGGGCACCCACCCCATTCAGCAAAGGGCCCACATTTTCCCTACTCTTCCTTTTGCTCCTGAAGTATGCGAAGAAGCCCTTCTTGTTGTCCTTGACATCCCTTGCCAGATTTAATTCCAAATGGGCCCTGGCCTTCCTCGTCGCATCCCTGCAGACGCTGACAACGTGCCTATAGTCCTCCCAAGTGGCCTGTYCCCCTTTCCACATTCTGTMTACTTCCTTCTTCYGGTTGAGTTTTGCCAGGAGCTCCTTGCTCAGCCATGCAGGGCTCCTGCCTCCTTTGCTTGCCTTCTTACTCATAGGGATGCTTCAATCTTGAGCTTGCAGGAAGTGACGCTTGACTATTAACCAGCTCTCTTGGGCACCCCCCACTCCTTCTAGGGCCCTAACCCATGGGATTCCTCCAAGTAAGTCCCTGAAGAGGCCAAAATTTGCTCTCCTAAACTCCAGGGTTACGATCCTACTCAGTGCCCTGCCTCCTCCTCGCAGGATCCTGAACTCCACCATCTCATGGKCACTGCAGCCAAGGCTGCCCCCGACCTTCACATCTTCCACCAGTCCTTCTTTGTTTGTTAGTATGAGGTCCAGCAGCACACCTCTCCTTGTTGGTTCCTCTACCACCTGTGTCAAGAAGTTGTCACCAATGCTCTGCAGGAA
The DNA here is from genome assembly GCF_003343035.1 of Apteryx rowi. Classification (NCBI taxonomy): domain Eukaryota; kingdom Metazoa; phylum Chordata; class Aves; order Apterygiformes; family Apterygidae; genus Apteryx; species Apteryx rowi. The sequence continues at coordinate 2,954,805 of NW_020450085.1, read as the reverse complement.
CCTCCGGGACTGTTTGGGCCTAGCTGTGTTGTCTTTCCAGCAGATATCAGGGTGGTTGAAGTCCCCCATGAGAACCAGGGCCTGGGATCGTGAGGCTACTTCCAGCTGTCTGCAGAAGGCCTCATCGACTTCCTCTTCCTGATCWGGYGGCCTGTRGTWAACACCYACMACAGYGTCMCCCATGCTAGCCTGCCCTTTAATCCTTACCCATAAGCTCTCGACTCGCTCTTCATCCACCCCTAGGCACAGGGGTTAAACATCAGACAAAGGCTAATGCCAATGCTTCATTACCCTTACCACTGAGTGGCTGTTCCTCATGGCTATCCTCACTCTTCCTTTCTGCAATTTAAGTCAGTTGAATTTTCATATAGCCAACAATCAGATGTTGATGAAGATTACTTTAGCTTATCCTTTAAGGTTTCCAATATGATTTTAAAATACTAACTCCATGATACTCTCCGGGTTACTCTACATTGTAATTTTCTTCTTTGTCATCTGTATTAATTGTAATGGCCAGCATCTTTTGTAATGGACTGTAACGGACAGCATCTTTTTGGTGAAGATTGCACAAAAGTCCATTACAAATATAGGCTTTCTTCACATCACCTGTTGACAAGCTCGGCCACTTGGCTAACTCCAAACCTTTCCTGGCCTTCCTCTTACTATTAATGCACTTACAGGATGACTTCCTATTAGCCTTAGTATTGCTTACTATTTGCATCTCATCTTCTGTCTTTGCTTCTCTGATTTTTCTACACACTCATGCTATATTCTGAACTGAACCCTTGTAACTTGGCCTCAGGTCTACTCCGTATATCTATCTTGGATATATATTAATGCATCCAGACTCTCCTCCTGCTCCAAACTTCTTGTATTAGTATCCTGACACCTAAGAAGTCTTGGTATCACTACCTCTGCAGCCATATATTTACCTCCAGAGCAGGTCTACTCCTGACTACCTTGTGTCAAAAACAAATAGGACCCTAAACCATCTCTACTGCTGTTGCTGCTGCAGATCTTTCTAACTTTCTAGTTTCTTCAACATTGAAAGTCTTAACAACAGCATGAAGGAAGCAATCTTCACAATTATGGATTCTTAGTCATCTCCTCCATACTAAGAGATTTTGCCAAAAAGTTTCTCCTACGCGAGACTATCCACTAGACAACCTTCCCTTGCTGTTCTTGAGATCCTACCCAAGTATGGCCCTCAGACCTAACGTAAGAGGTATCTGTGGTGGCACTGCATGTTGGTATCATCATTTCTATTCTGTTAAGTCTGGTCCTTATCAACTCTTCGTGAGCTTCCTGCTTCAAACTTCCTTGTTTTTTACCCTATGTTTGCTCATTYCTGAAGTAACCAAACTCAGTTTCCTGAGGTGATGCTTGAGATCATGTGAGCACATCTTGGATAGGGGGAATACTCTTCTCTGGGATCCTCTTCTGAAAGAAATCTAATTATGAATCCTTTTCAGCAAACATTTTATTCTTTATCTCACTGAGTGTTTTGTCTGAAGTGGTCAATGAATATAACTTCTGAAGCAGTGATATTGCACAAACACTTCTGCTTTCCTGCTTCCATGTTCAGCAGAGCTTTGCACCCCAAGATCTAAGGCCAAGTCACAGATTTAACCCATTAGTAAAAGAGCAGTCGGCCCTCCTTGTCCTTTTGTTTGCGGGAGGTAAAACACCTAACATCTACAAATGAAGTACTCCTCCTGTATATGAGATTCACCCAGGCAAAGTATAAGGAGAGACAGGATACCAGAGAGGTCATAGGCACTGCTAACCAAAAGTCTCTGAGCTCACATTGCTGAGGTGAATATATACCCACAATGAAATGTGCATATGGACAATCATCCAGAGAATCTGTATTATACAGTTATTTATACCGCATTATACACATGAAAGTATTAAGAAGAAATAAAGCAACAGCAGAGAAACAATCATTAATGTACTTGGACTCTGTTTTTAAATTACCTTTAAAAATTGCTCATAGGTTTTCCTGTTTTTAAATAATACATGAGACATGGACTATCAGAGTCAAGTACCTGTCTGATGAGTGAATTTTAGTCTGCAAGAAGTCTTTCTGAATTTTGGAATAGTACCATTACAGTTCTGAGACAACACGACAAACTTGGCCAGGGCACTGTGTATACACCTGGCTGTATACAGAGGAAGAATCCTGCTCTGCTGGGTCCCCCTTCTACATCTTTTGATCACATACTAGAGAAAGAAATCCTACACAGTTATAGTTAGTTCATTGTAAAGGTAGGATAAATCCAAGAATAAATATAGCCTTTAAAAAGTTTCCATAATGAAGAATAGCTATCTGTCCTAATTCCTATTGGAAGATGGATCAGAAGACTCTTTCCTCCCTTCATTTCTTCAGACACTCAGCATACTAGATACAGTGCAAGTTAGAGGAATATTTGCAGCAACATGGAACCAGATTAGGCCACAAATTCATTATCTTGGTTACTGAGAAGGAGCTTTGCAATCAGTAAGAAGTAGCTGACTTATTTTATCTTTTCAAGCTCTAAACAGGCACATACTGCAAATACGTGGAGTTGACTGTGCAAGTACTATAATAAACCTATTTTTATATATATATGTGTGTGTGTGTGTACATCTATAAATAAAAGTATATATTTAAAGCCTTTGTAAATGTTAGAGACAAATGTAACTAAGAATAATATTTAAAAAGTTATTCTGAAGAGTAAAGTCATTAAGAGAGCTGAATTCTCTTGCTTACTCACTCTACATTCATATTCAGCTCTTGAAGAGCCAAATTCTTTCTCCAAGTTATGTTGAGAAGTGTATCAAAAAACAATAGCAGTAGCTTTCTGCTGCTCTGATCATATGACACAGTGAAGAAAAAAAGAAGAGGTTAATAAAGAAGCTACTATTAGCAAAAAGCATATGTATGTTTCTAGTATTCTGTAAATGTTATGTTGATCTAGCAAGATTAACAAGAACTTCATAGTACGACCAGAATTTTAATCCTAGAACAGCAGAAATCACCATCTGGAGCAACCTCTCTCTCCATTGACTATACAGGGTACTCAGAACAGGTATGTAACTTCAGACACAAGGAGACATGACTCTCACCCAAAGGGGCAAAACCACAATTAAAAACAAATATAATGAAAGTATTCCCAGCAGCAGAATGTCCGGTGCTTCTTCTGAAATTGTCAAAACTGTATACTTGCATAGTGACTACTGACAATTAAAATAAAACACAGAGAACCAGGTGAACAAAAAGTTAATTTTCTAATTACTACTACTCTTGGCCTTCTTCAAAGTTATTAAGTGGGTAGTTTTTTTGCCACACTATGAATCAGAATATTTCTGATCATTCGGAAGCTACAAAATGGCTTTCCAAACATTGTAATGACAGCTAGAAACCAAGAATATCTGAAATATATTTATATATTAAACAATTGTTATGTCTATCTTATGTATAGCAAGGTAGGAAATTCTAGAAATAAAAACTTAAGACATGCTTGAGCCCTTGTATGCCTAATATGGTAGTATACTCAGGAAATTGTAAGGACATTCGATCGTTGTTTATTAATTGTGTGTTCGCATAGTATTTACATAGTGTTTTATCTCAAGCTTCAATGCTTCTGGTGGTGTTCTGCAGGGGCTAGGAAAGAAATACTCTTAATATACAATCCAGCTTCTGGGCTGTTGAAAATTTTGGTTTATTTTTTCCCTTCCTTGAAAGTACAGAAGTACTTCCTCAGAAGAACAGATCACAGCTAAAAACGGCAACAAACAAGGTGTGCCAGCACTTCTAAAGGTAATACCATGCCTGAAGGGCTCAAGGAATGTCTCTTATGTTTTTCAGACTGGGAAAAAGGGAATGAAAGAGACTCATTCTGAGCATTTTCCAAAGACTGAAGGAAAAGTTGGAAAGGAAAAATAAAAACAAAGATTCCAGTTATTTTACTTTTGATAGAAAAAGTTATTTCATTGTATTATAAATAAATAATTTTTCAACTGGTAAAAAATATCCCACATTGAGTGGTAAAATGTTTTGTTTATGGCTTCAGTAGGACAGACAAAAAGAACACAGCAATATCAAAACATCAGCTGCCTCTTACCTGCTTGCATATGCACAAATATTATCTACCAGTGGAAGATTCTTCAAAGCTGCTTCTACTTTGCCAAGAGAAACATATTCTCCTGCCTGGAGTTTTACAAGGTCTTTTTTACGATCTATTGACAAAAAAAGATTTATATGTTAGTTACAGAACAAAAAAGTTAGAGACATTGACTTCATCCTTTTCTGAAATGTATGTATAATGGCCAAAATGTAAGCTGACCCATGTTTGGTGAATGTATCAAGCACATTTAATATCAAATTCCAAAAATCAATCTGTCCCTTACGTAAACATGATCCACATTTTAATTATAAGTACTTTCTGCCTTTAAAACAGCATGTTCTATATGATAGCACTAGCACATCAATGGAATGCAACTAGGATTATGTAAAAGCCAGTGTTTGGCTAGAAACATACATTTTGTGCTGTTTGGTTCAGATACTTAAGGCAGGAGACAGCATCTGGTAACACTTTATTATTTATTCTTATGTTAAAACCCTATTTAAAAAGCAACTGTCCATCTGTTATTTGAAACAACAGTCAGATTTGAAAATTAAGCCTGAATTACTTGAGCTTATTGCTTTTTTTGGGCTGTGTATAAACACGACCACAGGGCATTATTCACCCAGCTGTGATGGCAGCTGGACAACCTCTCCCTTGGCTCTAACACCCGTATGCTTCTTTGTGCAACCAGGCAAGGTAGTTTTGTAGCTGTCTTATCTGTTCGACCAGTACAAGGCAGCTGTAATGGGACCTAAAATCTGGCCCATAAAATAAAACAGATTAGCTTAGTACTAAGAATTCTAGTTGCAGACATATTTTCAAGACTAATGAGGACCCTGAATCACCCATTGACTTCAAGAAAGGCACATGGTAGTTATTAGGACACCTATTTTTGTGCCTACAGATGTCAAAGTATTAGGAGCTTAACACAGGCTCCTATTATAAATTATAAAATCAAACACAGCTTATCTAGCTCAAGTCAGCCTACATTTCTTAACTCCCTAATTATTACTCAGTCTCACTATCAGAGCTGAGTCAATGTTAAGACTGTCTTAAAAGAAAGCAATTAAAGCAATTATTTTAAAAAACAACTTTGAAAAACACACAATAGAGATTACGTTGTTAAGATATCAGAATTTTCTTGGAAAGATATATGGTAGAGCTTTTGACTGCATGCCAAGATATGCAGATCTGTGGTTACTAACATTAGCAGCTCAGGAATATGTGCGTGCGTACGTATGTGTATATATTTTAAAATACATAAAATAAACACACACATACATAAACACACACAAACATATATATATTTACCTGAATTTGCCATAACTCACCAATAATTTTTAGACATCCATCTTGATGAAACTCTCCAATATCTCCAGTATGGAGCCACCTCTGCCCATTCTCATCAACAATGAAATCTTTTTTGGTTCGTTCTTCATTTTTGTAGTAGCCCACAGTCACATTTTGCCCTCCAATAAGAATCTCACCTCTAGGATACGGTTTATCAGTGTTGTAATACCCACCTAAAAATACAGTTGTTATTAAATTAATAAGAACTAAAAACATATTCCAAAGCCAGAATCCCTGTTATTTGTATTATTTAAATATAAACCACTTTAGTAAGTCCTTTGCTAAAGGTACCACTTGAAAACACTACATAAATAGTTCAGCAAGAGCAGGTCCAATCCCTTTCAGCATATAAATAGAGATTTAACATGTGTTTACACTAATAGTGAATTTCTCTTTCTCTCTCTCTCTCTCTCTCTCTCTCACACACACACACACACACAGGTCAAATGCACTATCTGTGCAATCTTTCTACCAGGATTAACATGCTCTATTGGTGTCATACAGCTCGAATAAAAAGGATAATTTTACTACATATTTTTAGGAAAAAACACTTCTAAAGTTTTGCATTAGCCCCTAAACTCCTCTAAGTATTATGTAGTTCTACCCTCCAATACATGAAAGCCTACAATGAGAAGGAATTATCTAAAGACACTTCAAACCTAATTAAACATATTTTATAGAAAATCCAATAAGCTTCCATTCCATAAGCCCCTGCTTTATTTATTTGATTCTTAATAATACTATGAAGATTATTTTGTAACTTCTTAATGGCAATAGGAGGCAACATGCACACGCTGAAGTTGAAGGCTACTAAATTCAGCACCTCCAAGACACAACACACGAGTCATCACACTCTCTCCTGCAAGAATGCTAATCTGGATCAGAATGGGGAGGATGCTGTTTACATGTACACAATATGCAGATACAATTACAATGTGACTTGAAAGAAATAATATAGCAAAAAAGTCATAATACAACCTATTCAAAATGCCATTCATGTGCTGATAGCTTCTGCCTAAATATTTGCAAGTTTAAAAATAACTGAGGAATTGATTTTATTTTTCCCCCCAAAAATCAAACCTATATAGGTAAAAGAAGGTGCTAAAAAAGACTTTCAATTAGTACTACCGAAACACAGCAGAATAACCTTATTCTCTTGTGGAACAACAAAACAGAATTGGACCAACCCTGTCATGTTTTTATTATCTCCTCCCAAAGTGCATGTATCAGTTTTATGTCTTCAGATTTGAAGTTATCTAGACAACCTAGTTACTTCCTTTTCAATAAATAATAGAGGTCTTAGGCTTCCTGAAGTAAATCCTCCACCTACCTTAATATCAGCTAGCTGTTGCCTCCTGGGCCTGAGATGCATCACAAGTTAACATCACAAGCAGCAATTTTAATTTACACATTGGAAAGCCATGAACAGAGCAAAGCCCAATAGATAAATAGCTCTATAAAGTTCTTGCAAACACACTAAAATTTAATTGCGTACAGAAATTCTCACCTTCTTCCCAGTTCACTAATTTGATTTCACAGCAGACCAAAGGTGCTCCTACTCTCCCTGTAGTGTAGTCCCAAACTAGAATTCAAAAATAAAAGCATTTTTCAGAAAAAACTTTACCAAAACTGATTAGAAAAATCTTTATTGTCACGCATTTGATGTAGAGAAAATTAACTACTATTTCTTTAGTTTAATTCTTACAACAGAACTTTCAAAATGACCAATGTATATACCAAGGTAATGCAGATTAAGTCCGTATCCTGTGAAGTTAGACTGCTGTATTTACGGATACTTCCAGTCACAGCAACACAGCCAACGTCGCTTTGACAATAAGCTGTCTATGTGGATCACACTGCAGAAGCAGCACTACAACTTTAAATAGTTTTTGCTCGACTCTTTCTGAAGGAAATGGTAACCAGCAATATTTCATAACAATACAGTGATTCTGTATTTTGGTTCACTTTTCTGATGTCTCAGTCCTATATTTTAATATTGCTTAGCATGGAGAACAGAAAAAAATAAAAAAAGGGAACACTTAACTGTTCTAATAGTACTAAGTAAAATAATTCCATCCTACCAAGAGAAACATACAAAAATTGTCTGCTTTAATTAAATTTCCCGTTATCCAAAGAATAATGAAAACACCTCCAAGTGACCATAGCTCTGGGGTTCTAAAAGAATTCTGCTTATATGCTCCACAAATTAGCAGTGGGGCTAGACTTTAAGAACAGAACCGAATTAGCTAATCCCTAAAATCAGTGGTTAATTTTTTAAATTTTTTTTAAACCTGCAGCTTCAGTACTCTGTGCTGTGTTTCATTGTGACCAGTCTTAACTGATGCTACTGAACTAGTGAAGAACGTCACTCAGAGACTCCCTGCACATCACAGAAGGGCAGAAAAAAGGTCATTAATTATAAACAAAATCTGCTTTTATTTATACTATAAAACAGGAAGTGGTGGGGAGAAGAATGCTTCCTTAAAGGTAAGGTTTTTCCATTCCACTATAGACGAAGGAAAATGTGTCTTATTTTCCTAATGTTTACTAAAATATTATCAAATATACTCATCAAAATTACAGATAATTTTTTCAGTTCAGCTGGTAAGTGTAATAATACCAAAATCCCATTCATACTATTACAAGTTTCTCTATCTCAAATGAGAACATTTGTCTTATATGTAGATCACCAGATCTAGCACAAAGTGTCAAAATTAGCCCTCCTACAGTTTTATAAACTTATGATTACAAGCACTTCCTGGGATTTCCCAATTATTTTAGTGACAAACAAAATGAATAGATCAAAGATTATACAAGCAGAGCACTCAGCACGGATCACAGCACTCAGTAGGATGCATCAGCACCAACCATCAGTGATTGTTCCAGCTCCAGCTGACTCAGTTAGTCCATACCCCTGTCCTACAGGGCAGCAGAAACAAATGTTCATAAATCGTTGAGTTGCTGCAGAGAGTGGAGCTCCTCCGCAAAGCAGGATGCGAATTTTTCCACCTAGCAACATTCGTACTTTCCGGAAAATAAGGCTAAAATACAAAGAGAAGAGGATATATTTGTTGCTTAAAAACAAAACAAGGGGACTAGCTAATTTCATATCTGAACCGAAAGTTTTCACCAACTTCAGATAAATTTTATGACATTCAAGGAAAACCTGAAAGTTTTCAAAAACAGACACAGACTAAGTTCATTTCCATATTTTAATTTGAAGATACGTAAATGTCTTGAGAGGATATTTTTACTAAGACAGTAAAGTTAGTGATTTTCCCCTCAAAAACATTTGAAGTAAACTGTAGAAATTTTGTAGTTATAGTATCTTTTAGTCTCACTTCTGTGAAAATGTGAAGTCTACAGATATCTATAGGAATAGATTTCCCATCTTGCCCACAAATTGTATAAAACCATTATTAAGGTCTAGATGGAATAACACAATGAAAATAAATCTCCAATCAGCTACAAGTTAAATAACTGATACTGATAAATTATATCAGTTAAGTATTTAAAACTGGCACAAAAACTACTGATTTGTTTTATACCTCATACAGATTTGTTAATGTCTGATTCAAAGTCTGAACATAGAAAAAAAAACACACACAAAAAAAACAGATATTGATCATGCAGTAAGGCTTAGATGAGGTTTTTTTTTTGGTGTCATTAAAAAACAAACTTAAAATTACCTATCACAGAGTGGGGTAGTGTAGCCTTTGGAAATCTGCTCCATTTTGTAATTGTAGGCCAATATAAATAGATTCCGCTGGAAACTAGTCATTTCATTCACTTTATTCATGACATTTTTGTAGATTCGATCCATAATTTCCTAGTTACATAAAAAGATTAACTTTAACTCAGTATCAGCAGTCTTAAATTCAATACATCAAAAAGGGAACGTGACCTCAAAATTCCAGTATATTTCAAATGACAAATCACTCCCAGTGGCTGCTTAGTCCATTGCTAAAGGACAGCAAGATCTTTAGGGAAACTGAGGAAAGCAAACACCTGAGTAGGAGCACTACTCAGCCTTAATCTGCCTGCTGCCAACTATCTTTATTCTACAAAGTACTGTGCGGGTGGGAGTCCATTATCTCTTGACTAGCACTTTGCACTCCACTGAAATTATTGTGAAACCCAGCATGTAGCTAAATAGGCAACTACTGTCTTTAAAATGCTATGAGGTGTAAAGAACATTTTCTCTTCCCACAAAAGGTCTAATAAGGTTGTCTCTCCTCCTCCTTAAATCATCAAAAAAGTAAAGTCTATGCCAAGGGTCACCTTTGTCACATGATGGCTGCATTTAAACTACACATATGTGTGTGTGTGTGTGTGTACACACATATACATATATACACACACAGTGTTTACTATCATTAACATGTAACTAATTAAAGTGTCAATCTAAACCCTGTAACTATTTAAATTTTTTCAAAATTTGACATTCATATGGTAAGTATTTATCCCAACATATATATAAATACAGAAAACACTGTTTTAAGCTAGCTTAACATTCAAGGTTCTACTTTTTTATTTTCAATAATAATTGCATTAATTTTGTTGTTAAAAATCTGAATTATGAATTATATTTTAAAAGTGATTCATCTTTCAGTTACTTACCGGGACAGCAGCCATTAGTGTTGGTCTAAGTGTAGTAACATCACCTTTGCTTCCTTTCTTTATTTTAGAGGACTAAAGTGAAGAATAGGTTAACTGGAGGACAAATCCAAGATTTTTAACACGTGAAACAAAATTACACAGTACATCTTGCAAATTATCATTTGTATTTATATCATCTTTTAGCAGTTAAAACTAGTCCAGAGTAGTAGTTATAACCACCAAAATCCTGTTTCATAAATTGTAAAAAAAGGAGATTTGCTGTAATATTTGAAAAAAAAATTATTAGATCTAACATGACTAATATTTTACTATATGGACTTGACATACATCAACAACATACCTGGTCAGCTAATGTCTGAGGTGATGAGTAGCCAATGCGGCATCCATGAGACAGACAGACAAGTTCAGCACTCAGCTCCAGGACATGGGCAAGGGGCAAGTAGCCAATATAGATGTCTTTTTCCCTGTGAGGAATTGTTAAAAGATAGGTTTATGCTGTACTATTAGTCTCCTCAGAAAAGTCAGTACACTGAAATTTACACAGAGCTTACTGAAGAACTGGAAAAAGTGAAAGAATGCCTTTGAGCTTAAGAACATATTTCAAATACTGTTTTTGATTCAGAAGTTGTGTATTAGCCACTGCAAGGTTAAGGAAAGTGAATAAAGTGTGGCATTTATTCATCCCAAAACAATTAACGGCATCTTATGCTTGCAAAGGTAACTCTGTGGACAAGATTAAATACTGCACCAAACAGAAAAAAAACATAATTTAACACTAAAGAAAGGAAGTACTCCTTAGGGTATTTTGCAAGCCCTCTGCGCAAAGTGGCCTCTCAGACTTCAGTATCACATTTTAAAAGATTCATCTCAGTTACTCTGTTCAGAATATTGCCATTTGACTTTAAGTTCTCTCTTAGCAATGTAATATTTTCATTTGAAAGGTAAAATTACTATACAGATAAGCAAGTAACTAATCTACAGTAATTCCTTTGAAAAATGTGGAAGAGCTAGTAGTAGGAGAGCTCCAGATAAACAGCTTGCATTTCTGGCACACAGGAGCCACCTAACTGGACAAAGTTTGTCCATGAGGATGACTTATTTTATTCAAGTGACAATCTAAGAACATAAACCAAACCAAGAACATAAAAAATCTCATCATTTACTGCTCCACATATTGAGGGGTGGGGGTGGTGGTGGGGGAAATGGGATTCAACTGTGTCTTTTCTTAGCAACTCAACCAAACAAGGCACTCCACAGCATACTGTCTTTCCCAAATACAGAAGACGAGAGAACAACCAGCACATGAAATAATCATGTCACTTAATGCAGTACTGGAAGATGCTCAGACTGTGTAGTAGTAGTGTGTCACAGACAAAGCAGTATACAGCAGAACAGATAATCTAAAATTACATCCAAGTACATGAAAGCATTGTTGGTACGTACCCCAAATTAGGAATCCTTTCAGCCATTCCAGTTATACCAGCAATTATGTTGCAATGGGAGATCATAACTCCTTTGGGAACTCCTGTGGATCCACTCGTGTACATGATTACTGCAATATCTGAGGGTATAGGCCTCGCCTGCTGTTTGTTTCCTGTAATTTCCAATAGTTTTTATGGAAAAAGAGAATGTATAATGTGTGGAAAGCCTATCACATTGGAAGATCTTAAATACTAATACATTATAGCAACTGTTCTGATATATAACTACATAACCATCGCTATTACATTTTGCTTTCAGTTAAAAAGATTGTGGTCGACCTTAAGTGCCTTCACAGAGAGTAGGTACTTCTTTGTATTAGCTGTGCTAAACTTTGAGCGACTTGGATAGAAAAATTGCTGTCTCTGTAGACTATTATGCTTCCTGTGCTCCTGCAGAGGAGAGGAAAAATGGACAGAGCTTTAACTTCTCCTCCAAAATACCACTGAGCTTCGTATCTTTAAGGTATGTTGCACTAATTCCAGCAACCACAAGGCAAATCCTCATTTACAAAGCTACTTTGTCATGAGCTTCCCCAGCAGAGGGGCAACACACTGCCTCATTCATAGCGCACACAGCAAGGCACTACTGAGCTGACATGAGGTCCAAATTCTGTAAGTATTAAAATAAAGTTCAATAGCTTTAATAGGATTAAGCATTTAAGTGCATAAAGTAAAAATATCTATAAAGTGTTCTTTTTATTCCTAAACTGAAAGCAAGAAAATAAGAGAACAATTATGCAAACTCTCCTCTGAACATACACCATGTGCAATACTTGTGGCACAACATACACACTAAATGAGAACAGTGAAAACACATTTAATAGTTTCCCACTCACTGAACCCTGTCCATTCCGTACAATAAATGACACAGAAAAAAAGTATAAAAGGAGCACATTTACTTAATACAATGCTAACTGAACATGCTTAACCATAAGCATTTTTAACTGTAGTACTCCATAATTTCTGAAAGGCTGACTTGACAAATGTAATGTTCCTTTACTACAGTTTACAGTATGAGATTTTTAAAAGACTGAAGAAAGAAGGATTATATCTCATTTTACATAGCACTTAGATTAACAAATCTTGAGCCACTCATAAGTTATAGCCATAATTTATTTTGTGGGTGTTGTCTGAAACAGTTTTTGTAGTACATAGAACTGGCACATGAAGAAAGGGAAGACAATCTTTTAAAGAAGCCGAGAGTTTGAGAGCCCACCATGTTGGGAACAAACCTGCCATTTCCCTGAAAATCAACAACAGATGGATTAACCACCCGCCCCGTTTCTACAACAGAATTCCATCCAACATTTATATGCCTTCACTGATTAAAAGATTCTGAAAACACAAAGAACAAGAACAGAAAAAAGCAACCACTGAATATAATGAAATCTTAAAATACTAGATTTAGCAACTCTTTAGAGACAAGAATAAAAATCTGTTACTGACAACAGTTAATTAAAAGTCTTTGAAATACTGATTTCTAATTCTAAAAAAGTTAGGTCAATTGAAAATAGAATTCAAGAAATTTACATAGTAATTTGATATTTTCAGAAATGCAGTAAAAGGGATTGAGTTCTCAATCTAGACTTAAATAGCTATTTTACATTTTATTTGCAAATTTAACAAAATTTAACAGTTGCAAATTACTCATGTCATTTGCCATAAAATGCAGAGTAACTTTTCTCTGCGTGTTCTGAATAACCCATTTTTAATAAATCTGATTATATAAATACATTCTAAATTTCTATCCTAGCCCAAAGCTTATCCTAAAAATTATTCTTCAAACTACATGAAATTTGTTTATAGAGAAGACAGTTTTCATTAAAAGGATTTGACTCCACTTTACTGAAAAAGTTTGTTGTTTCTTTTTTTTTAATTAAAGATAAAGCAGATCAGAAAAGGTTAATCATTGCATAATTTCCTGAGACCTGCAATCTCCCCAAATTTACTCAACAGGGTCAAAGTAGGACAACAATATAGATGATCCAAACAGAAAGCAAAGATAACCTACCAGTGTCTGCTTTGGCCCCCATAGCTTGCACAGAAGCCATAGTGTGAACTATGACACCCTTGGGAAACTCTGACCATGTCGTTGGTTTGCCATCCACTGTAATAATGTGTCGCAGTCGTGGAACTTGAGAAACGATTTCCTGTGGAAATAAACATTTGTTCAGGAAGCAAGCGTAACGTTTGTGCCAACAAGAAAAAAAAAATCTCTACTGTATACAATGAAAAACATTGACTTAAAATGTCAGAAAATTTAAAACACTGGAGGACAACCTCGTCTAGCTCAGACAGTTGCAAAGCTTGAAACTTTCTGCCCTTAGATTTGCAGGACTAATTGAACTTTCCACTTAGAAGTCCAAAAGTTTTTTCCAAATATTTACTAATCTGAGGCTTACTTCAAGAAATGCCCACAAATAAGACAGAAAGGATTTGTAGAGATAACTGACCTTCCACTCTTACAGAACATTGACAAAAAAACATCATGGGCAACACTGAGCTCACAGTAATTCCTACGTTGCTTCTTGATTTCTGGGCCATTTAAAATATGCAGCAGTTAACAGAATACAGAAAATGATTGTTCAGGCAGCAGTTAAGCGTTACAAGCAAAATGTGAGTTCTAAAAACTATGAACGCTCAAGTGAAAGATAATTATCACCTCTGGCAGAGGAAATTCATTCTCTCACAACGCACATTTATTTTAGCTTGYAACATATCCAGTGTCATTCTGGTAACTTAAAAGAAAAAAAAAAAGATTTGGGGAATTCTCATTCAAAAATGCAGTAATGCACCATTTTTAAACAAACTGTATTCCTCTRCGTGAAAGGTCTTGTTCCTACAAAATATAGTAAGATGAAGTTCCTGGAGATTTGCTGTTGTGCTTGTGTGTTCTTCTGGGACAGCACGGTCTCGGCATACAGCGGGTATTCTGCACTCAGAGCTTTGCCAAATGAACAAATACCACAGAGTTACCATGCACTAGTTCCCTCCCTCTCCTGCTGGCCCGGCGGTACCAAAAGAGGSTAACTTACCTGAACAGCAAGTGCTGCAGGGCTATAGCATAACCACGGACAGTCACCATGCAGTAACTAACAGGCAGTAAAGACCAGCTGACTCTAACCCATTCATACTCTCAGAGATCAAAGSCTCTGAAGAAAAGGAGCAACTGAGTCCAAAAAGTTCTTCTGAAAACACCTAAGCAACTTCACTGATCTGTTACAGCACTTTAGAATTTAAAACCAGGCACTTAAATTTCTGCATCAGTCTCCCAGAATCCTAATTATTTAAAGCAGCAAGTTGAAACCCTGAATTACTGTTATCATGTTTCTGATTTTTATTTAATAGAAATTTAGTCAGACAAAATACTTTTTTTCAASACGTTTGTTGACTATTTTGGTGGTGGTGGTGGGGGTTGTTAACTAACATGCTAGGTATAACATCCACACCAATAATAAAACAGGAAGATCTTCTTTAAACTACTTTAATGAAAATATTTAATAAGCTTTCCCCAACACTGGAAAACAGCACTAACTATTCAAGCATCAGTCGTCAGATTTAAGAGTCATTTTCTGCCAGGAAGACATCCAACAATAAATCAGGAGTATTATCATATTTAGCTATTCATATGCAGTTTATGCATTTTCTGTTCCTCCCATTTGCTTCAGCTGTTAATCTTTTATGCCACTAAAACCACCAGAAACCACAGCACCTTGTTGTAAAGGTGTTGTCCCAGGCGGCGTTGCATCTCTTCAATAGTGCAACTGCTTCAACCTATTCTCAGAAGTCATTCAAGAGCCTAAAYCCCACCGAAGCCTAACTACTATGTTTTCTGTACATGAAGACAGATTATATAAATCTTGTTTTAAAAGAAGTGTCTGCACTATAAAAGGGCAAGAAAGTTAATCATTGTTCCATACAGCTACACAGACCTTTTAACAATAACAAATCAGATACTGGAGAAAGATTCACAAATAACATTTTTCTGACCTTCAATTTTGTTTGCATCAATTCTTTACTAGTAATGATGGTGGTCACCTCTGTTTCATTTAACCCATGTACTATTGCTGGGCCTCCCAGAGTAGCATACAGTGTAACAACTGAAAGAAAGATAAGGGAAAAAAAAAATGGTGAATCTCTATTTTACACTTTCAAGTTTACAAAAATAAAAAATAATTTTTAAAGGCTTCAGGTTAATCTGCTTATGTGAACCAAAACAGCAAAAATCTGTTCATTAGCTAGTATAAAGGCAGATGAGTTTTCTGCTTAAAAAAAAAAAAAAAAAAAAAGTACATTACATGGATTTAAAAACAGCGTAATTTTTCAATTGCTTACAAAAGTAATAAACAACAAATATTGTCTATATGACTGTTTACTATTTGCCAAGCTCTAACTAGAAGTATCAAACCCACATTATCCTGTGTAATTCTCTTCTAAACCTACTCTCTGATCTTCAGGGCTTTTATCATTTGAAATGCAGGCATCTGTTCTCAATTTAATACATACTTTACAATGTTTAACAGCCCTCTTGTACACAGGAAGAAAGGCAGCTACTTGATTTCTCTTTTTAGAATTCCTATATTCTGTTGCTCACTGTTTAGAACTGATTGAACATAAGTTATTAAAAAATCGTAATACATGTTATCAACAGATTAATTCCCACACACAGTAATAAATCTTTGACTATCATACTCCCTTATCTATTTAAAGCAAGTTAATAAAGGTTTAATCACCACGACCATTAGATGTAGAACTAACATTGTGAGAACACAATATCAGAAGGAAAGAAAATAAAGTTTTTCCAACAATCAATTCCTTAAATGCTTTGTTTATTTTAAGAGTAGCTCATTAGCAACCGTGTTAAACCACAGTTCTTTCATATTAACCACTTTAAAACCAAATTTTGTTTCCTGACATTCTTATGAGAACTGCATGAGAAAAGAGAGCGAGTTATACACAGGAAGAGATTGAGGGAAGAAAGGGGCAGTTCAGGAAGCAAGGGAGATATTGCTCTTAAAACAAAGCTAATTTTCCATTTTCCAAACACAATACAAAATGAGAGTATAGCAATTTAGTATAGCTCATATCTTGAAGAAGTTGTAAGA
This sequence comes from Apteryx rowi, assembly GCF_003343035.1. Taxonomy (NCBI): domain Eukaryota; kingdom Metazoa; phylum Chordata; class Aves; order Apterygiformes; family Apterygidae; genus Apteryx; species Apteryx rowi. The sequence continues at coordinate 2,938,140 of NW_020450085.1, read as the reverse complement.
TCAATTATCACAATCACTAAAAATTACAACATCAATGCTGGAAGTTTTTCACATGAGATATCTGAATTTCTATAGTACTTCAATCTAGATAGTTCACTGAAATTTTAAACACAACAATTATTAAAACAAAGACCCTAATATAATTTAGAGCTTTAACTGCAGTACATTTACTGCAGAGAAAGATAAACCTCCATTATAGTCTAAGAGTCAAAATTCAAAGAGTTTGAAATTCAAAGAGTTACTAACTCAGTATGGCAAACTAAGGAAGAACTCAAAAGCAGACAGTTTCTTTGCACAAAAAAGTAAATAGTTGACCTCTACTTATTTTTTCCTTGTTAAAACAGTCTATCATAGTTCAGAACTGTTGCAGGGCAAATGCACATGCACAGTGTTTGCTTTAATTTGGTGGGAGCAAAGTCCAGAAGAGTGCCTCTACTAGTTCCCACGAGCTCTCTCTACTTACTTCTGTGACCCCTGTTATATAAACATCTAGCAGAAATTCAGTTTCCCCAAGCCAACAAGCACAACTGAGACGCCACATTAGCTGGAAAGAAAAGTATAATCTCTCAAATAACCATTTATATAATTAATTACTCATCTACAAAATAAATACATCAAAAACAACTCACAGTTACATGATAGAGCCAAAGGAAGAGAGATACACACCATTTATAAGATGGTGTACTGATGTCATGGAGAGAAAGGAAAGTGAGCAATCTTTCTGATCTGTGAAATTCTCTCTTCTCTACACTAACACCTGAAACCTTTTTCAGACACATCTAAGAGTGGTTTAGGTATTTAATTTTTTTCCCCTTTTCTACTGGGGTCATACTGAGAAGGGTTTCTTTTTGTGCTTGTCTTTATACAAGCAATATTACAAGTAAGACGTAAATTCAAAATTTGTATTTGAATTTAAGCTAGGAATACTGCTCTAAGGAATGCCTGACAAAAAGAAAAATCTTAACAACGCTGAATCTGCCACCTTATTATACAAGGGTAAAGCCTTGCCCCCCAAAAAACAAATAGAATTTTTGCCATTTACTTCTGCAACTAAAATTTCAAACCAAGTATTTCATCCTCCATCATATATCAAACAGAAAAAGCAAAGTATACTTTTAAAGGCTTCAGCGAAATCAATCCTGACAAAAGCACTTCYGCTGAAGCTTCAGGAAGGCGTGACTGAACAACAGACACCTACCCTTTCCCATTTATTTCATGATTCAGTCATAGACTCAGGTGTTCTATCTGCTCACACTGGTGAAGAGCTCTTCACACAGGTGAAGAAAAGACACTTTGGAAGAAGAAGAAAAAAAAAAAAAGCATTTGTCAGCATTCTTTTTCTGTTTTTGAACCAGCAGTCCCTTTCTACCTCCTGCAAGGCTTACTTAGCTTCAAACAATGCACAAGTGTAACAGTAGAGCATGCAGGTATTTCTAATCATCAAACCATTTGTTATCTGCACAAGTAATACCTAATATAAAAATGATTTTCCCCATGTTAATACTCAAGTACAAAAGGCATTCTCTCCAACACTAGATATGAAGCATGCGTAACTTAGGTTGGCGTAAATTCTGCACACATACCATAAAATATAATACATTTCACATTCTGAAAGAACATCACAACACTATCAGAACAGTTTGCTCTCGCAAAATTTGAGAACTGAAAAAAGCTAACATTAGTAACTTACTTAGCAATGTTTTGCCACACTACTACTAAAACAAAATGTGAATTTTGTAATTCACTCTGTAAAATGACTACGTGAATACTTCATGATAGTATCATCATCTGCCAACGCACAAGTCAGCCAAGTTCATGTAAAATCACATACAGCTTAGACGCTAAATACCACGTCAGACAGTGTGCTGAAGCACGTCTCAAAAAGGGAATTTAAAACATTAATCCAACAAAACCAGAAACACATGCATACCATTCTACACACGATATCCATCCAGTCACTATGTCAGATGTTTTCAAATTACGAAATATTCCTAGAATTTGTAAATGTCCTTCACTTCCAAAGATAAAATAAGTGACACAAACATTTGTATTTTATTCCCAGGATGGACACTAGGAATTTAATAGATCCCGAAAGTGATAACAGGGAACCAACACAATATATTGTGAGAACTGTAATTAAAAACCAAGGCAGACATCTCATCTGAGAACAGCTTGTGCAGCTCTCTATTCCAGGAGAAAAGTTAGCAGCAGTCACTCAATGAAAGGGCAAAAATATGACTGAATTTAGGTTGGAAAGCACCTGTGAAAGTCACATAGTCCACCCCCCTGCTCAAAGCAGGTCATCAGAGCGGGTTGCTCGGGGCCATGTCCAGTCAAGCTTTGAGAATCTCCAAGGATCAAAATTCCACAACAACTCTAGGCTCTAATTCTGGTATTTAATTACCCTCATGGAGAAAAAGGTTTTCCTATTATCTAAGCAGATTTTCCTGCATTTGAACTTGTGTCTGTTACCTCCTATCCTACCAAAACACATAAGTCATGTTTTCCAACCCCTGACCATCCTGGCAGCCCTCCACTCAAATCTGTCCAGTATGTCAATGTCCATCTTGTACTGGGAAGACCCAAACAGGACACAGTACTCTAGATGTGGTCTCACCAGTGCCCAAACAGAGGGGAAGGATCACTTCCCTGAAGATACCTTGCTACAGTCACATTACTACAGCCCAGGATGCTGTTGGTCTTCACTGCAAGGGGGCACTGCTGATTCATGTTTAGCTTTCTGTCCACCAAAAGCCCTGGCTCCTTTTCTGCAGAGCTGCTCTCTATCTACTCGTTCCCCAGCCTGTACTGGTGCATGGGGTTATCCCAGCCCAGATACAGGAATTTCCATTTGCTTTTGCTGAACTTCATCAGGTTCCTGCTAGCCCATTTCCTTGGGTTAGGCTTACAGAAAAGTGAACTAGATGTTAAGGAGTAACAATGAGATGGACATTTGAAAATACACCCCCCTACAGCAAGTTAAGATCAGCACTCAAGAGGTTTCTCAAGGAGAAAATTAGGCCTATGGCTCCTATGCATATCCTCGTGCATAGGATCAAACTAGGTAAGAGTACACAGAAGGCTTTCTCACCATGGTTGAGATGCACCTTGGACACAATTAGGCCCTTCTACATTACTCAGATAAGGAGAAAGGAGCGGGCTTGGCTCTGCATCTGTCTCTGTCTCTTGTTCCAAAGGGCAGTGAAGCCAAGCAGGGTCAGCTCCAGCCAGGCTGTCCTATTCTGCCACTCCTCAAAGGCACTTCCAACACAGTCTGTAACTGCCAAGCTTGCTCTCCTCCTTGAGTATACTTAGCTTTCCCTCAACACAGGTAACGGTCTCAGCAATAAAGCAGCAGAAGACTAAAGTATAAGTAAACTAGAAGTTACAGAATGGGACTAAGACTGTCATCAGAAAAAAGGGCACAAAACACTTCTCTTATGGTCAATCCATGAGAAAATGAGGAGTATCACTCTAGCAGATATCAGAGAACCTTCAGTGTCTTCAGTGTGCTCTTGTCATCTAGGGCTAGGGTTAAAGGAAAGGACAGAGTTTAATGAAGAGACAAGTTAAAAACAGAGGGTAAGCATGGTACTGAAGAGAAGAGCCCAACAGCTGTTAAGGGCACTGACCTTTAAATTACTCTGCGAGAAGATAAGGAATGTAACAGCACAGTGTGCCACTGAACCTTGTCTCAGGATGGCATTGGGGTAGGTAACCAGACACTAAGGCGCATTAATGAGACTGACGTATGAACACATTCCCTGCAGTAAGATGTGGAGAGGATCTAACAGATTTCTCAGTGGAGGGGGATGAATAAGTAAATAAATAAATGAGGCCCAGCCTAAGGTTTGAGTTAAGGAATGGCTTAGGGTTTGGCAGAGAAGGATTTACTGAACAACACTCTTTCTAAAAAGAGCTCTCCAAAGCAAGTTCAGGACTTACTCATTCTTTTTCATTTTGAGAAGGATAACAGTATGATAAACTCTAACTCAAATCAAAATTGAAGAATTGACAAAATATCCAGTTAAAATAAAACTCAGAGGCATAGATGAAGGTTTGACGTCAACTCCTTAAACTGAATCAATGAATTCATATGTGATTTCTGTTTGTTTTTAGAAACCTGGGAATTCGTACTGATGTGAGAGTAATGAGCTCTCTGTCACAAACTGATTGAGCAAGATACATTTACTGAAACCATACTCCAGTTGCAAACAGATACAGGTTTCTGCAAAACACTACAAAGTGCAGAGTCACTACCCTGTGCAGTAAGGATTTTTTTATTTGTAATTTTAAATGTTCTATATCCTGATCTTAGTTTATATGAACTTTTCTTAGTGTTTAAATGAAGTAAGAAAAAGGTTTATTTTCAGATTGTGCTATAAAATAAAGAGACATTCAAATTTTAAGAAAGGTGCATACTTACGCTGGTAGTTGCACATAAAGCAAGCCTGGGCTGCAATCATCCACTCAGCTCTAGTCTCACAGAAGATAGCAATGTTAGTCTTTGGTTGCTGACCCAATACTGCTAAGCCATTTCCAAAATTAACGGCTTTAATGTATACATCATCATATGAAAGCCAGGTGTATCTGCCAAGGATCACCTAATAAGGATAATAAACTCAATTTAGAAAACAGAAAGCCTTAATGCATGTCCTACTACATCTTTAACCATGTGAACGAAATACAGAAGTTTGAAATGAAAGTCGCTTCAGTTATAACAAGTTTATTCAAGAAAATGAATAATATTCTTAAAAATCTTATAAGGAGTATGGAAGTTCCAACAAACACTGCAACATTTCCATGCATGTTATCACCTCATTTTCTGTTTTCACATTTGGGAAGCACAGGATTCCCACCATATTTTGTGACTTCAGAAGCCCCCTGGAAGGCCATGATATCTGACCCACACACTTTTAGTTTTTACAGAGGTTTGTTTTATTTTGAATGAAGGATGAAAAGAACTAGCTAGTACAAAACATTCTCTGTATCTGCTTTCTTGGATATTTGGACTAAGATTCTGCCACACAAATATGATACTTAGATGCTCATTCTTACGAAAAATATTGAGGAAACTGGAATCCAGAAAGCATTATATGAATGGCTTCTCAGTCAAAAATTGTGAAATTCCCTTTCCTTTGTTTGTTCTGAAACAAATGTCAGGAGGAGGAAGAGCAATCTTTTTGCCATTTTTTTACTGCTAAACAAAAGCAAGACAGAAGACCCGAATGGAATTTACTGACCAATCTCAGTACTGAAAAGTCATGTGGACAAAGTTAAGCAATCTCACTTTTCTTCCACATGTGGAAGCTGTGCACAGTAAATGTGGATTTGAATTTACTGTTCACTATCTACCTTACCATAGATTTCCATGTATACACTCGTACCTTACAGTACCATTTTTTTCACTGACTGATAAGTTATTTCTTTGAGGATTATTTTATAAATTTTCATATGCAGATGGAGTATCAGAAAGAGCTTTTACACTGAAAATTCAGACCCTAAATTATTACACCTTATCTGTCTAGTTACATAACCACCTTGACAGTTTTGAAAAATATCAGCTTTATTGGCCAAGTATTTCAGAGCTTTATTCTGTCTACACAGCATTATCAATAAATGTAAGCAAACACTGAAGAAAAAAACTAGGAAAAACTGTAAGAGCAAAGTTCTCCCGCCTTCTCCCATTCTGTTTTCCAGATATCATTTACCTAGTTTAACTAAATTTCAAATTTGTGGGCTGTAAAAACTAACTTTCTGGTATGTAACTACAGTTCTAATGATTATGCATTTCTGCATCAACTTTGTTAATGAAATGGATTTGAAAAATCTCTCCCAAGTTCTAATAGAATAGAAAAATAAATTCTAATAGATTTCTGCTATCAAAATACTTTCAAACTGCACAAGTTTACATCTGAGTAACTGAGTTGTACCCACTTCAATCTACTTGAATATTACCAATTAATCTACATTTTTAGCAGGACAGTCCTTTCTTACCCCAAGACAGGTATACACAAACCTGTTTGGAAATTTCACACAACTTTTTTGTTTGAAAATATCAATTATTCCAAATTGAAAAGAAATACTCACCAACATAGGAATACTTAGCAATTTCACCAGAAAACAAACATTTCTCAGATGAATATCTGCTCAGCTTTTCCTGTCTTACCATTTATAGAAACTTAGCTTTATTGGCAGATGGGCTGCTTCAGAGCCAAAAAGTCCAAACACCTTACCAGAGAAGGCAAGATCACAGTCAATTTCTCTCCTGTAACTCGTTAGAGAATTATAGAAGCGGTACTGACTGACCAAGCTCAGCCACCGCTCGCTGGCAGCCGCGCTGCGCAGCAGACCGCCCGGGCACCGGCTGCCTTACCTCCGAGCTCGTGGGCAGGCCCTACGGAGAAGAACCTGGAAGTTCATCTCGTTTTGGAAATGCCAAAATATATCTGGTGTGGCAGTATTTTACTATTTCCAAGTAAAATAGTACTTGGAACTAGTACTATTCCTAGTACTAGGTGGCATCCTTTCCACCCTCATACTCAACTTACCAAATGGCTCCAGGGAATACTGCTCTCAAATAATTAAGCTAAGAAAAGCAAGCAGAGTCTCTTTACTATTTTTGGTAAATTCGCCAATCAGTAAATTACCCATTTTTGGCAATTTCCACAATTCACCATGTAACTTGCTAAAGTTGAAATAATAAATCTTTAAATGGTTGAAAATAGATCTTTCTAAACAACACCTGTGATTCTTTTTTCCTTAATTTTTTTTCTTAAATAACTTATCCTGATTGTTTAAACCAATTTTATACAAGTAGTAAAGTAAAGTAAGGTAAAGTAAGTTAGTAGAAGAAGGTCTTATTGCTGCTTTCCTTTCTTAAAATGTTAGAAAATTAGGTGTGTGAAAACAGATGAAAAGACCATTTTCAATGAGGCTATTTTGAATTTTAACTTTCCTACTGCTTTACACAAATTTAAATTCCCATGTACCTTTCCTCCCCATGCCCAATGTCTCTGTTCCCTCTCTGAGACATATTAATACACCACCTCTGTTCATACGTCCCTTTCTTCTGCATTTCCCAATATGGATCTACAGGATACACAAGATTGTTTCTCTCATCCTTCCTTATGTTTGAGTACCTCTCCCCAAATCCATTTCCCTTTTTGGCCCTTCTCTCAGCACCTTTTCACAACCTTTTTCTAACGTACAGTTTTCTACTATAAACAGTCGTTAAGACTGATATCAAGCATCATAATCTTTTAAACATTCATACACATGCTTAATTTTACAACTTGGACAACTTCCTCCTTCTAGATAACTATTCATACATGTAAAGTCAGGTATTGTCCAAGAGTTTGCAAGAGAAGGGCCCAAGAAGTCAAGATTATTGAGAATTAAACAGAGGCATAAAATCAAACAGTGTATCAGAAAAGAGAGCACCTATAAATGCTTTCTTAAAAAAAATTAATAAAAAATAAATTAAAAAGACAAATACTGCCCCCTAGTGTATCAGCTTTTAACATACTTAAACTGCAGTTTATTAAAAATATTTGAATTACATACTTTAATGCTTGTGACAGCCTTCCAAAATAACAGACTTGAAAAGATCACTTTCCCCTACCAAAATCATGTTTACTTTTCCCCCATTGTATTTTTCCCTGTTTCCACTAATTCTGTTCTTGGTTATAAACCTTAAAAAAAAAAAAAAAGGAAAAAAAAAACGATGCCACAAACAAAGCAAAATCCACATACTAACCAAGCACATGAAAATATAATCTGTAGCTAAGACACACAAAATAATCAACCAGCAGAATCAAGCTCAACTTTTGGGCAAAGTGAAACAAATAAAAGTTATTTCATTTTCCATACTAAATTTCATTAAAAATATATATATATAAGCTCTGCACTTTTTTTTCCCAATTAAGTCTTAAGCTGTGAAATACTTTCAACATTATTTTATCCTGACTGAAAAACCTATTTCATAAAATTAATGGTAAGCATGCTCTCTAATCCACGTATTAAAGGACACTATGGAAGAAAACAGAAAAACTACACATGAAATACTATAAAATGCAACAAAGCAAGCAAAAACAAATATTTTCATTAATGTCTATTAATTTCTGTTACTTTGGTAAATTCAATTTGGCAACTACAAAGGACCAAATCTTTCAAACAATATAACAGCATTTAAAAAAAAAAAATCAAGAAATTACAGATTTTCTGGCATATCAGTGCTTTCCAACTGAGAGCAAATTAAAGTAGTATCTGATCTTAAACATGTTAAACATCTAGCTTTAAATAAATTTAGCTAGAACTGTGACTACACTTAGTTCTCCTAAGCATCACAGGCTCAATATTTTACTTTTGAGGGATATTAATTTAAACTATTAATTACTAGATCATTAATCAGGTTAATCTAGCCCCTTGCTGTTTGCACAACAGACCTCTTCTAGTTGGTAATGCAATTCAGTACACAGACCCATGTTCCTCATTCAGATCTGCCACTGACTTGCAGATGACCTCAAAAATACATCAGTCATTCCCACCACTGTGTGTTCAATTTCTGGAATGGAAAAAATAACGAACAAGCTTGGCAACCCCTTTAAAGTATGCAAATTATATGTATCATATATAAGGATTTGGAACTGTCATGTACCTTTTTGAGAAGTTGCACCAAACAAACCTTGACAAGCCTCTACTGAAGAGAGACAGTAAAGAGAGGCAATAAAAAGATGCATGGTATAAAATACAAAAATCAAAAGAAAGAATCCTAAGATTTTGAATCAACAAGGAATCTTGTAAAACCTTCAGATTTACTCACTTGCTAAAACATCTTATGAGGTATTAATAAAGCACTGTATTCCTTAATGGAAAAAAAGAAAAAAATTTTCAAAAGTAAATTTAGGCAACAATGCCACCACCTGGAACAAAATAATACAACAGCAATTATGGCAATCAACCATAATGAAGTGTTTTGTCAAGCTTAGTCAAAATTACCTAATTGAAGACTTAGAAACAAATAATTCAAGTAGATCGACATCAACATTCTTCAGCTTTCTAACATTCAAAATACTTTACTTGCATAATGCAAAAGGCTAAAACTCCTAAGTGCTTAAGCTTTACACTACTAATTAGGTTTGAAAAACAGAACAAAGGTTACTGGCAGCCAAAAAACTAATGAAAAAGCTAGTTTGTATTCAACATGAACTTGTTTCTGTTTCTTTTCAGGTCAATGAGGCAGCAAAATGTGCATCAAGAAAGTCTGTGTGYATCCGTTTCTCTCAGAGGCAGGCAYTTCTGAACAGCATTTCCTTCTCACCGAGAAATTAACTCCACAGCTAGCAGGAAGTTTAACTAAAAACTATGTAGTTTCTATAGCTTCTATAAAGATTTTAACGGAATAAATCTTTGCCATATTAAACATATATTATGATGTTAACCAAATTCTATTTTAAACATTATACACAAATACCAGAATTAAAATTAGTATTATTTAAGGAATTCCTTATTATGAAGAGATAAATGTTTCCCTTGCAGGAAAACTTATCTTATCCAAAAATGATCTTTATATCATGAAGGTAGCAACCTCTTCTAATACAGAAGGGCAGAACTTTAACACATATCTGCACATATATTCTCTTAATGGAATGTGACTTGCTCCCTCAGGCAAAACTACATTTTTAAGCGCCCCTGAATAGATACAAATCAACAACCAACAACACAGGCCTGAACTTAAAAGACCCAATTCCTCAAAACAACATAAGAAGTTTTCCTGTTGAAATTACCTCTGCCCCCTTATGATTACAGATTTCCAAAGATGTAGTTTGCCTTAAAGGAGACTTGAAAAAAGATCTCTTCTGATGAAAGTCTAGGTAATTCTTTTTCAAACCAGAACTCCATTTAAGTCCTAAATACATAGGGCGAAACTGTAAATTGTTGACTTACTAGTAATTGTACTGGAAAAGCACGTTTGAATATAGGCATCTACTAATTTTTCTATATATGTATGTGATTACAGTTCAGAATAACACAAAGAGGGGAACATTTTATTCACCTAAAATGAAAAAAAACCCTATCTGCCTGCATATCTGCTAAAAATTAAAAAAAAAAAAAGTATAACACATTTGTTTTTCCCCTCTTTGGCTGAAGACATAACAAAGGATATCTACTCAAGAATGCAAAAAGAAGGTTAAGATTTGTTTTAAATGCTGATTAATGAAAGAGTGGGAATTAATTATTTAACTCTTTGAATAACTACTTAATCTAAGTAGAGAAAGTTATTTTTTCCCCCAATTTCTTTTGCTGAACTTTAACTCTTG
>NW_020450085.1:2907407-2927793 GCF_003343035.1 Apteryx rowi | reverse complement strand
CTTGAAAAAAAAAAAAAAAAAGTAAATACTGGTTGAAAAAAATCTTGAAGGAAGACTGCAAATACACTTACCTTTTTAAAAACTTTTCCTGATGGCTGGATTTCATCTTCCTCTTTTAATATTTCACGTGTTCCCAAGAGCTTTTTGTCCTTAAATTTAGTTTTAGCATACTTAAAAACTTTGTCGAGTGTATCACACCCAGGATATAAAACTGAAGCTAAGCAGTGTTGACTGTTAACAGATCTGTATGCACCCACAGGCTTGTTATTCACAGGTTTAGCTTTAACCTGCTTGGATTTTGCTATAGCCTCCCTTGATCCTGATAGTATGTACCATGGAATGTACGTTATAAAGGAGTACAGCAAGATTATAAAGTTTATAAACTGTAGAAGAACAGGGTTGATGTTATGCTTCAACTTCATTTTGGCTGCTTGTGAAGCTTACAGGGAAGAGTTTGAAAACATGTATCAATTAGATGGTGATCCAAAAAGATCTGGAAAAAGAAAAGAAAAAGTTAGCAATCAACTCTATAACTGTTGTATTGGGGGGAGCGGTATTTTCAAACAAATTACTACAATACATATCAGAAATAGGTCTCTTTATGCAGAGAAATTAGGGTAGAAATCCTTATTCCTAACACAAACATCACAAGACACTGATACATGAGGAAAATTTTTTCCATTCCCCTTTAAGAGACAGCAGTACATATTAATATTTTTATTTTCTTGATTCTATACAACACAAAAACAGAGTTATTAAGGAATTCAGGACAATAAATACACTTCACTCAGTTAACTGCTTAAAAGTATTTATACAACTATATTAAAAGCAGTAATATAAATCAAACAACTAAACTGATATGTAGGTAAGATGYATAAATTTGATAATTCTTTGTAAATGAGGTAAAGTTTTATACACAAGATATGGTGTCAATGTCAGAGTATTTAATGCATTTTGCATTATTCTTTGTTATATTTTACAACATTCATTTATTCTTTGAAAACCTAATGAAAAGAATTTTTTAATAGGAAAAATGACGTTTAAATCATTTAGGCTCCTTTACTAGTAATGGAAAGAGACCTTACTTCATGAATTTTAGAATTCTAGATCCTTTTGAGAACAGATCAATACCTTAAATTTGTAGGATCAGATTAATACTATCTTTGTCTAAACCACTGAATTTCTTAAAACTCCAAGCAAAAGTGTTTCAGTATCAACCCCTTCCCTAAAAAGCTGTTGTAACCAAAGGAATCTCTGTAACACTCCATCATACAGGCAATACAGCGGGACTTGAAGGAACCAACCAACATCAAGGCCTGTTCTGCAAAGCACCCAGAGACATACATCTAAATAAAGCCTGTGAGCTCTTCAAGGTAGGGAATTACTCAATCAGGTAGCACAAGGAAAAAGGATATAAAAAGAGAAATGGAACTGTGTATATTTTAATTTTCAGATCAAAAGCAAAAAAGTGATGACAAATAAAAAAACTTAAATAGGCTAAAGAACAAATTCAATAATCAGTTGAAGAGACTTATGTTCTTAAGCTGTCACTGAAGGATACTTAATGAAAATAATCATATGCCAGCCAATAAGCTACTTTTGATAGTGGCATAGAACATGATGTTTTAAAGCTGAATCCAGAGTTCACACGACAAAAATTTATCCATTTTTCAGGAAGTTATAAATTGGACTGTAATTTCACATTGCCTAACTCAGGGAAGGGAAGAAAAAAAAGAACAAGGAAAAAAAAAAACAGATTCCATTTTTCATGGATAACTTTGTGCCTGCAAGGTAGGAAAACAATTTACCAAACACTGCGACAAGTAAAAAAAACAAAGCAAGTGTTTTAATATTTCCTGGAAATCCTTCTCTAAAGAAATTCCCTGTCTGATAAACATACATCACCACCAGGTATTTTACAACTGAGATTTTGCAAAAATATCCATTTCGAGTTTTACACTTTTCTGTGGCAGGGAGGCATTGAGACCTTCTAGAACAGCAGTTTTCCATTTGATTTTGCAGGTATTCCAACATCCTCATCACCATCTCATCAGACTAGAAGAAAGGAATCTTTTCTATTATTCTAAAATAACTGCACCCAGGTCTCTCAAGAGCTCTTTTCTGACTCACTTGAAGCCTTACACAAAATCTCAAACCTGGAAATGTTTTCTTTGAATTGCAAATCATAAATTATGTTATGCCTAAGATTTCATAAAGGCTGCCTCCCAACAGAGGGGTTAAGAAACATTCCCACAGGGCAGGTGAAGAGGAAATATTTTTGAGTATCTCCCTGGTTCAGAAAATCGAGTGTCAGGCCTGGAAACAAGCCCTTGAACTCTAATTCTGATATGCAGTCATCACCTTGAGTATATTGCTAATTATGTCAGTTTCTCCTTCAGTAAAGTGAGTATCCATTTCAAACAGATTCTTTTAATAAATTAACATTTATTTTAAAAAAAAATTTTCACTTAGAATATTAATTAAAGAGAAGAAAAAATAATAGCTTTTACAAATGCAGTTTCTTGCCATACAGGCCAAATAAGACTAAGTTTTTCTTTCTTTAAAATTTTGTAATCAGGAGATAATACAAACTTCAACAAGAGACTGCTCCTGTGCTTTTGTTACTAGGATGATACCACTGCAATTAAAAGTGAAAAAAAATACATGTCCTTTTTGAACAAGCAAGGGAAATATGCTCTAGTGTTCTCATTAGCATGGACAAGTTGCAATAGGTTGGTGGTTCCAAAGACAGCTGAGCCATGACACAAAGGAAATTTCTTGGCGGCAAGATAATGGCTCTGTCTCTTTCCTTGTATGACTGAAGAACACAAGACGTATTTCTTTTCCTCATCTTTTCATTTATTTGTTTGCTGTGTTGCTGGAGAGAAAGATTTCAGGTAAGCCTCAAGAGAAATGCATTATTTCTGTCTGGTTAAAGTGTAGTGATGCCTTTATCAAATAGATTTATCATTGCCACTCCCAGCAGAAGAGCATTAAGTCAGCTAAATGGAGCACTGAGCTTCCAATAAAAATCTCAGAGAAGCTATCAGATGAAAAAGAGGAAGGGGGCGGGGGGAGGGAGTTGACTAACTCTGCTACTTCCAGCTTGTGAAAAACCCATGCTTCTTCAATATGGTTCCTTCAGATATTTGCATTCACAGTGAAGCACACATGCATTTATGGTTTCCCAAAGATGAAACACTGAACCAGTATCTCAAATCCAAGGAACAATGAGTGGCTCTTATTACTGAGCTGCCTACCTACTTTCTAAGCTAAGAGAAAACAGGAAAGTGTTTCATCACACACCTAGAAAGCTTCCACACAAACAAGATGCAATTGAAAACTCAATGGCCTAACTGTTCATCTAAACCAAAATAGGAGACAGGAAGCCTGAATGTTTTCAGTGCACACATAGCTCTGTTTTAATCTGATACCAGGACACATTTTACAGAGAAAGCTTGTATTTCCTGCAAGTGGAATACAGATTCAAATTCTGATGACAATGCAGAAGGAAAACTCAACCCCAAATCAAGCACGGAGGGCTAGCTTTCTTCTACTGCAAATGGAACCAATGCAGCTGAACATGATGGCATCTATGCTGCTCTATAATAGTTCATATTTTTAACCCTTTAATGTAAGCTATCCTAAAAACTCAAAGTAAAAAGATGTAATTAATATGGAATTAGCAGAGCTACTCAAAAAATGAAAAAGTTTCAGAGAATTTTTCAAAGTTTTCTAAGTTATTTCAACTTTGAAAGGCTTGAAAGGGTCACACTGTTCACTGTTTAATAAATTTCATTTTAAAAAGTATCGGACTGAAGAGTTAACAAAATATTTTACTTAAGCTTACATTTCATTGGAATTACAATTTCTGGTCACCTTATTAATTATGGAAGCAGATGACCGCTTTTGATCATAAAAAGAGGATAAGTAAACCCAGGGAATAGAAGGCAGAGGGGAAAGGGATCCTACATAGTTTTATCAAGTATTGGTTAACTATGACACTGAGAAAGTCCACTGCCTTCAGGAGTTTTGTTTTCGTTTTCAGGTATCTCCTATCTAACCACTAACAAATAAAAACATATATGACRTGAAAATATCTTTAGCTACCTGGTGCAGTCTGCATCAAACTAGCTGTAAATGCTCAGGTTTTTAAATAGTATGTATCCATTCTGGTATCCATTCACACAGTAGTGTTGGGATTTTTGAGGAATCAGTGTTCAACCCCGACTAGTGATGCAAGAAAGACTGGCAGATTAAACTAAATCCTGGATGAAAGAGCTGCTAATTCATGTAAGAACATCCCTCATACAAAAAACTATGGAAGTGGATGCTGCTGCACATGCATAATACCTGTTCAATTTGTATGTAATTCTATTTCATGAAGCAGTCATCAAATGGGAAATAGTAAGAGCACAAGTAAAAAGTTATACCGCTTTTTAATAGCGAGGACAAAAGGCAACCAGCATACTCATTCAAGAGCTTGGGGGAAGTAAATCGGCAGTTTTCAGGACTAATCCTACTTAGGACATAATCAGTGATTTGGCCCTGTATACTTCTTATATTAATACTGTTCTACCCTTTAGTTTTAGAAGCAAACTTTTGTTAAATGAGAAAGGAAAAAATCCTTATARGAATGTGTTTACTAATTGACCTGCTTATAACAACTACTTTACAATAGAAGTATGAATTAACAAGAAAAAGAAACCTTATGCAACTTCTCATTGTGGCAGGTACAGGTACAACAGCTGATACAAGAAGTTCTCGTCCCAGTTTACTCAACAGGAGCTGTCACAGGCAACTGTGCTGAAATCTAAAATGGAAAATCACAATTAAATACAGCAACTATAAAATATATCCTCTGTACACAGAATCACAGAATCGCTGAGGTTGGAAGGGACCTCTGGAGATCATCTAGTCCAACCCCCCTGCTCAAGCAGGGTCACCTAGAGCACATTGCACAGGGTTGCATCCAGGCGCGTTTTGAATATCTCCAGAGAAGGAGACTCCACCACCTCTCGGGGCAACCTGTTCCAGTGCTCTGTCACCCTCACAGTGAAAAAGTTTTTCCTCATGTTAAGATGATACTTTCATCTGTCTTTTATAACAAATAAAGGCAACATTTTTTCTCCACATGACTGCATACACATCACATAAAAACAGCATAATCAGACTAATCAGATGAATAATCAGACTTTTCCCCTCCAAGAAATATGTATGTATTCAACTATGGTAACAACAAAATACATAAAAACTCTCTTATCTAACTCAACATAACAACAGTCTATTGCAGTAAGAGACAAGATAAAAACCGTGATGTGTTACAGGTTACTGCTTCACAAACTGGAGTACTAGCACTCAGATAATGTAAAAACCCAAATAACACGGGCACAGTTGGAGGGGACAGGAAGACAGATGCATGTCAGCCGCGCCCTTTCATGGAGCCAGTCTGGCTTTTACACGTCAGTACCAACCTGGAGTTAACACACCTTCCCATAACCTACAACTCTTATGAGCACATATTTAGGTAGTTAACATCAGTTAACTTGTGAGTGCCAGGGCTGATCAGCTTGATCTCCAGCAAAGTCTAATGGGCAAAAAGAATTCAAGATCCAAACTGGTCCTGGAAATAGTATTACCACATTTATGTGGTGCTGCACATGGGCTAGTAAGTTTAACTGGACCAAAACTGGCTCTTCATATAGCCTATTTGGAAACATCTTTAAAGGAGGGACATTTAATGTTCAATGGCGTTAAACTATCTCCCTAGATAATTGAGAGCTGATTGAGTCAAAGTGAATTTAAGAAAGGAACACAGGAAGTTCTAGATTACAGTACACTTTTCAGAGAGATTTACAGAATCAGGCAAATAACACTAAAAGGCTTTGGAATACTTAAGTTAGACATACATGGCAGAGAAAGTCCCAGTAAGTTTTAGAGTTACGTAAAATCACACAGAGCAAGCTGGTTTTATCTACAGCTGCCCATACGGACATGATCTCCATCACATACTCAAAAGACTCAAAACTATGAATATTTTTTGTGGAGAAGAAAATTTATTTCACTTTTAAATAACTAATTCTGCTAGAGACTACTTTTATTTCTATTGCAATCAACTCAAATGTTTACACTTCTGTGATCTTCCCAAGCCCACTGGGGAGCTGCAAAAACAAAGTTTCTGAAGAGTGAAACTAATAACAGCAAACTCTTGGACAGATATTCCTGCTGTTTATTTGTTGGGGCAAATAAACATGCTAATACCATTGGATCCTCCACCTCAAGTTCCACCACAACAGAAATACATTGATAACAAAGAGGTGTGACAAAAAGGTGAGCAATTCCCAACTGCGGAGAACCACTTCTAATAATGAATGTTTCTAAAAAGATGACGCTATAACACTTTAGAAAGAAAAAACATCCTCAGATAACTTGTTTACATTTATTTCCATACGACATTACCAGGGAAAAAGAAAAAAATATTTTAGAACAGGGGGAAAAAAAGAGCACATAAAAATATCTTCAGCTGGTCAACCTAATTTGTCAATGGACCATTAAGCTAATCAACCCTTCAAATGACATTATATGCCCTGCAAATATTTCATGTACAGAAAGAATGAAAAAAAGTGCAGTAGACAAAAAGAAGAAAACTTTTCGGATATCTGAAGTCAGTGTAGACCAGATGATTATTTAGTCCTGAAATAACAGGGTCAGATCATAGTGTGCCATATGRAGAAAATAAAAGAAGGTGCTGGTGTTAATGAAGATAAACATCTGGTTTCTGAATTATTTATTACCAGTAATGATGCATAAAACCCAGCAACATCATGAGTCCTCAAAAAAAGAGCCAAAGAGCCCCAAAGAACAGCTTTAGCAATCGAAGTGTTGATTCCTGAAGAGCAGATCTCCCTGACTCCGAAGCATCAGCAGCCCAAAGCCAGGGCGCACTTACAGCTACCCCAAGTCATCCCATGATGCTGCTTTCCGTGCCAGGCTGTGCCCCACGCGCTGCCAGGACCCCGAGATCCACCATCGCGGCGATAGGAAACCGCTCTGTGAGGCAGCTCCTTCCATGCAGTGTGGGGCCCCGTCTGCCCAGCCCCGGGCTCCTCCGCAAGCTCTAACGCTGGGTCACCTCTGGAGCCACTGGTTTGAGAGCAGCCTGCTCTGTGCCCCCCCCCCCCCCGGCCACGGGCCACCTTTGCCGAGGCTGGCACCTGGCCTTGGCTCCACAACTAGAGTGCAGACCAGAGGCCACTGGGTGAGACAAGGGCCGCTCTGAAACAGCCACACCAGACCGACCTCAAGCCCTACTTCCAAGTGAAGTTCCTCTTTTGTGTCAAGTTTGGGGTAGATCTGCAACTCTGTACAAAAGGATTTCTGCTTGCTAATTTAAAAAAAAAAAAAAAAAAGATAATCTTAGCACTCAGTGCACCAATCATTAAGTTACCACCACACACTGGAAATAAAAACCTACCACAGCAACTTCCAATCAGCAGTACGTTCTTGAACATCTCTATCTGACCATATGTGGCTTATTAAGATTTTTAAAAAGCCTTTGCTAAAGAAAGCCAGATCGGTAAGAGTAGGACTGTGCGGCTATAACAATCTTACTTACTAGTCTGGAGGTTTGCATCGAACTTTTTCAAGTAAGTAGATCAAGAATGAAATTAATTCCCACACCATTTCTGGGCCTTGATTTCCCTTGATTTCTAAATGCTGAATATGAGATTTTCTGTCTCTCCCTGGACTTTGCCCTCCTCACCTCCAAGTGCTGTAAACTGCTAACTGTGTGCAAAGAAAAAGGTATAGTAAGAGACCAAAATTACTACTGATTGCAGCTTTTCTCTCAAAAAGTCACAGATTTCCTGGTAGATGGGGAAGAAGCATGGAGAACCTATGACTACTCTTTGTAAGCATATCTAGACTAATTTTAAACTATCTTGTTCAGATCCCCCTAGAGATTCCAGCTCTGCTATATACCTCTCACACAACCCTAGCTGAATTTCTCAGATTCTCTAAATATTTCTATTCCGCTCTGCTCAGTATCACAAACACTAGCAGACAGATTCCCAGAGCCATCTAAGCACTCTGACTCCTCTGCACACAAGGTTTGAACATAAGCAATCCCACAACTAAAATCCATTTCTGATGGCGATTCAAGCACTTTGCGCGTAATGTATTTCTGGAAAGTACGCATTAGGGCACAAACCGACAACAAGCAAAGATATGTCACCTGTAACCTGAAACAAACCAGTTTCCAAGAGAAATATTTAACAGCCTGTTTGGGGCAGCCAAGGTTGTTCATGAAGTGCACAGCCTGAGGGTGCAGTTTCGAGTTGGCTCAGGCAGATTTAACACTGTGCTGCCATTAAAAAAGACTGCCCATCTCTGAAACCTAATCCAGCGCTCTCCCCCTGCTGCCCTGATACATTTGTGTTTGCATGGCTAGGAAGGAGTCAGATTAGCTTGCCGATCCAGTTTAAACCTTCTCCTTCTTGGGGAAGGAGGGTTAATTTTCCTTTGCATCAGCTTTGGTGCTCACTTAAGCCTAGCGCGAGTCATTTCAGGAACCTAAATCAACAGAAAATTAACACTACAAAAAAGAATTTTTCCGCTATCCTAAAYTGGGTAACCATGAATAGACAAACTGTAACCCCACCACAGGGGAGGGAACATACAGCTGGGAAAGAGGAAGATGCAGGCTGGCAGTCATGCTGTAAACTGGATCTTGGTTCAGCTGTTAACTTTAGAGGAACCAAGATCAGCACAGGCGATAAGATACCTGAAACACCCTATGACTCTCATCACCAGTGCAGTGGGATGAGAGGAAAGCTGGGGGCTGGAGGACCAACCTCACGCTCTCACTACTTAACTAGGGAACATTACTTTTCTTTGGATTTCATCCTTTCCAGTTGCAAGCGCTAGAGCCTAAATACCTTTAAACTTCAGACCTAGGCTAATAAAGATTCTTATTAATACAAGGGGTTTTAAATGATGGCCTTCATAACTCAATTCCATTTGTAAAATGAGGCTTCCATTTCCTTAGGTGGCCAGAAGGCATGTTATTAGCATAAATATAGTATGCATTTGTTAGGCACAAAGATACTATAATGGTAGGAGTTACATGAACATTAAAAGTCCTTTATTTTAAGGAGAGGCTTCCTACTATGTTAACTAAAGCTTCAGAAAATAGAAAGTGATCTTAATACCTAGAAAAGCTTGTAAAAATTAGCATTTTCTTTTCCTCCCAGTAAAATACACTTTAGGTCCATTCAGACTACATGTTGTAAATGGCGGGAGGGATGGAGGGGAGGGGGGCTAACAACAGCAGACAGAGACAAATCTGTTTAGCACTGAATTAAATTAGATAGCAATTGAAATTTCCTGAAAACAAAGAGCTGCCTTTTCTTTTAGGCAGATTCTAGGTATATCCAATTATTTCTAGAAAGGTATTAAACCCTTCATTTGCTCACAACCTCTTCTATATACTTCCGTGACTCTCTTCTACAAAATCTCACTGCATGTTGCAGGACAGTGGGAAACTCGGGTATCTAAGCCTATCCTCTGCTTTTTACAAAATGAAGACAGTAAAACTGAAGAGGATTTGAAGGCTAAAATGACAATCAAAGCAATCACATAGTAGACAGACAGTTTTACTTTCCCCCCAAACTACAGGACTTTCACTGCAGAGTCCAACTGTGCGGGCTGCACCCTAAAGTTTAACCACTGTTCCAGGTGAAAAACAAAACCAAGTTGTAGCCAGCGCTAATTCAGGAGCAATACTTTAACAGGCACTCCTAAAGCTACTATTACCTATGACAGGTAAATACCCTTCCAAGAGACTAAAATCAGCTGAAAAAAGTGAACCCTATTACAGCTCTGCATTTCAGAAAATTTCCTATTCAAAACAATTTAAAATTATTTTCCTTAGATAAGTTAATTTTTTAACTTATTTAAGGCAGGCTAAACATTTTATGGATTGACGAATAAATCGTCTACTAACAAGAATAATAAGCTTTAACACAGTTTTAAGGTAATAATTGTTGTCAGAAAATCCAAACTTCTTGGGAAGTGCTTTATCATCACTGTTACTAGTACTGCAGAGAAGGAAACAGGAGAGAAAAACATTTATCCAAAGTCAGTCACCAAAGTAATGACTAAGTCAGAAGCACAATCCAGTGCTCCTACATCTTGGTCTCCCTCTTCTTCTGACCATATAATATTGCTTTATGTCAAAAAGATGTCTTATTCATTTCAGGCACTTTGATTTATCAGATATTGTCATATCTTTCTTCTACTGCTTTTCATAAGCAGTTATTAAAACATTTAAGAGATGTCTTTAATGCCAAACTAAATATTTTCATTTTTTATTGTGTCAGAGAAACATTAATGCAATATAATGCACAGAGTATCTTACTACTGCATGAGATCTCAAAGTAATTTTGGTATCCGCATGTTAACTCTCAAAAAGAAACAAAAACATGATTCTTCAAGTACAGTACTATGTTTTAAATCACAACTACAAATGAAACATGGAAGAGAAGTAAAACAAAAACACCAATACAAATAAATTTCCAATACAAAAAATTTCTGCATAAAAATAAAAAACAACACAAATTTCATCATTATTCACAACCTTTGGCTTCTAGAGAAGTGGAATAACAGCTCAGCTATCACTTCCAGTTTAGCACTCTAAATTTCTATAGTCATTTTTTCAATCATTTGAGACAACCCTTTGAAACACTTCCACTGGGAGGCAGACTCTGCTTTCACTTCAATGGAAAGAAACAACCAGAATGGCTTAATGTGCCATTTTCTACTACAAAATACATCCTTGGATGAGTTTTCTAATTCAAGAGAAACCTGCAATGCCAAGGAGCAAAACAGGTTTACTGCACTGTTTTTTTTGTTTGTTTTTGATCAAAATGTATATAGATGTTCTGTTACTGTATTTTATGTCTGGTTGTGTACTGTATTTTAGTCATGTATTTGTCAGATCAAAACAAAAAACTAACAAAACAATACCAGAAATTTCTTAGCCAAAAAGGTGCTCTTGTCTTTTCTCTAACATAAGTTATATAAGCATAAAAATGTTCTCATGTAGTTTTAGATCAATTACAATTCATGTAGTGACAGTAAAAATTATTACTCATTATCCTATACTCATTTTTAACATACCAAGTGGCCTGCTCCAATATCTGGTAACTCCATGCATTTACATTACGCCTTTTCTCTCTTTCTGAAAGATTTCTTTTTTTATTCGTTTAGCTTTTGTTAGGGATAACCTCAAGCCAAAATCCCTTTAAAGAATGAGTAGTAAATGAATACACTCAAGTCAAAAAACATAGCAAATGTGGGAAAACAAAATGATGTTGTAGGTTTCAGAGGAAAGAGTAAAGTATTTAGTCCAAGTCTTCAGAGAAGTTCCTCACCAGAGAAATACCAGCAAGATGAACATTACTTTCAAGAGGAATTGTAAAATACTTGTTGAAGGAAATAAGGACATCCACAGCATGATCAAAGATATCAAAGCGATAAACTTGGATATTTCACCACTTAATTTGAAAGACTAAGCTGCTGACATTTTCACCAGAATTTCTCTTTCAAAGAATAAGTAAATTTTCAGGTTTCAATTTTTTTTAATAATATTATAGTATCCACTCACCTTCAGGGATTTATTACAGAAAATGTAACGAACTTCCCACAGAAAAGTATGTACGCGTGCGTGCGTGTCTGCCTGTCCGTCCATCCCTGCTGTTCCAACCCTATCTCCCAAAGGGGACGACTGCCCCTCACCCTCTCATCTGGCCAAGGAACCTTGCTGGAAGTYCAGTCCCTCAGATGGGACCTCTACCTTTCAGGGCAGGACTAATGCTCCCAATTCCATGTGCACATTTCAGACTACATTTTGTAACATCCACTTTAAATTTAATGCAGAGGTTCCCCCCTTCCAGCTGCGAAGCAGAAAAGCAACAGGAACACTTGTGATCTATCACGCAACTTGAAAAAATAGAATCAGGAAGAATGTCTAAAAACAAAACTTACACAAGTCTAATTGGGAATTTAATACCTTATGAAGTGAACCTCTCCATTAGGACTGAGACACAGAGAAAGCAGTTTTTTCATTCTAGCAACTACATAAATGCAGAGAATAATTTGTGAAACGTTTCCTCAGCACAAATAGAAAGGCAGAAATGAAATTCACTCAAGTTTTGTGAATATGAAATTTTCAAGTACACTTTTTGTAATCTTACCTTTGCTACAATTTATAAATGTATTCTCAAAAACTTAGTCTTCTGTTTATTAGACTGTTGACTTTAAAGTAATTTGTGAAAATTCACATCCAAAACATCAAACTACACAGGTTTACTTATGGTTACCCTTGACTCCTAAGCTGTGTTTTTACAGTTTAAAATTAATTATATTTGAATATTGAGAAGACACACGCCAGTTGTACTGCAGTGCATAAAATCTGCTTTTCCCCTAATATTTTTCAGACCCTAACTCTAAAAAAAACTTAGCTTATTTAACTCAAAATTTCAAAAAAGGATTTGTGACAGGAAGCAAACCTTTGTCAAACTAAACCAAACTGTTTTATAAGACACTTACAATGCTGCACGTACAGTTAAGAAGGAGAAATAGGACTTAGACAAGTAAGTCTTCTGTGGACATAAGTATGACATTATGCATGCTAACCTGCCAAGTAAGAACATCACAACTACACCTGGAAGCCAGTTAGGATCTCTTCTATCTGTCATGGCTACACAGTTCCGTTCTCAGCAGCAGCAAAGCTGACTAAAAAAAGGTTCCTAAACTAAGCGCTTCACAACATCTCTTTAAGGCTACCCACAGAAGCAGATTTCAACTGTTATTGTTTCATGCTCCTTCCCTGTGCCCTAACCCCATATATTTATGGAGCAGACAGCATTCTTTCTTTGCACTAAAAAACTGTGTGGGGGGGTGGAGGCGGGGGGGGAGAATCACACACAAAAGCTTAAATTACAGAATGACTAACTAGTAGGCTGCTTTGCTGCAGCCCACTTTTTATAAAGTAATTTCTCTTGGCTGCTCTGGAATTCTAGGGATAGCTGGAACAATCTAGTAGCCTTACAATATTACAAAATAAAGAAAAAGGGAAGGAAAAAGAAAACATTTCTGTCAAATTCAACGTTTCCCTGAAGAACTACTTTATCTAGATTTCATATCTACAGCGATTGGGGAAAGGACTCCTTTGTTCAAAATCTAGCACTGAAATGTACTTAGGTAAGGTATAAGGTTGTCTAACCTGCTCATTTGAGATTACATCCTATTTTCTAACCTTAAAAGTAACAGAACAAGACAACCTCTCTCCCCAGTTGCACCAGAATATCTTTTCTCTCTTTTCAGTATTCTCTCTCTTTTCTTGTAAGCAAAGCAAGGCAGAATGACTTATGAATCTGCCTTACAATTCTATAACACGAAATATATGCAAAACAAGGACTCATTAAATTAGAGACCATTTTATCCTATGTAAAGAAGCAATCAAGAGTGTGATCCTGACCTCCAACTCCTTATGTGCCTCCTTTAAAATGGAAGTTACAAACCCAGGTGCTGAAAATCAGAAGACAACACCCATTGCCCACAGATGTGGACTGAAGGGGATAAACATAAGGTAACTTTCTAACTGTCCACAGAAGATAATTTAAGTCATTAACAGTACATACATAATAGGTAGGTGGATGGAGTTTTTGGCAAAAGAAAGGAATCTTGTTTCTCTATTCAGGGAAAACAGACACACCCTTAGACCCTGATCATATATTATAAAGATCAAAAAAATTAAAGTATTTGATTGGGTAGAGTCTCCACGGCTAAGTCTTTATATCATGAACATGAACCTTTTTTWAAAAAAAAAGTGCCATAGCACTAACATCATTTGCAGAAATTATGTGAACATTCTCAGGTAAAATTATTTTGCCTGTATTATACAGAAGGTCAGATTAATATTTTAGCTGTGTTTCATGAGTTACTAGCATTTTAAAAATCTGAAGAATTACATGCTTTTCATTTAAAAAAATCTTCAGAAGAATCACTAAAAATGAAGGTAATGTTGTAATTAAAATATACACAATTTTAACCATTGTACTCTTAGGCATACAAACGTCTATGGATGTACAGAAAAAAAGTCAGGCTAGCGGCTCACTCCATTCTGTCATGCTCTGGACCTGGCCACAACACTGAATTCATGACAGAGGATGTGGACAACTTTTTTTTTTTTTAATCTTTTTCTATTGCTAAATCACAGGTTTTTGAAACTTAAAACTGAAGTTTCTTTATGAATGTCTATTTTATGTTGGCGTTCCTGATCAAAACCTTCACACTGCCTTCCAACATCCACTAATAGCTTGGGTTAGGCAACAGCTCTATGGTTAGGACACTAAAACACTGGTTCACAGACCTACTACCCTTGATTGGGAAGCAGATTTGTACTTCATTCATGGATGTCTGGAACATCATTAGGTTAATCTATTTACACAGACTGTCAGAGAACTAGATAAAATCTCCATAAGCATCTTTCTCTGCAAGGAAGAATATCTATACAGTTATCACCACTGCAATACTGGAAACTATTTTTTAGTAGTCTCAAAGCTGTTCATTAGAAAATCATTTCTCCACTCATGGCTTCCTTAAAAAATGAAGCAATACTTCATGAGAACGATTAAAAATTCAGCTATGAAAGAATGACATGTCTAGAGACAGAACTTTTCAAGTAGCTTGCACCTGAACACGGAACTTACTGTTGCAGAACAAATTTAAGTCACATTATTACCACTTACCAAGCTTCACAACCTAACCTTACTGGGACCACTCTGTGCCTCCCATACCTTTTGCCTTACCCCTTTTCTCTTCAGCACTTAAACACATAAATCCTTACAAAGTCTAGAAGACAAAGAAAAGCAGATGTGCTGTGCATCTCTGAACATAACCACATAAAAAACCCTCCCAGAAAAGCCCTCAAAACCTCCTCTTTCTACCCTCTTCCCTTTCACATACACACTTAAGACACAGACTATAGTCACCCTCTATACCAAACACAAATTACATACACATGTAACTTTGAAAAACACCTACAAACTACCCACCACACATGCTCCTCTTTCCAACTTTTTTGTAGGTTCTTACAGAACTAACAAGCTCATAAATTATAATATGGTTTTGTGGAACAAGTGCAGACCATGCTCCACTGTTTCACAGAACATATTCTGGAATTGCCTTGGAACTTTGGTTCACAGAAATCATACCATATGTCTGATCCAACAAACCTTATGTCATCATGCACAATGATGCATGATATTGCACAAATCTGTCTGAAGTCTTCTGGTGAAGAAGTAGAGAACCCATGTAAAACCTCCCTGTGGATGGCCCAGGTTTCTTGCATGTCTCTTAGTAGTCAACCTGAGCAAAATGGAGTAGATTCCATTTTTTGTTCTGGAGCACAAAAAGGGAAAGGCAGAAAATTCTTTTCTTTAAAGATGCAGGAAAACTGTTCCTAGATAATGTTTTGTTTTCTTTTCAGAATATCATTATGAGTTTATCACAGGAGGAGTATTATGTTCTACAAGGACAGTGATGCAGCAAATAGATGGGGAACTGGATCTGGAAGAGCAGTTCTACTGCTACGCTGTTGCTTAATCTTCAGCAAGTCACCTCTACCCTTTATCCCAGTCTTATATTGGCTTCATCTAGTAGAAACCAGCATTCAGGGTAAGGATGATATTTATACAGTACCTAGCAAAAATGAGACACTAGGTTTCCAATTTTCAAGTGAAACGGGAAAAGGCTTGCAGTTTGTGCCTGCTGTTTATGAGCTATACACTGTGAAAAATCCGTATTCAGTAACTTGTGATAATTCTGGCCATCCTCCCTGCCTTTCAGGAAATTCATGAAACAGAGAAGCCAGTTTGTCCCATATCTGATACTGTAATTAACTAGCACATCTTGGTAATTAACAACACTCATGAACACTGATAGAAACACAACTTTGCAACGCAGGTATATTGACACATTGCTTCCTCCTCCTTCTGTGGGATTACAGACAGCTAGTCAGTATCTTGACTTCCAATTAGCTGTTCATTTGCTTAAAGAACAAGAAAACGTGTGAGAATAATTCCTTCTCAAAGGTAAGTAAAGACCTTTGCAAGTTTTAAAACAGGTTGATTCTCAAACAATTTTGATTGGGTAGGCAGCATTTTTCCCCATTTGATTTAAAAGCTACTACAGCCTGAGATCTCAGCTTCCTTAGGAGATCTGAACTTTATTTTCTTCCTATAGTCCTGGATTTAGTCATAGTCATTCAGGCCTATCCAAGTGATTTCTTTCAACTTTCTCAAAATAGTTAGATGCCAAATGGTATCCTGAAGTTGGTTACTGAATCCTTCAAGAGTTCTTCAAGCCTTACTACATTGCAAATCATGATGTAGGTCAGGATCTCAGGATGAAGAGAACTTCTTTCAACTCTGAGTGTAAAATGAAACAAATAAAGTCTTGCATTGGACAGCTTCTTAAGATTGGCTCAAATACTTGCTATATTCCTCCAAGTATAATAGCTCAATCTGCATTCAACTCCATCTTGCAACTGCCGCACTGCATCCAGTTTCAGATAAGCTGTCTCAGAAACTTCTAGGCAACATGACAGCTCTATGGGCAGAAACTAAACAGAACTGTAGAATAAGTCAGGTGGGAAGGGACCTCACAAAGTCTCTAGACCAAATTCCTGCTCAAAATAGGGTCAGCTATGAGATCAGATCTGGWTACCCAAGGCTTTATCCAGTCAGGTCTTGAAAATCTTCATGGATGGAGACTACACAACTGTTCTGGGCAGGACGTTCCACTGTGTGACTGTCCTCATGGTGAAAAAGTTCTGCCTTAAATCCAAAAACCTCTCGTTTCAATTTATGCYGGCTGTCTCTTGTCCTCCCACCACTCACCACTGCAAATAGCCTGGCTCCACTTTCTTCATAACCTCCCCATAGGCACTGGAAGGCTGCTGTTAGGCTCCCCCCACAATACCATCCTCCCAAAGCCCCCTTGTCTCCAAGCTGAGCAGAATAGGCCCAGTTCCCTCAGCCTCTCCTCATAGGACAGGTGCTCTAGCTCCAAAGGCCACTTTGATAGCTCCCTGCTGAACTCACTCCAGTTTATCAACATCCATCTTGAAATGGCAGTGGGGGGCAGTACAACTGGATGCAATATTCTGGATGTGGTCTAATGAGTGCTGAGTAGTGGGGAATAATCACTCAGTATACTTATTGGCTATGCTCATGTTGGTACGGCCCAGGAGGCAGTTGCCCTTCCTTGCTGCCAAGGTACATGGCTGACTCCTGCTCAGCTTGCTGCCTGCCAAGACCCAGGGCCTTTTCAGGAGAGCTGCCCCCAGTCACTCAGGCCCCAGCTGTATTGCTGCAAGGGGCTGGTTATTCCTCTGCCAGGAAACAAAGCCAGGAACCTAACCCTAACCCTGAGTAGCTGTTTAAATGGCAAATTTGCTTAGTAAACAGCAGCAGACAAAATGGATAGAAATTGAAGCCAAGACTTCTTAGTGTTAATACACCTTACTTAGCACTACTAAGTCGCATCTTAGGGCCATATTCAGATGGCCTAAATTCCACATAAATCCTTCTGCCTACTATTTCTTATTAGCTGGCTTTCAGGCAGCTCCCCATTCAGCATCTTATGTAAACTCTCTGAATTACTCTCCAGAAACACCTAGATTTCTCCACTGACTGAGAAAAGGGTCTTGAGTGGAATTTAAGCCATCTGAACTTAGTCTTCACAGCATGATAATGTTGCAGCTTCAGGCTACGTTATTCTTTTGGCTTTGTCACTGTGACGACAGGTGAAGGCTTGTTCGGTAGGATAGGTTTTGAGTTACTCTTCCTCTGAAAAAAACTATTTTTTAAGAAAATGCAGGTTTCTAAACATTTCAGGATTCAATTCTTCCTGCTCCCTTCTGGAAGTTCACGCCATAGTTGGATCTCCTTAGCAAGGATGCTTTATACATAGTTCTCTCACATTTTGCCCCGAGTCATGTGTGCTGCTTTTGTTCCAGCTGTCTTGAAGATTCACTGATAAAAATTTGGTCTTTAATATGATTATGGCTCAAACCATTCATTGGCCTGTTGAAAGCAGTAATAAAAGCCCTAAACTGGCACTAAATATGGGCTGGGGGATAAATGGCTTTAATGTTCACCTGTCCAGGAGAAGCACAGTGCCTTCAGTCRAGCATCAAGACATTTCCTGTAGTTCTTTAGACTGATACTTACTGGAAAAATTATTCATTTTGATGTTTCGGGGGTTCAGGCTGAACCAGATCTCTTGATTAAAGAAATTTATTTCACTATTATAATACCAGAACGCCTATGAGACATAATAGTATAATAGTAGCATAAATTGGAAAGTTACATAGATCAATATCCAGAATATCTGCTGATGTCATGTTTGGTTGAGGCTGGGGATTATTATTTTCACAATTACTTTGAGCAGAAGGGGAATCTTGGCTATSGGACAACTTTCAGAACCACACAGCAGTTTCTTGAGCATCAAAGTACAGTATTTTAAAATAAATTTGGTAGGTATGCTTCTCTCCAAGGGATGCTATTTCCAATAGCAAAACGCTCACTTTCCTGACCAGTCAGCATGGACAGGGTCCATACCACAGGCTGGGTGTGTTGTGGTTTTCAGAAATCTTGAGCACATGGATAATCAGATCCATCAGGTTCACTCAAGGTTGTCAGACAGCCATCAAGACTGAACATACAAAGCATATAATTTGGATCTACCTCCACTTTCTAGGGACTAACAATAAAAAATGTGCTGAACAATTGCAGAGAAAAGTAAACTTTTCAGTCACAATGCTTAGCTTCAACCGCTTCTGAAGTACAAACCCACAGGACAAAGAGGAATTACCAGACTTAACAATGTCTTCCCTTAATTTTTTAGGGCACACAGAACAGGCAAATACAATGATGCTCTTGCTCTCACAGTGGTGCAGATGGTTATGAGCATAAAGTCTTATGAGCACACTGAGATGATTATCTTCCTCTTAGGACATAAACCAGACCTGATACTGCATCTACCACTTTTGACTTTTACTTTTACACCCAGAAAAAAAAGTCACCTGCCACAGTAATGTTTTACACAGTGAGATGCTAAGTCCACTATGGGGAAAGACTGTTTCTATAACAGAATCAAACAAAAATCTCATTAAGTCCAGTCAGATCTTATTGATTTCGTTTTGTAATTTTTCTTTACATGATGCTTAGTGGAGTATCATTAAAAAACTCCACGATCACTCAAATCTTCTTTAAGACTTCTAGAATATTCTAAAATATTTTAAGTAAAAATATCCTTGCCCTTAACAGACTTTTTGAAATACTGAAAAACATTTATCATATGAAAAGACCTATAAACATGTGTAGTTTTCATTTCTGTCTTCAGCAAAAATACCCCGATTTATTGGTTTTGCTCTTTTTCAGAAATTCTGTATTGATAACAACACTTTTATAACTAGAGAGTTTGGCTTTTTAAATACAGGAATTTCACGTTTGGTCCTAGCAAATCCATTTCATAGGCCAGAGAATATGTTCTAAAATCTGGTACTTTTTAACAAAATGCAGTTCTTTCAATTTAAAAATATATATCTCTGCTGACTATTGTATACTACTATATAAAAATATATATATATACAGGTTGTTGTGTTTATTTTCTTCAAAAAGCTAAAGAAAAAAAAAAAGCTGGCAGCGTGCATAAGCTAACTTCCTTGCAACTGTTCCTAATCAAGCCAGGGTTTTAATTTTTACTGAAGACTACCGTTTGCTCACTTTAAAAAGATTTTATACTGACCCCACACACTGGACCTCACCCTGTTTATAGAACTATCTCAAGTAATCTTGTAACGTTCTTTCCTCTCCAATACGCTTGATTTAGGATAGCGAGATGTAGGATATTCTAACTGAACCTACTTGGCGCGTTTGTTACGATTCGGGCGATCCAAGCGCCCTGCTCGCACGCCGGCGGGCAACGCCGAGGCACTTCCACTCGCTGACGAGCCCGCCGCGGCCCGAGGCTCTCGGCAAGGGAGGCGTTGCGCAGCCTCTACCTTTCGTGGAGCCTCGAGCCCGGGCCACGCTCCGCCGCCGCCCGACCCCCGCCGCCTCGCCACGCGCTCCGTGCCTTCGCCCCCTCCGCGCACGCAAGGGCCGAAACGCGGCGCGCAGCGGCGGCAACCGCGCGCCTCCCCCGCGGCCCAAACCCCGCCGCTCCCCACGCCCGCTTTTATTTCACGGATCGAGCCGCGGCTCCTTTCCCGACCCTCTCCCCCCGCTCCGAGGGCGGGCGGTAACCGCCCCCG
>NW_020450085.1:2886648-2906817 GCF_003343035.1 Apteryx rowi | reverse complement strand
GGGCGGGAGGCAGCGCGCAGCGTGCGCCGAGGGGAGCGCGCTCCCTCCTGCCCCGCCCCGCCCCCAGCGGGCCCGCCCCGCCCGCCAGCCCCACTGAGGCGCGCGGGGAGCAACCGCTGCCGCCGGACCGGACCGGACCGGGCCGCCCGGGGTGGCGGAGGGGAGGGGAGGGTCACCTGCCAGCGTGGGAGCCGTTACACTTAAAAATTGCCCAGTCTCCCCTCACGTAAATTTGGGTTTCATTTACCAATATTAAAACTGATGTTAATTATCTTTACTTTGCCGTTATTTTCATTACTTTGATAGAAGCTCCCATAATGATAGGGAATTGTATACATTTACAGACGATGTAAAAAGTTAATTTTGCCTTGGGTGCAAAAATAGGAACTGTTACCTTGTTTTGGCTGGAGCTTCGTTACACAGTAATATGCCTTTTCAGCAAGGCTTCTGATTCAGGTGTTAGTAACTTATTTTTAGGCGAATTATTGAACTCTTAATGCTCTTCATGAAGCGTCATCCAGAATTTGCGAGCCGTGTAGGACAGCCGGGGCCGAGACCACGCACAGGAGAGCTGGGCCCTGCCCAGGCACCTTGGGGAGAGTCTTCAGCCTTTTTAGGTGCATGTAGCATTTTTTCAAATCCAGGGCTGTTGCAAGAACTCCAGAGTCTGAGGTTACTGTTAAGGTTTTAAACAAAGGTGTCGTTAGGTCCGGTCGCGACAGAGGCTTATGACGTGCAGCTCTAGGCCTGCAGAACTTAATATAAGACCACTCAACTTCACATCAACTATCATCAAAGCTGGCATCATACAGAGCAAGTTTCAGTTAGTACTGCTCTAGGCCAGGTTCATATCTATGAATTCCTGACAGCTTCCTTTATCAATATTGAGTCATTCAGACCCTGCAAATGTTCCTTAAATTAGAATTAAAGATTTTAATTTAGCCAGCATGATACAGACTGGATACTGAAAGGCAAAATAAATAAGCACCTGCCAGAGATAAGCAAAATAAAAATAACATATGGGAACAAGGTTTCAAGGCCCAGAAGAAAGATTTAATTAAAGCAGGTTGTATGGTTGTATCCACATTGGTGGCAACCACCATTGCCAGAAGGCTTAGGTTCGTTTTCCACCTTCTGTGCAGGTCCAGCATTCCTCTCACACGACCCTTGGATCTGAACAGCCCATAGATCTGTATTGCAAAGTACACGCAATGGGATAGTAGGATTTAAAAGTTGATGGCAGCAATCTGAACGGAAACGTACCTCAGATTGTTTGGGAGTGGGTTACTTTGCACCGTTTATAAACTGTGCAGCTGACCACAGCACATGCAGTATATCCAACAAATAGCTCTTCCACCTTCCCCTTCATAAATACCACGTATTTCAGAGGAAAAGCGCTGTTTGCATGTGGTTATGTGCACTGTCAGTTTAGACTCTTGGAGTCCCGGTGTAGCAGGGAATACGCTGACTCTTACTAAAAGCAAGTTAACAGGGTATGCGCTTCTAATCCAAAGACCAACTGAGATAAGTCGTCTCAGTTACTGGGAAAAAAAAATGCTTCCAGGTGTTTAGATCTGGAACAGAAGAGATCACAACTGACAATTCTGAAAAGCAGGAAAACATTATCCAGAGAAGATTTCTGAGCTATAAAGGTCATGAACTACCCAGCCAAAGAAATGGTAACTGAAATTTGGGTAGGAGTGTAAAGAGGTTATATTTAAACTTTTCACATCAGAAAATGCAAAAAGGGATAAGCGTAAAACAGTATACTTGGAAGGAGGAGAAACTCATTTTTTAAAGATGGAAAATGTGGGCATTTCTGCAATGGGACAGAGTTCAAATGACTTTCTGTCACAGGATTCACTTCACTAGTAGAGGCAACATGGATTTAAGACAATAAATACAATGTGAATTGAAGCACAATGAAATTAATCCTAGATTTGTGACATGTAATCTTTCGAATTTCATTCAAGGCAAGGAAGTTTCAAGATAAAACTACAAAAGCTGTTTTACATAAAGAAAGATGAGATTTGACACTGGATAGCAGAGAGCGAGGCACAGCCCCTCAGCCAGTTATCTGCTCAGGCTCAGATCTAGCATTGAATTCCCCGTTCTCTTGTTTGCTCCCAGGTAGTCACGACTGACTGAGCAATGCAATATTTGGGCAAAAGTCTCACTTTGAGAAATGCATGGAGTCCACAACTTGAAATTAAAGGTCGCCCTGTATTAAATTGCTAGATCTGAAGACTACCAAATTTTAGGAGAGGGAGATTCCAAATACACTTCTACTCCACATACAGATTTGTTGTAAACTTTGCATTTCACCCTTATCTTTATGATAGGCTGCATCATTGTGCATGTTCTAAGCTTGCCTGAACTTTGAGTTTTTTGAAATACAAAAGCTAACTGTGTGACTAGGGCCTATCTTTATTCCAAGGGGGCATAGCTGTTGACCGTATCACTAACAGCCTTAAGGGTAAATGAGGAGTTTATGATGGCATAGCTCTCCAGCAAGATGTTTTTCAAGAAATTCTAAGGCTTTCGGTGTTGAACTCCCCCAGTATCAGACATTCATTACAGAGCATTTTTTATGTCCTAGAAAGCTGTCCAGCACAAGTATCTTAAGCTAATTTAGATAGGAGTAAGCCATTCAAATAAACAACAAAAATGCATAGAACTAGTAAATGCTAACAAGTTTTGAAGCTTTCATTCATTAGTGTTTAAAACAATTTCTAAGGAGCTGTGATTAAAAGGTTAAACTGTGTCCAGGTACAGTAGTCTATGGTAAGACTTCTTAAACTTTGCTGTGTAGTGACGCTGTAAGGTGCTGCATTGGTGCTGGCGACTGCTGGAGACGGAGCTCCAGGCCAGATAATGTGGCACCTCCTGTCTTTCCTAACTCTCTTCAGCAGCAGAGGTGAACGATTGTCTGCAGTCCATGCTGACTGAGCAACCTCAAAGTCAGAGACGCCTAAGGTTTAAATACATGCCTAAGTATGACGACAACCTGTACAACGTGCTTTAGGTGACCCTGCTCGAGCAGGGGGGTTGGACTAGATGATCTCCTGAGGGCCCTTCCAACCTCAACCATTCTGTGATTCTGTGATACTGAATATAAACCGAATCCTATATATATTTGGTATTCTGTTGAGCCTCTTTATAGATTCTTAATGTTTATATATAGCATGGGCAGAGTTTTACTGTTTTTCATGATTTCAGGGATTTTACCATGCCTTTTCTGCTTAGATGTAGTTTGGTACAGAGTAGGGCTTTGGAAAGTTTGGAAGATTTTGGTATAATGTGTGTTTTATACTGTATCACTTTTTCCTGTATGACTCTATGCTGAATATCCAGAAATATTTGGGAAACCAAAGATCTTGGGGATTTATAATAGACACAATGATCACATTTAAAATGACCGATAACCTATGTTTATAGTTGGAAATTTAAACTGTGCAAGACATACACTCATGATTCTGGAAGGCCTTGACCTTTACTGCACAAGCTATGCTCAATGATCAGAACTGACAAGTTAAAATATTCACTGGTTTATATTTAAAGAAGAACACACAATAACACAATTAAAGGTAGTACAGAAGATCTTACATCACCCTGGAATATTCAGGCAGAGAAGAAATATTTGTGAAAACATTCATGGGCCCTACTAATTACCTTAACATATTCACAAATGTTTATTTTTTTTAATTCGCAGTAAGAAAGACTGATTAACTGTTCTCACTTTCTCTTTTAAAAATCTGTGGGCATCCAGTCAAGGAGAAAGAAACAGTGCCATATGGTTTGATCAACAACAGAGAATGAATAGCAAGTAGTAAATAACAGTGAGCAGTTTTTAGATTGCAAGTGATCTTATACAAATACTGATTTGGAAGTACAGTCAAATGACTCATCAGGAAAGAAAACAGATAACCAATGTTATCTGGTTATGTATGGCCAATTCTAATTAATATCCAGTGGGTATTAAAAAACCACCCACTAAGAGCTGCATTTATGAAAGAGAATCTATGAATGGGTAGATGTGTGTGGAAGGCTGGCATTGATCCTTGATGAACAGACTACTACATACTGACATTCAGGGAAAAAGCTAGAGGGGAAAAAAGCAGTGTCACAGATATCACAGATGTGAAAGCATTTAGCTAAAAATCCCTGGAGGGACACAAACAAAGTAAAGTACTTCAAGAAGCTGTATATGGCTAAACTAAAACCTAAATTGACTTCTAGTGTGAGAAAGAGACAATTAAAGAAAGGTTGGTGCAGAACACAGCTCTGGGTCTGGATAGAATATATTTCATTGTGAGCCTTCAAACTTGGGAAGAGTAGATGACTCTACAATTACTAAACTTTCTCCATGACTGAATAGATATTTGAGAGCTACAAATTGCTACAGTATTACTCACAGTAAGTTATATGAATTTTAACTAAAAAAATCATAATGCTATTAAATTGTTTGCTTATAAGTTTGATTTCTTTAGCTACAAACAATAACCATTTCAGCAAAGGGGCACACCATACCATTTGACTTTTTCTTTTAATTAGATAGGATTGGTATTGCAACATTCTATTTCTAAGGATTTCCTGGTAATGTGGCATTTGAAAGTCCTCTTAATCTGTAGAGAGGGCTGAACTAATATGCTGAAGTGGCAGGGAAAGTCAGCTGGGATGAGAGTTCTGGCAGCAGGAGGAGTTCGTGCTCCTAAACTGATCRTTCTCAGAACTGTTAATTTTGGGATGTTCTTTTAAAAGACGGATTTTTTTTTTCTAGAGAAAGCAGCATGCGATTTCAATGCTAAATAGCCTCCACTTACATATCAGTACATTTGACTCATTTTTATATAAGAAGCTTTTTGTTTCCAAATAAAGGAACAAATGAGTAAGTCTCTAAGCTTACATTGGAAAGCAGCAAACTGTGGCAACATGCCTCAAATGATTAATTACTTAGTATAACACTTGGTAATACAGTCATGCCAGGTGCTAATATGCACTGTCACTTTTGACAGAGAGAGATTGATGACATTAATAATAAGGTGATCAAGGGGATAGTGTAAAATTTATCATCACTAGACATAGTTCAGCTTTGAATAGTTGTTTAAATTTCCCTCTTGTATTTATTAATACCACAGATACACTGCCAACCTACTGCAATAAATCAGAATGCTATCTAGGTATTAATAGTATAACAACCCCCCTCCCCCCCCTCCACACTGAAATTTCCAACTAGGGGAAAGCATGTAAATAGGTTGGGATGTATAATAAAACCTTCCAAGCGCAGTCTGGAACACTGCCACACTCTGGAACTGCCATAGTATGAGAAATTGTGTCACCAATGGAAAATCAGAGGCAGTATTAAAAATAGAATTTAATTCTGCTCTTGAACTTTTTGCACAAAAGCCTCGTGTCGTCTTCTAGGCCAGTGAAACCTTACAGTTGAGCTGACAGCATCAAAGGCAGCCAAGAGGAATCAAAAGCATCAAACAACAAGCAGTAACAAGTCTGCAGGAAGAAGGCTCCAAAGACTGTCTGAGTGACCAGTGTGTTATAACATGATTTAATCATCAAATAGACCGTAAAAATATCCACATACACCTACACTGCCAGTCAAGCACAGGTCTGAGTCCACATTTGAGCTGTCTTGCCTGCCTTCCACAGTGCTCGCACACAGAACGGCTGCTCAGACTATGCTACCTGGCAACTTACTGTGTGGGGTTATTTGAGAAAATTAACTGAAGTAAACTGCTGAGTACGTGGCAGTTTGGGAAACAACAGTACTTATTCAGGTGCCTGAATGTACCTGGGATGGGTTCTGGGAAAATGCCCCCCATTTCTCATGTGTTCTGTGCAAACTGCATTCATAATGCAACTTCTTCACTCACATTTGCAATGTACCTTTTCTCTAGTGTGGGTTTAAGTCTGCTCAAAGATTTCATGAAGTCAGTCACCATTACCCCATCATATTTCTATGACATTACTGACTGAAAGGATTTAGTCCTGCCTAAACTATAAAGTTTGGAAATCATTCAATCATGCATACACCACAAGTCTGACAAACATCTGATTATAGAGAAGTTAATCCTGGAAAAAGAAAGATAGGAGTTTCATATAAAAATAGGCAGTTGCACTGTCTTGTGATGCGTAAGAAATGAAATTACTGTATACATTTTGAAAAAGAAAGCGTCTGGTGCCTAACAAGCATTTTGTGACTCACAGACTATGTTCTGCAGATTCTGAGCAACGCCTCTCTTGATCAATACATTCAGAGTCTGATTATTCAGACTGCATCCTGTGCTTGTACATTAAATTGATTTTGAATCTGGGGTTGTCTGAATACTAACACTTGTATCTGCTTTCACATTGGCATAACAAAAAAATAAATCACTTGAATACCCATGAAATGCAGTCTGCACAAATTGAGTTCATTAGACACACTTGGATTTCCTTTATACTAAAGAACAGCAGTGCTAGAATGAAGTTATGAAACTTCTGAAGAATGGCTTTCAGTGCACTTTGTGTAGGAGGGTAGCAACTATTTTTCCCCTTTCCAGAGGTATGGAAAGTAAGCCATCACACTGATTTGACTAAGTTCAGACAGTGAATCTTTAAAAAAATTTAGGGATATAGCAGAGGTGTCCTATTTTATGGGCCATGTTGACCACTGCTACATTGTCTGCTGCTTGACCCTTTTTGCAAGGCAATAGTTTATTGTATTTAAGTAAGCCAAACTGTATGTGGATTTTGTTCATCAAACATCTGTAAAGCCCTTCGGAAACACTGGGGCTACGCAGCAGCAAAGTAATAGACCTGAGACACGCCAGTAGCGGATGTGAGGAAAAAAAAAAGTTAACTATTTCCTTAAAGCCTAATTTATAACACTTGTACATGTATAAAACCAGTGGTTATTCATGGGTCTACGCATTCATAGGCTCTTCTGGGCAATGATGAGCAGAACGTCAGATCTGCTCAATTACATATTTACAGTGTTCTCTACTGTTTGCATCAGACAAATAATACAGCCTGCTACTCAAGGGGACGTTCACCCCTCAGGTTACTCTTCAGCAGTGCTAACAGGAGTTTTATTTAAGTACTGACTGATGCATCTACTCCTTTGCTTCATTACAATTACTTAGTGATTGAAAATCCGGTATCAAAAACAGCAGACAATAAAAAAGAACTTCACTAACAGCTACATTTTATGTGCCTAATAAAGAGTAAATACAATCCAATATGTGCTAGAGCACATTTTTGTGCATTTTTTTTGCTCATTGCAATAGTAGAGAAAGGGATCACAGGTTAAAACCCAAAGAAAATAAAATGCTGAATCAAATACTAAAATAGACTCTACAGACACACACTAACACTCTCTTCTATATTATAAAAGAATAAGAGAAAGGTACAAATACAGAACTGAATACTACCTGTAACAAGTAAAATCAGAAAACATACAGAGAATAAAAACAGGAGGATTTAAGAAAAAGGTCTCATTAACGAATTTATAGTTGAAGGTGCAATAAAGTATGATTTTATAATCCTCCTACATGTTGGCATTATCCTGAAGTAAATCTTAAGAAGGCATAAATAACTGAAGACAGTGTGATCTCTTCGATGATTAAAGTGATACAACACTGAGTTCAGATGTAGGGTGGTTTGGTTTAGGGAAAATGGGTCAGTAATATCTGGGAGCACATGGAGAGTTCATCCTCACCTGACGCAGGAAAGGTCAAAGGATTAGAAGGATTAAGATTAAGTTCATGCGTGAGGAAGACTACAACCACGCTTTCTTAACAGCACATAAATGAGGACACCTGAATATCATGATCTGCCTCACTACAGAACCCTTGCTTGATCAGCTAATGGATCACATGTGTGTTCTTCAAATGCTGCATTACGTACCCCTTATCTCTTCGAGTATTTCCAAGGCATGAGCATGTCCAAGAAATGAAAGTAGAATATATGTGAATATATGTAATAAATTAGAAACAACACATTTTTTACATGCAGTGAATATTTTTAAGGGATTATCCTTCTAAACCTTCCCCTTAGAAAACCAAAAAACTATCACATTTGGAGAACATCATAACTCAGAGAAGTGGTAGGTCCTGAAACTGGGATCCAGTTTAAAACATGAGCAGTATTTCCTCCTAAATACTGTATTCCAGACCTTGCTGGAGACAACCCATGCTAAGAAATTCTAACCCCAATCCAAACATTCATTACCTTTGGCAAGAAGACAAGGGACACGACTTTATCCTCTCAAACTATAAATAACTCACAACACACATTTTGGGCTTGTCTTCACTAGCCAATTAAGCATTGAAAGGACATAATATACCCAGCGGGGACAAGGACCATTGTGTTCCTATGTGGGCGCTTGTCATCCTACAACATGATAGTACTGCTATTCACAGAGACCTTCTATAAACAAAAGATGTGTTTTTAATATATTAAGCTTTCATGCTTATGACAACTTGGGGAAAACTAAACATTGTTTAGCTAGTAATCACCTTGGAAATAGTTATTCTCTGTAATCATTTTAAATTATATCTGTACTTGGTTTGATGCATTTGGGTTGTTTTTAAAGGCATTTTGTTACACCTATTTCTCTAGTTTAGACAAAAGCCTGGAATTTTAAATCACATATTATAATTAGCACAGCTCATCAAGGCCGTGTTCTCACACAACCTGTTTTGCTCCTGGAAGACAATTCTGAAAGATTACAAAACTCAATTGCATATACTGAGTCAACTCCTTTTTCTTCCAGAATGGGACTTTAACACAGCCAACAGCATCAGTTTTGACTGTAGCGAGGTACTGCTGTTACCTGGGGGCGGTTGGGCAATAATTGCTTCTTAAGTAAACAGGTAGAAATGAACTATGTTTTCTGGAGGCCTAAATAAAAGTTTTAATATCTACAAAATATGCATAAATGTAAAATCTTGGGCATGACAAATGTAAGTCATTGTACTCTTAAAATTAGATACTAATTCTTATGTTAAAGTAATAAGAACAATTAGTCTTGTAGCACGCTGGTGTGTTAAAAACATCTGTAAACTAAATGGCTGTTTTACCATAAAGTATTTTTCAGATAAATTGGATCAACTATTTTTTCAAGGTTCTTTGCAAGTTA
The DNA here is from genome assembly GCF_003343035.1 of Apteryx rowi. Classification (NCBI taxonomy): domain Eukaryota; kingdom Metazoa; phylum Chordata; class Aves; order Apterygiformes; family Apterygidae; genus Apteryx; species Apteryx rowi. Next base: position 2,897,681 of record NW_020450085.1, on the reverse strand, counting down.
GCAATAGACAGCAATACTACTCTGGTGATATTGTAATTAACAGTGATATAAATAGAGAATAAGAACAGTGAATACAATAGTAATATACTAATGAATAATAAATGAAGTTACTGAAAGTATATCGTAGAATATCTATCACTGTTTGAAATCTGGATGCCTTTGGGATAGGAACAGCTAGAAGAACTGTCATTAGGTGTCATTTGCTTTGTTTCTGCTAAGCCAAGGAAAGTATGAGAAAAAACATTGAGAACTAACATTTCTTAAGAAATTTATTTTGATGATAGTAATAAAGAGCATTAAACTCATATGTCCTTATTTTTCTTGTGTAAGGGATACCAGATTTTATAGCAATATCAAGTTTCTTGCTACTATTTCAAAGAACAAAAGTCATATAAAACAAAAGGTACACTAGTCCATCTTTACTACTATCTTATTCTAACTGTTTGCAACATCAACACATGAAACTCTTGAGACTTATCTATTACTCAACCCAGCTCTTCCTCAGTCCACAGCACTGAACGTAACAATCAACAAGATAGTAATTACCCCATGAAAAGAATGGTCATTTTTAATCAGGAGAAAATCCAGCTTTCAGTGTGATTTTAGCAGTTGATTAGTACTATTCTGCAGATATGCAAAGAATCAGGCAATGTGGTACAAATTACACCCCATCATCCTTATTTAGTTGGTTTTTATGATATTTAGTAAGTATTTTTCATCTAGAGAAATACTAAATAGTCAAGCTCCTAATCCTAAGACACTGCATGATCTCCCAACCTGCTGAAAAGCAACGCTTTCAAAGCACTGCTAGGCATCACAGTGAGCCTTGTGGGAACCTGTGTTTGTCCTAATTTTTATTTACTAGTCAGGTATATAAGAAAAATTAGTTTTCATTAAAAAAAAGAAAACCCTAAAATTTCAGTGCTTGTATAAACAAAGTCTGAAGGATTTACAGGCTCAGAATCCAGAATGTAAAGAACGCAATCTTAGGTTTACTACTAAAAAATCCAGATTTTTCCATGGTGCAGCTAATGATTTTTTTAAATTTTATGCCAACAATGTGACTTTCAAGAAACATTTCTTGTCTACAGAACCCAGTCCTTGATTTAGGAAACGCATATATGCTATAATAACATGGGAATTGACTCGCATAAGTCCAAAATAAGTAATATTTGTGCCAGCTGTGGAGTAGCACTCACACACACGACACAGAGGGCTAGAGGAGGAACTGATGATTTCGACACCTCCTTGAAAATGCAGACAGTAAAACCACAGACTGGCAATTTCAAGAAAAAGGTGCTGTATTTCAACAATGTCTCTTTTAAAAGAACACAACAAAACTGGTGCCAGGGAAAGGAGAGGCCCACTAGCAGGTAATTCTCCTGCTTAACTAAACTTTTTGGGTCCCCTGAAAATTCTGCTTCATCTCCTGCCAGATTTTTCCCTCCCCTGCGAGAACTGCGGTCCTCATGAACAGCTTACCTATACCAGACTGTTCCCAGAACAGAACCCAAACGCTCTGACCGAGCTGCTGTAACCCCTGCTCTCCGTCCCCTTTGCCTTCATTGCTTGCTGTGGCACATGCAACACAGACCTTGATCTTCAAACAGTTGCATCAGATTAGGATCAAAGTTTAGAGGCATCAGAGACTCCAATCACAAGCAAAAGACCTTTTCATACTTGAAAAACAACATGCATACTTGTGGTGCCATGTAACTAAAAGCATAGTTAGGGTTAGACCCGTGACGATGACTAAGAGAGATGCAGACTACCAGCTTGTCGGCGCACGGCGTGCTGTTCGCGCCGGCAGCACTGCCTACAGTGCCAGGATTCATCACCCGCTTTCAGTGACACCTCCCGACTCGCTTTTGTTTTTCCATCATGAGCTAAGATTTCAAAATGGGACAGTAAGAGCTGGCTGTGACAACCTGAACCGCCAAACAAGTGTGTATCCACGGAAAGCTGGATATATTTTTTAAATAATTGGAAGCTGGTGTGTGTATGCCATTTCACGGGCACTAATTGTGCTAATAGCCCCTCTGCTTACCAGGCTGGCGGATCATGTCTGAGTGACTGTGCTCACTGTCCCTTAGCTCTGCTAACTGAATTCTCCCCTACTTGGGTGCAGACTGCTTCTGCGGAAGTGAGACAGGAAGAAGCGTTCCCAGCCCATTCCAGCTCCTTAGTTCTTGTTGGCTCCAGCCAGCTCTTGCTGCTGGTTTTTATTCAGCCATTCAGTGGGTGATTGCAAGGCTGGGATAAAGGGCCTCTGGGGTTAGTCAGAGCGACACGACAGTTCCCGTGCTCTCTGCAGCAGCTTGCAGGCGGCGCTGGCAGGAGACCACTTCTCCTTGCCGTCAGTGCTGCTTTCCAAAGCTAGTTATTTTAAGTCACATCTGAACAAGGAATTGTCAGCTTAAGATCAGCCTCTCTCTCCTGCAGCAGGTTCAATTATATGTAATGCATGTTAACTAAAAGGCAAAATTACATCCCTCTCACTTGAGCCAAACTCCTATTGGCTTCAGTAGGTGTTGGCTCTGGCTTAATTAACGAATTAAGAGCACAGCTGTAGGTGCGTGAGTAAATACCTCAGTGACGTCTGCAGTGTGCCTGTTTGCATAGCTGAACACCAGACACCGAGGCACAGCAGTGCTCATTTCAAACGCCGCTCTGACTGTGAACAACCRACATCCTTGCCCAAAGGAAGACATGTGACTCAGCACCACTTTTTGTACCCTCTGCCTGACAACACCTTGCTTGCTGGTGGTGCTCATTTGCCCTCTCTCCAGCTCATCCCCTAAGCAAAAAATAAGCAAACATGCCAACAAAAAAACCCTGTCACGGGGCTCTTCACACTCCACAGTCTGCCCCATGCACACTGATTTCCCTCCTTGCTGTCAATACCCTGCACCTTCAATCTCTATTTGCTGCCCTGGTCGTCACATATATAATGGCAGCATATCTGTAGCAGGAGTTTGCATCAGGTACATTGACATAATCAAAGCAGAGACTAAAAAACCCATTGCAGTCAAGATCTTAGAAAGATGAGGAGGTTTGCAAATGAGGAAAACAGAATAAAATGCTCTTAACGTATCTGCATTTTTTCTTCCATGAAGCTAGTTTATATTTTTTTTATCCATCACTAGGTCATCTATAGAGTATTATTACCCATTAAATGAAAAGATTTACATATTGAAATAAAAAGATGTAATATTGGATTTGCTAGCAACCAAATCCAAGCATCTTTCTTTTTTCCTCAGGCTCAACTCAGGAAAACTCTTAATTAAATCAGTGGCTAAGCACTAAAAGACCACCACCAGTAGACATTTCTATCGTAGATCCCACCAGGTGGTGAAGGTCATTTCCACACAGCCAAGCCAGGCCCTCCTTTCCTCACCGCTGAATTAAAGCAGCATGGGTCAACCCCATTCCCCACAGAAGTCAGCGTACTTCTATTAACACCATCCGGGTGAAGACCTCACTCCATACCCAACTACCTGTAGAGTTCAGGAGAGTTCAGCCCCAGGTGCAACCCTCATGTCTGATTTTCATCCATGGCTGAGCTCCCCGGCTCCTTGCCGTCCCTGCGGACCCACATCTAAGGCCGTGCCGCCGTGGGGCGCTTCGCCCCATGCACGGGGCTCGCCCAGGCGCTCCTGCCCAGCTCCTCCGTCCTTATCGCGGGTTGACCCTGCAGCTCTTCCAGCTCGCTCTCTGTGTGGCCGCGCTCTCAGCCAGGTTTCTGAAATGATTCAGTTTAAAAAAATAAACAAAATGCACCTTCCCCTTGGGGAAGAGGCATGAACCACAAGTTAGGAGTGAGAATACCAGGAGCCTGTAGTCACAGCCTAAGACTGTCATTACATTAGATTATGTACAATTAAGACTGTCTGCAATTTGGCATCTTTGAATTAATGTATTCAATCTTCATTCACTTGCTTTTATCGGAGGGGAATGATCTGACAGCAGCTGAAGTCACTGTATTGGCTCAACACATTCAACTGCCTGTGGGCTTCAGCCRCGAAGTCAGGCTCCAGATTCGCACTCTTCTGAGTTTAAAGGGAAAGCTCCAGTCCAGGCCCCGCTCTAGTCCTTTGCGCTTATGTTGTTAGTTGCCAAGATTTGTTTGAAACTGATCATCAGTCAGGAATCTTTTGAAGAATCCAAGCAAAACAGAAATCCATGGGGCTCAGGGGTTGCGTATATTTGCATTTCAAAAGACTTCACTTAATTTTATCAGTATTGCTGTACTTAGCAAAATACCTTGAGAGCCCAGGCATGCCCTGGGAAGGCATGGAGGAGGTAGAACAAAGCCACAATTAATTATAAGAATGCTGATGGAATTAATTTAAATTTAAAGCATAAAACCCTTCCCCCTAGTATTACTAAATTTGTACTGGGATGAATAGAACAATGGTGGCCCTCAAATTGCTTTAAACAACATTGAGTGAGTCTTTAACGTTCTTACAAGAGAACTAAGAATGGCTATAAAAATCCATCATTCAAAATCTCTAGGAGCTAAACAGAAATTGGCTGGAGAAAGTTCTATCATTTTATTACATACATACATACGCATCCATATAGTGGTAGTTCCTTTGCTTGGAGCCTCTCACCAAAACTTAGCGGATGCTGCACAGTCCTTGTCAAGCATCAACAGAACCCGGACATTATGTTCTAATTCTTTTTTATTTTAAATGTTTATAAATTATTAAAATAAAAGATCTATATAACTGCTGTAGACATATCATGTTTTACCTGGGCTCAGACTCCTGTTTTAATGATAACACTTACTCAATATCTGATGAATTAGAATGATGCATTTGTAGTGAATACACAGCTGAAAGCTATTTTTCTGTCAAAGATTTAATTGAAAGTTACCCAAATTAATAATGCCAAGAAAACAATAGCAGTATTGGCATTACATCAAAAGTCAGTCTTGGTACATTAAAGAGGTACCTTTCAATGATCAGAGAAAAGATTAAATTTTATGGAAGGCTGGTTGGGTGTTTGTTTATTTGGTTTTTTGGTTTTTTCTTAACAAGTTCTGGCAGCTGGGTTACAACTCTGGATGGAAGCCCAGAGTGCCGTTTTCACTTGCAATCAAGGCTACAGCTTAGAACAGAAGAGGAAACAAATCTCTCTGCAGTGAGAGCTGGGGGGAGAACAAGCACGCTCTGTCTGGCAGCAGGTGGCAATGGGGGAGCCCGGTAACCACCAGTGCGGATGGTTATATGTTACACTCCAATTCATTTTCATTTTTTTTTAATGCAAGCAACCTAAAACACAGCTGCCCATCTGCACTCCCTGACGACAGCTGGCTTGTCTTCTCACAGATTAAGTCAAAGCCACCCAGCCTCTGTAACCCATTCAGACCACTGCCCATTGATGTCCACCTCTGGCTCAGCCCCATTTTCACTCCACCCGGTGTCTGAGCAGCAGGTGACTCCACGGGGACGAGGCTCTCAGACCTCACCATGACAAGTGCCACATGGACACCTTCATGGATAGGTCGAGCTAGGGTGGCAAATGAGGCTGAAAACATCATACCCAACGGCCTCACCTTTGAGGAGCATCTTCATCTCAGCACAGAGCTACAATTATACCCCTTTGCAAATATCAGTTTGTATTAAGCAGAGAAGTTGCATTTATATCAGAAGGTGTTATGAGGGCCCTGTGATACATACTGTCATTGAAAGCAGAACCAGATTTTTGATGCAACTGTGCAAAAAATGCAGTGGGATATGAATAGCAACTTTAAACAACCAGACAACTTCATGCTGTACTCCATCTTCTCCAGCTCTTACTGTCTTGCACTATGAAATCCTACGCAGCGAAGATAGTAATAAAACCAAGCAATAGTAGAAGAATATACTTATAATACTGAAAAGGATACATCACATCACAACATTAGCAAAACATTAGCAAAAAGTACCTTATTCTTTTCTACTTTTGACACCACTTTACCTTCTACCAGTCTTTGTAGAGATTGATTTTTAGATATGGAGATTTCCAGGTGCTGCAGGGACACTAGGGAGCTAGCCTGTGACACAGCTGTACCAGCAGGCTTAGGTACCCAGCTACACTTTTAGCAATTTGCAGCAGTGGAAGACTGGGAAGCAATAATAATACAGTGGCAAAAGAGGTAAACCGAGGCACAGAGTATGAGGGCCAAGTCCGAATCCCAAGGCAATCAATTAATAAACCCTGATTTGCTTACTGCAAAATGATCAACCTTTAAATTCAATTGTGAATCCCAGTTTCCTGTATGACAGCCCACTGTCCTGACTTCTAAACCATCATTCAGACTACTAGAGCAGACACTCTTTTACCTTGGTAAAAGAACTGAGAAGTCAGCAGAAGATCTATTTTTCCATTTGTGTTTGTTTTTAAATACATGAGGGAAGTTGTTACACCTTCTGTACTTATAAATGAAATTCTCTTGAGCTGATTATGAATTCTCAAGAGTAACTTCTCCCAAGGTTTTTACAGGTTTTTAAGACTGTGAATTAAAACAGCTTGAAGATCTGCATTCTCACCAGGTTTGTGGCGTAACGTTAAAATCCACCGTACCCAAGTTTTCTGTTTACTTCAGCAGTATGTATTTTCTCAACAGTTTCTCAAACATCTGGAGTCATATGGGACTATCTGGATGATGAGAAAACTCCAAGGGCTTTGCTCCGAAATGTGCAGTCTCCTAAGACAACACTTCCTGAGAGGCAAAAAGGTCTTGAGAACGCATTGCTGCGAGGCTTGCAGGAGGACCCCAAGCCTGAAAGCCAAACAAACAAAAACCCCACGTTGTCTAAGAGGCAGACTGGAACAGCCCTTATTCCTCAACCCCTACGAATTTCAGATGACCTGCTAGTGACTCCTAACTTTTGCCTCATGTAAAAGTGAAAAAAGCTTCATACACAGGCCCCAAGATTACATGCTATAGACTGGGGGAATAAAATCTGCTCAAGTTTTCCTGCTGACTTCAAGCCCTTTCCCTTGGCATCGTATGTTTTAAAAGACAGAAAATGCTACAGTCAAATGCCTTTCAGCCTTCCCTGCTGTTCCTTTGATTCAAAGCAGATCTGAATTAGCTGAATTAGGTGTATTTAAGAGTTGCCATACACCACTGGAAAGACACACTGCTTTGGACTTATTTCTGCAATGCTTCTAGGTCCTTTAAAGGCTGTAGGTGCTTGGTCACCGAGTACAATTCCAAACCTGAGGATAGTGGGTGAGGGAAATTTTTGGCACATCTACATTTTGACACATCTACTTCCCCCCCCCCAGATTACATATGCACATTTGAATTCAATCTCCCAATCATTAGTGTAAGAATTAAAGTTATAATCTGTGATGAGTAAACACTATAAAACTGAAGAACTAAATTCCTGGGTACCACTCCGCTTCTCATTTAAAAATGACACAACATAGGATTGCAAATGGAGATACTTTTTCCATAGCTGCTGTTCGGATTCAGTGAGAGTTGTGGATGCCAGTGCCCAATATCCCACGCTGCCTTTTCAACATGCCTGTAAACATTCAGCCCGCATTAGCTCCTCAGAAGTGACAAGGGATATTTGGGTTTGGCTGTACGCATTTTCTCTCCTCACTGTTGTTTATGGCTGAAATTTCGACTTGGTTTTCTTCTCCACAACTCCTCACTGTGCTGTCCCCGTGTTATACATCCTTGACATCACCATATAGAGGATATGCTGCAATTCAAGTGCCAAAAGTTGCTAAAGTGCTTACGCAAGTTAATTACTGCCTGTTTAATCCCACATAATGCAGATTAGTGCTGTCAAATACCGTTCCAAGAGCAACTGCTGTAACAGGCAGGCCTGCTGTCGTCTGGGCCTTCGGTCAGGGAAACCTCTGCCTTGAAGAACAGCAGTTGCTTACCTGGGAGGAGAAACCAGTCACACTGTTCCCTGTCAGGACATAGCAAACAGATACAAAAGCTAGATACAACAGACAGACAGGTTTAAAACAGGTATTGGACCCCTCATTTCAAAATAAGAAGTATACTTGATTATTAACTTTAATTCTATGCCGCACCTCTGAAAAGTGGCTTGGATGAAAAACTTCTAAATGAAGTTACAAAGAGCAGTCCCATGGAAGATGTCCATTACTTCAAGACATGAACCAGAATGACAGTCAAATCGCTAGTCACCATTTTCATACCAAACTAAACAACTTAATATATGCCCATTTCTATCAAAGCGAATATGAGTAGGCCAGCGAAAGCAGTCTAATTTCAATAGCAAGTCATTCCTTATAGGAAAGGAGACAGTGGAAAGGTAGAGGTCTTATTTGGAACCTTAGTTTCTCACACTTTGGGTGAAATCTAACTGGATTAATTTGCAATCATCACTCAGGTAAAATGCCCTTTGACAGCAAAGTATGGTTACATTGTGCCTGCTTATTCCTCAAAAGAGTGCAAATACAATGTGAGTAGATGCATAATTTCAGAAATTAGTGAGATGCAATATTTCAGGATTTCCACTAATGCTTTTCCTGTTCTGGAAGGGCAAATATCACCAGTTGTCTTGAGCYGTATCTGGTAATCAGAACTACAACATTTCATATGACAACACAGTTAACTGAGCTACAGTAATAATGCCCTTTTCCTCATCCCACATGCTATATGACAGCTAAACAAATATCTTCCACCTCAGCCAACTTTTTTATGGTCAAGCGATAAACTTTTCCATCTCCAGTTCACAGCTGACAAAACGTTGATTGAGGATGTTCATAATGACAGCGTACAATGATATATGATATGGCTCTCTGCCACTGGGAGTGAATCAAGGTACAGGATAGTAAACTTCCGTGTTTTTAAAAGCATTTCTCATTTCATGTGACCCAGTTATAGATGCTAAGTAAAACTGACTCATTGCTAATATAAAAAAGATAAGTGCACATAAATCACATCAATACTTTGTTTACACTAGAGACCTAAATCTTTTGTATTCTAAAAAACTGAAGAGATTTTTGCAAGCACAAGAGACAGGAGTTTAAAAGATGAACAAGTATCTGGAAATGTTTAATCTCACACTCAGCCTGCCTTGGCTGTTAACCCCAACGCCTCGCAGAGGGGCTCCGTCGGCACGTGGGCGCTCCCGGCCCGGCAGCCAGAGCTGCTCCTGCCCACAGCTCCTTGCACCTCTGCCGGGTCCTGCCGCCCTCAGTTTCGAGGAAGGCTTGAGGGCAGATGCCAGGCTGAGATGCGGACGTGCACCTTGCCCCGCCACGGGACAAGGACGCCTGGCGGTGATGGGCTGACAGCGGAGCGGGGACGGCTCAGCCACCGCGGCAAGAGCTGCGGCAGGTCGCGTGCCCACAACCCCACTTCTCTTTGCCGTTTCCCCCAGGGCAGTGCATGCTCAAGCACTGCGGGAGGTTAGTGCTGACCTTGCTGGAAGTGGGACAAATGCCAGGGAAGAAAAGCAAACGTATCAGTCAAACATTAGTCAAGAGGTGGCAGGGAGGCTCAGAAGGCCTAAAATCAAGAATGAACAGGATGAAAAATAAATCCTGCCAGAACATAAACAAGTTTCCTACTCATAGTACTCAAGAATCTGAATATTTTTCATAGTTTTTTTTTCCCCTGAAGCTCAAAAAGCAATGATACATTTCAAATAGCTTGTAGAGTAGCAATAGTAGGGCTACTTCTTTTCTTTGCCCTCCTTCCTGCTCCCAGCCCCAACATCTTCCCTCAGAAAGAAAGAGGTCAAGCTACAAAGTCACATATACAGAAGAAATTTTCAGGTAAAACACTGAAGCAGAAGGAAGTAAGATGGAAGACGATGAGACAGGAGCGTGAATGAACACATTAAAGCAGCCTCCATAGCAGAGAAGTCAGACGTGAACTGTCAAGAGCACTCAGGAGGCAACGAGTCTATTTTTTAAACTTTATAAAGCTGCAGCAAGAACTGGTCCTGCGGTTTCTCTAAGCTGGAACAGCAAGACAAACTCTCCTCCTCTGCTCCTGCCTTTCGTCCCCCCTACCTTGGCATCCTGCTCTTTAAGCGATGAAACCAGGGAGTCACCCTGCAGTCAGGCACTACAAGCCATGACCGAGCTGCGACCTTGTCTGGTCTCAGAAGTGCGAGCATGTGCATGCCTGAATCTTGATGCCCAGGGTATCCAAGAACATCCTATCCCTTGGCACTGAGGACCGGGGTTTGGCTGTTCTCAGCAACCCGAAATACTTATTTGTGACTCTAATGACAAGCGTTAAAAAAAAAAAAAAATTCAGCACCCTTTTGAAAATTTGCCCATTGATGCTGGGCAACGAAGCTGCTCTTAAGAAAAGTCTGAATTCTAGGTCTTAATTTTCACAGATTCTGAAGAGTCGCACTTTCTTTTGGCTTCATATGGAGCTTTCAACAGTAAGCACTTCTGAAAATCTACCTTGCACACACCTCTAAAATACACAGTGACAGAAAGGTAGCTAAAAAGTTGACATCTTATTCTAAAGTCCAGGACCTCAGTCCTTCACAGCTGCTTTGGTGTTGCATTTCTGCCAAAGTACCCACCTCAGAGAGAGCTTGAGCATGTGAAAAGTGATGTACATCTGCAATTAACTGCCTGAAAGAAGTAGAAGTGTTTATATAATATATATTGCTTTGCTGTATACTGGAAGCTGTAATAAATATAGGCTTGAAAATGTTAAGCTTTCTTATGTGATACCCAGTGAAGAGAACAACCAATCCAGATTTATACATTACTCACTCTTTGTGATGGATTAGGCAAATAATTTTACTCATTTTTTCCCATCTTTAAAATGCAGCTGACATTATTTACGCTTCTCCATAAAGCCTTCATAAGTCTATAGACAGAGAGAGCAAGGTACACGGTAAACATCCTCCAAGCCTGAACCTGGAGGGGTACACAGAGCAACCAGGGCGGCACTTTGAATGCAGCTTGCGCTCTGGCAACCTCTGCAGAGCTCTTCAGTACTTCCCTTCAGCCGCAGTCACCACGCTCACATTTTTTTCTAATATATATATATATTTTAATATATATACATGTATATA
>NW_020450085.1:2867230-2886431 GCF_003343035.1 Apteryx rowi | reverse complement strand
CCGCTCCGACGGGCGCCGCCGGCGGGTAGCACCGGAGCTGTTAAGAAGGAAAAATACTCTCGGAAAAGGCACCAGAAAGAGGAAAAACAGTTCAGCCGGTGGAGGAGCGGGCGCCCCTCTCCGCCCCTGCCTCACACCCAAACCCGTCCCTGCAACTCAAAGGCACCTCAGCACCCGCCGGGCTCTCAGGGCAGCGCCGGGGCAGCTTCCAGGTAGCTTCTGGCCGGGTCCCTGCACAGGGGCATCAGGTTTCTGCCTCGCACAGCGAGAAGCAGATGAAGAGCTTGCTGGTGGCACTACACCCCTGTGCTTCGAGAGGTATTGGCACCGTTCTGAATTTAGCTCCACTACTACACTTCTTGAAACAGACTTAAAAAAAGCCACTACTATCTATCTTACTTACAAAAGCTACTGCTTTTAAGCCTTACTTTATCAAAACACATGCATAGTTATATGGAAAGGTGACAGAGTAAGGTTTTCCCCRTGTTAGTCAATCTAGAGCAGTTTCTTGCAAACAGGCAGCCTGTCACCCAGCTTCTCCGAGCCGACCGCCAGCACTGCCACTGGCTTCCCTTCAAGGTCAACCCCACTGGACATGGGGATTAACAGGATCCCTGCAAACATGTTTTTCCCGAGCTGAACTAAGGTCACTCATAGGTAACTACAGCTTTGGTAAACAATGTTCTGCCTGGAGTCAGGACTCCTAAGAGCAAATGCACATCCGCCATCCCACCCTTCCTCGCAAATTGTTTCGCTCATCATCTGCAAGAACTGAAATGATTTAGGGTACTTGGGCCTTCTTGTTTTAACTGGACTCTTTGTTTAAGCAGGCCTTTACTGGGCAGGAGTTCACTAGGGAGATTGGGCAGGAAGTTTTCTTTGTATGATTCTCCCCTGAAAGGCTACGTTTTCTTCCCTTTTTAAGTCATGAAAAATGCCTGCTTTAACTTGAAAAATTAGATTTTACTTTCTGTTTATGCAAGACAAGTTTAGAGGAACATCACAGATTTTAGCAACATGCAAAACATTCAGGTTCTGTTTTAGTGTAGACTTTTACCTCAATGCACTTTAAAGCACATATGTCCATATTATTATATCTAAGAATTAGTAGTAAGCAATTTCCTGAGGAAACAGTGTAATTCCTTCCTCCCCACCCCAGGCAGCCTCTCCTCTACAAATAGAGATAGAGAATGCCAGGTTTCCATTCAACAAACTTACTCTCCATATTCGATATCGGTTGTTGACTGCAGCAAGGAAATAATAGACCATTCTTGATTCATGTTAGCTAAAAAAGCTTGCAAGCAAGCTTACAAGCTTGCAGGGCTCTGTGTTCCTTGGTCTGTCACAGTGGTTTATTAAATTTCAACCTAACCATTCGAAAAACAGGAGGACTCCATTCACAGCAGTAATAGATTTAACTGAAAATAAATTGTACGAGCAGAAGGTGTTACTTGGCTGGCAGTTTTTCCTGTTACTACTGTCCAAGACTGAAAAGAACTGAGGCTGGTTGCCAGACTGAAGTTGAGCATATGAGGACAACAAGCATTTCTGGACCCCAGCATACATCAATGGAGTCAATACCTTTTTTTTTGCACTGCAAAAGGCCACCTCAGAAACATTTTCTATCTGTGAAACTTACTGTTATGGTATGGAAGGCTGCAATAAAGGATATAGTTCCTCACCTTCTTTAGTGACTTTGATTGATATATTTTTCCAGCATATGAATGAATTAGGTAAATTTCCTCTTTTTCTCTCCTCTCCTTCCTTCTCTACAGTTGTATTCTGTCTGAGAAGACAAGGGACTGTTGGGATCTCCAATTCAGGCAGTGCTCCAGCAGTTTAGCTGACAAAATTGATACCAACCTGAAGAAACATCATCTGAAAAAACATGTACATCCTTCAGGCCACCAGATTCCCCTTCAGAGTCAACTCCTTTAGCATGGAGACAACATAGCTTACCTATTACAGACAGCTGCAATCAGGATTAGAGTTTCTACAGCACTTCAGAAAGTATGAAGGTTCAGTTGTTCTCTGTTCCTCATTTTTCTCTGTTTCTGGCTTTACAGGTATAATTTGCTTTTTAGTATTTCAACAAAAAACAAGATGTGATGCTCATCCATTGGTAAACTACAACACATCTCCCATTTACACGCCCACAGGTATGATGAGACGCTTTCAAAGCAACCCAAAGCCACTTTACTTTTTACCTATTTTTTTCCTGTATAGTATACTAAAATGCAAGGTGGGATCCCTCCATTAAAAAAAAAAAAAACACAGTATTAAAACAGTAACAAAACACCATTAGCTTTTCCAAGGCTTCATAATTGTCAGCACAGCTGTCAGTATAAGCATTGCCATACTGAAAAGAGACTACAATCAGTTTTGAAGTGTCTAGTTTTCCTCTTCCCAGTAGAGAAGTGCAACACATTTTTTAATCCAAGCAGCTGTTTAGGTCCCCAAGTTCCTAGAGTTAAGCAGAGCCTATGCTGGGTTTGTTCTTTCTAGGGCCTTGAAACTCTGATACAAGTTCAATTTAAATTCAAACTTATGCTTGAACTGAACTCAAGTTGAATTCAGCACAGAAAGCTATGATTTGCTATGACTTCACCCGTTTCTCAGAGGAATCGCCCACCCTTCCGTGTTCTGGCATTGCTGCCACATCTCCCTGGCATCGTGTGCCTGCTTACAGCCATGGATAGCTGCAGCCCAACCTTTCCCTGCTATGGGGCACTTCTTCCTCAGGCCCTTTTGGACTCACAGCAGGAGCCTGTCTTCAGGTGATCCCTGAGGAGACTGCAGACAGCAGTCCGTCCACCTTCACTAACCCCCGATTTCAGCATGCTTATGACCACTGCCCTCTTAGTTGCTTTATATGCTATTCTAATACAACCTCTGAATTCAGTCATGCTCTTAAGGTCCTGAAGTCCCAACCCCTTACGCAACAGCAATGATAAATATTTGAATTCCACTCACACACACAGACTTTGGTACAAACCTTTATTGTCTCACACCTCCTTGCTACAGCTATCATTGTAACAACTGAAATTGGTATTTTACAGGTACCATGAAAAGTCACAAAGGTATCAAAGAGTGTAAAATAAGCTTTGTAGCTCAAGAAATAAAAGTTCTTGAGGACTGATTCTATGTGTAAGAGTTTTTGTAAACATATTTTGGTGAAGAGATGTTTATCCACAAGGAAACAGGCAGGCATGGTCAGCTTCAGTATACTGGAGAGGCAGTACTGGATGGTACAGAGGCAGTGTCTATCCTTTTGCTAGATGCCTTGCTTCCCTGGAGTTACCTCACCAAAGTCAAGTCAGCAAAGTGGTGAAATCCCTATGCAGTGTGAGCACATACCAGCTACTAATCCTTTTCTATAGGAGGTGACAGGGTATAGGCACATGTTTCACCTCCGGGATCTGCCTTAGGGAGAAAAGGTAAACTAGTTGCTTAAGTCATATGCCTAATCTGTAATTGTGGCCATGGACACCCATTGAAAGGCACATCACAAAGCAGGTCCCCATAGGCGTGGGCGTCCCACCAAGAATCTGAGCAATACCTGATTCTTCTAACTATAGATTTTTTTTTTTTGGGGGGGGGGGGGGGGAGGGAGGACAGGGGGTTCACCATTCCTACTACTAACTCCCTCTTGCTTTGTCAAGCCTGCTCTGCAACTGAAGCTTGCTTTGATATTCTGAGGGGACACAGCGAGCCTCCTCACTGCTGCAGCAATGGCAGGATCAGCACTGGTGCTATCTGCAACAGGTCTACAGCTTCCAGGGCTCTGAAGCGTCCGTGGTCTTTAGCTCAGTATTGCAGGGCTGTTTTACAAATCCAGATACTATCACAAAGGTAAATATTTTAGAGGACAATGTGCATATCAGTTTTAGATTCTGATAGTCTATTTAAACATAGTCCTGCCCTAGTCACACTAAGCATAGCAAATTTGTTAACAAGAGGTAAGCTGGCAGAACCAGCATAGGCAATAGGCAGCAGTTACAGACCAACTGTATATGCAGAGCAATAATACATATTTAGGTTGCCTGGAGACTTTATTTTCTTTTCTCCATCTTCCTGTGTTATAAACCAATGAAAATATTAGTAGCCAGAGTAACACAATTCCTACTTGTTCCAACTGTGCCAGTTATGAATGGTATTTAGAGCCCACAAACACTTTTCTCATGGAATTCAGAGATGAGCCTATATATAGGGTACATTCTGGACCAGATATTCCTCCCCCCACCCCAAAATCAGTATCCTTGTGTTCCCTAGAATTTTGGGCTAATTTAATCGACAACAATCTAAACAGTTCCAATCCTCAACCCCACACTATGGCTTTAAAATTTACACCCTGAGCTTCTGTATCATTAAGGCAAGAGGATAAAACAGACTGAGTATGAGAGGGAGCATCTTATTAGATCAGGTGATCTAGGAGAGAGCAGTCTGACACAGACTCCAAGTCTGTCTTTCATGACTACATGAGCACTATTCATCAGGGCAAGCAGCAAAAAACAAGTTCAGATGGAAGTTTCACACAGCTGGATAAACAAAAATGGGTCAGTGACTACTCAGGGCTCATCACTTACAGCCTTCAGGACCCTAGAGGCCTCTTCCAGGTATCAAACCTGGGATATTTGACTCCCTAGATATTTGCTATTCCAAAAGCTGAAATAGTCCTGGATCTTCAGCTCATGTCAAACATTAACGCTCACAGAGCTTCCTCTTCTCAAGCCGGGCTCGTAAAACCCCTCTTTCCGATCGGTGATAGGAAGCCATTCAAAATTTTGTATGCATACTTGGTCATCACACGCAGCCATCATTAGGCAGCAAAAGCATTGGGAAGGTGAGGGGAAGCACATTTGGCACCAAGAAAGCTAAAGTACAGAAGAGATGAGCTGTGGGCATGCTGACAGCAGTCTGCCAGGGGAAGGAGAGCTACTTCTCTAGGCATCAAGAACTCCAGCTCTCATCCTGGCTCCTAAAAAGACATCTATAGCCCTAGAAGAAGCGAGAGCGTGATTCACTGGCTCAGCGCTGGTCATCCCTGAATGACAGATACGCACTAGAAGGCACAGCCCTCCTAAGCAAACCATACTGTTGCTGGAGGATTTCTGAAACAGGTTAGACCAACATTTATGAGCTCTGTCTGGCAAATACTTACTCAACACTGGGGCCTGGGTTCATGGAGAGTCCATTCCTCAGGAGTCACGCTATTTCCACCCTTTTCTTTGAAGGCCTTCATCTTGCTAAAGATCTTCTCTCCCCAGAGTTCTAACACTTCCCCAAACCACAACCACATTTCTTCTGGGAAGGCTCCAGCCCAGCAAGCACACATGTCAAATGCCTTTGTGGGCCAACAGTGCTATTTTCAGAGCGTATCACTGCTGAAATGGCAGAGCTGCAGATGCCCCAGGCTGCCCAACAAGCCTATGCATGTCCTATCAGAGCACCTGCATGATGTGCACCTGATATAACATTCAGGCATCAAAACTGCTTAAACCAAAACACACACTTTTCAATAAATCTAGATCTGCAGAGTCCATGTGCAGATAGAAAGCATTTACAAATATAGTAATTTCTCACATATAAAAAATAGAATAATATACTATAATTCTCTTCACACATCATCTTGGAGGCCTAGGCATTTTAACTGAAAAAGTTTGGCCAAGATTTCCTTTTTTTTTTTTTAATAGATACCCATACTTAAGCAAAACCTTCTCTCAAACTCTAGTGTTTACACCCTAGCACTGTGCTCACATTGCCTTGGCAATTACAGCTGTGTCACACTGATGGACAGCTTTCCACATAAGGAAACTGCAGTTTAGAATTTGGTTCAGACTAGTAGGAAAAAGAATGAAACTTCACAGTCTGCCTCCCCATCCTTTGGTCTTAGGAGAGATGGGATTCACACCTATCGGGGGGGGGAGGGGAAGGCATAACAAGTACACTTTCCTTGATGAAGTTTCAGAACTAGATGGAACAAAGTGGGCTTCATTTCCTTCTGTGGAAGTGCTTAGCATAAGAGTAATTTTGAATATGCGTAACGCAAAATTCACATGATGCCCCCACCAGCTTCACTGGTAAACATCTCCTCTACTGTGCCTGCCATTTCCTGCGAGACTAGAACTACCAAACCAAGCTGCATCATCTTACAAACTAATGATCTAAAGTACAGCTTGTCCAAAAAAAGAAAAAAAAGTCATGTTATTCAGTGCTTCCCACCACCCAGCAAATGCATGCACGTAGAACAACTCAACACTGTTCTTCCTCCAGCAGAGCTTAGCCTGCTCCATAAGTTGGAGAAACCACTTTTGTTGGTATCTTATTTAGGGTAGAAAGCTCATAATATTCCTGAATTCCCATGTAAATGATTCATAATAGCCATCTACTGAAAACAAACTTCATTTCTATGGAAGAGCAGTAGGATTTTTTGATATTCAAAGAACAACTTGATGTAATGTTTGAAACATGCTAGTAAGTCTCTTAACTTCTAATTACATACTTCAAGGGTTTGTACTTTTCCTGCTCTTGATCTCATGGTAGGGCAATTTTCTCTGCTCAAGATATGGTTACATACCACGGCAGTAAGAACATCTGTGCTGAGTCTCTCACTAGCGTTTCTAGTGCAGATGAATCTAAAACGACAACTCAAAACAGCAGTGGCTTCCAGGATCACACCCTAATGATTTTTATCGTAAGGAAAAAAAATCCAACAATCCCTTCTTAAAATTATTCCTTACACAAGAATAATTACAGGTTGCAAAACACAGATTGACAGAAAGACCTCTTTCAACACCCAATATTTTTTTCCAAGCTGATGCTTGCAATCACAAATTGTAATTCACTACTCAAAGATAAGAGATCTATGCTCAGGGATCCCATAATTTCTTTTGTGGTCTTCAAATAATTTACTTAGTTTCTGCAGATATAGCTCATGTAGCTGTTCAACCTCTTCAGTGGTAGGATTCAAGTTCTGTTTCACAGGGATGGGGCTTCCCACTGTAAATTAAACACAACAGCAATGTTAGCTTCATCGGCATCTCTAAGTAAAACTACCTTCCCTCCCTCCCGTAATAGCTCCATCACAGCTCCCAGTGAGGTGACAGAATCACAGCACAGTTCCCTTAGCCTTGGACCTGATCCCACCTTTGACAAAACTAAGCCCTGGGTCTGGTTTTCCACTTTCTTTTACTTGAGTTCAGACAAAATAAGTTAAAAACAAACAAACCCCCCACTCATCACTTTGGCAGCAAAAGAACAAATGAGGGGGGTTAGCTCTAACTTGAAGGGACAGTTTACACTGTAATGTACAATCACATGGGCTATGGGCTGTCCTGCCACTGAGGTAGCATTCTGCAGAGCAAGTTCAAAATAGGTATAAAATTATATAGGCAGAGTAAACGCTCAGGCCCACTGGTACTGCCCAGAACATGTCTTAGTGCTTAGGCTAGACCCTTCTGAGCTGGGAGACATTTTAATGCTCAAGCATTTTTACAGAATGCCTAGTGAGTTCTAGTTTTCCAGGTTGGACTACTCTGGTTAGTCTGTGTTCAGAAAAATAAATCAGAGCTTTTTGCAGTCCATCCCGTCTCTAGCAGTAACAGTGAGGAGTTAAAAACTGCAAGCTGGTTTGCTATTCTAGGTCACAACCTGTCAAGCAGCCTCAGCCTTCTCTTCTTCCTCCAGCTCCCTTTTTGCCCAGGCCCCATTTCAGTCAGTGGCTTTCATTCAGTTGAATAACAGAAATCAAGAGTTTGCTGGAAGATGTTTCTGATTGCAAAGGCAAACTGTCATCCACCCCTCAGGGCAAACCAACATTTCATGCAGGTGTTGCTGTGTTTGAAATGTGAACCTCTTACAAATCCTTACAGGCTCAGGATGTGTTTAAGATGGAGAAAAAGGAAGAAAACTTAAAAACTTCACCAACAGGTGAAGTTTTATAAGTGCAAGAGCACATGCCAATTAAAACATCTGTAGCTTCTCACTGTCTTCCATTCTGATCTGAATACTAAAGGTGCCCAGTGTGAAAGAGACTGAGAGGATAGTGATATCCTCAACCATACAGACAGAAAAGGAAATACAGATATCCTCCAATTATACAAAACTGTTATAACTGAAAAAATTTATGGTACAGGTGCAGTGATGTCAGCTCAAGGAGTGGTAGCACTTAAAACACCCAAATCCTGTGAGATGTCTACGAGACATACACGGCCCACAAGTACCAGTCCAACCTAAACAACTGCACACATGAAGCACTAGGCAAAGTCGGCTATCACCCTCCTTTGATCTGAGCAAGCCCAAGAGCGAACGTGCACGGGAATTCGGCAGAGGTCCAGAGGGCAGAGCTGCAGCTACAGAGCCCGCAATACTCTAGCAGGAGCTCTCCGCAGTCTGTCTTCCTTATGTCATTCAGTCACCACTATTTTTGACAGCGGTTCTTCTTTCACTGGAAATAAACGGAGGCTCTGAGAGCTTAACAGACTTGGCCAAGATGACACAGGAAGTCTGTAGAAAAGATGACTTAAACAGATTTTCAGGTGCCTGACAAAGGCACCTGAAAATCCCTTTCAACAGATGTTGCCACCTTAGATGGGACAGTGTTGACAAAAGGCAGGGCAGGCGTAGCTGACCGCAAAGGGGCTGATTCTGCAGATTCCTGCTGCAGCTTTTGCTGCTGAGAGCTCTCTGGCCCCACTCAGGGCTGAAATTTAGTCTTTACATGGCTAGGGGGAGAACGCAGCCCTGGATTGAGTGAGACGTTGTGGAGATGAAATCACTGTACATCAAATAAGGAATTTCCAGGAGCATGCATCAACCCTCTGCCCCAGCTCTTCTGCAGCAGTCTGCCCTCCTAAGAGGGGGGGGTTTTGTGGAGTTGGAAACTGTGCTGATCTCCCTAATTTTTCATGCAGCTTTAAAGGAACTGCTCAATCCCATATTTCAGAGTTGGTTCTATTCCTGAAAAGCAGCAATAATTTTCAGCAAAACCAAATTACTCACTCGTGCAGCCCAAAACACTCACACTCAGACTTCCGAGATCTTGATTTTGGTGAATTGTGTCTCCTTGCTTTAGGAAGCGAGGCTTCTGGATCAGTTCCAGCCCCGGAAAGAGGGCAACTCACTGATACCTGACCCATGTTGTCAACACAGCTAACCGGCTGGGTGGAGTGCAGTGCGGCTCTGCTGCTTTCGGTAACTGAGCTAACTCTTTCAGAGCCGTATTGAGCCATACTGAGGGGCCCTCCAAAAATGCAGATGCATGATAATAATTTTCAAACATGAGGAAACAGAGACTCTATAGATAAGGGATTTGATGAGCTCACAATAACAGGTTCTGTTGCAAGACTCTGGTCTTGCTGATTCATAGCACTCCTGTGCTTTAGCCATGGACCACACTCCTGCTCTTGCAGTAAATATAACAGTGATGAAGATTTGCTTCAAAGTAAAAGACATTTTAAAGTTCAGAACAGTCTTGATGTCATCCGCCCAATGACAGAGTGCAGAAAATGCCTCGTTTTCATTCCTGTGTTTTGAAAACTTTTTGACTTTCAAATAAGCAACATTTTTAGCCTGCCTAGGCACAATGTGGGCTTTAAAAATTAAATCTTTTGAAAAAGATCTAAATATATGCCCTAGTAAAAATACAGGTCTACATGAAATTTAACATAAATTACTACTACTGCTTTGTCTTACACATTTTGATTTGCTCCATACTAAAACCATATCATCCCTCCTCTGAAGGGAGGGATGTCCAACATGGAATACAAGAGCAGCTTTAATTTTCTGGACAAACAGACTTCATTCAGTCACTTGAAATCTGGCTAAAAATGGTTTATCCAAAATACATAGGCAGCCAGCTGTTGCCTTTGCATGACATCCAGCATAACTTTTTAGAATTGCAGCTGCCAACAGCACTACTTAATGCCATTTAAGTCTAAAGATGTTCACCCCTATGCTCCAGAGAGAGATGACAACCAGGGATGAAAAGCTTCTGGCAAAAAAAACTCTTCCAAACTGCATCAACATGGCCTGCATGTTCTCAGCTAAACACAAATGGGCCTTTCCATGCCAAAAAGCCAAAGGGGGAGGAACCCCCCCAGGGAGCTGCAATGGCATTTACGGACCAGCCCCCCCCGAAGGATGCTGCCTCTCCGGGGTCCCGGCGCGCACCAGGCCACGGCGGCAGGAGCTCCTGCCGGCAGCCTGGCCCCGGGCCCTGGCACTGTGCTGGCCCAGGGCCGGCGGCAGCACCCAACTGCTCTTTCTGTGCAGGGCTAAGGAAGGAAGGTGCTGGGCACCTCGTGAAACAACYGCAGTATCCAGGAGCTGCAGCAGCAGCTGGGGAGCTGCGTCAGCCCTCCTCCCCGGACTGCATAACCCCTTTGGTTTCCCCTGAGGATTCCCAAGGATACGAGCCACTGGCTGAAGCGTGAATGAAGAATAAGATTAGGCATGGGACAGAAAGGGAGAAGGGAGAAAGGAACCCCCCTTTTTACTTGGGGGAGAATGGGAAGCAAAAAAAATTAAGATAGATTTGTTTTAAATCTCACATACTTGCTTTAGATGCTCAGTAGCCAACTGTTTTTGTCAGAACAGATTTATAAATTTACACAGATACTAGAGGCACATTTTCACATTTTTAAACCAAAAAGCATTGGAAAAGGCACAAGGGACTCACCGACAGTATGAATAGGTTGCCTGTAAGGTATTAAGCCAAAACTGTATTGAAATATTCCTCTACCATGAAATAGCGGCAGAGCAAAGCCCATTATCTTTTGCAGCTTCTCCTGTATATTTCTGAGCCGTGAACCTCTGGGGTTTGCAACTTGCTTGAATAGTTCATTTTCGCCAAAGGAAAACACTGGGACCAGATGAGCCCTGTAAAACAGTCAGAACAACAATGAACACTGGAGTCACTGGCACTTGCGGCACAGCTCGCACTAGCAGCGTGGAGGCTGCTTCACAGTAACCAGCACGGAAAATTTCAGTGGCTCTGAAGTTCATCAGCAATAGGCATTCAACTCTTCTCTGTTTTTTTGTTTTGTTTTGTTTTTGTTTTTAAGTCCTTCACACACAACTAGCAGCTAGCTATTGGGCAGTATTTAGTTGGTTGTTACCTGCTGCAATTTTTTATGACTAGTCATAATCATAAAAATATATAATTATACATATATCATAATTATAATCTTACCCATCAGTATTTCACAAGCCTACCCCGGTTTTCACTGCATCTTCTCCTTTGGCAAGCAAAGAAGCCTTGTTGCTAACCTGATAATGCTCCTGACTGGGTAACCGTGTCAGATCTTGGCCTTCCCCTGCCTTTTGACCAGAGTAATACACGCACTTGATTTCAGCACAAAAAACATGATAAAAAAGTAGACATTCTCACAGGCACAAGTTCAATGCAAAATTCCCCTGGTGACCAACTCCTGGTGAAATCCTACTTCCTCCGGGCTTCTTCAAAAATACTAGCCCTAATCCGTTACTATCAGAGGTCAAATCATACCCACAGAAATTATACAAATTCACTTTGGCTCCTGAGCAGCTTAATGAATTTTTGTTCAGTTCATGAGTTGGCTTGGGAGGAAAGGCACTGACTACCTCCTGGACAAACTACTTAGGCTGATTGAATCAGTGCAGTTGTCTCCAAGAAAAAAAACAAAACTATATTTAAAACCTTGCCTGCAGTATGTTTTGAGGGTTTTTTTGAATGTTTAGTTTCATTAAAACAGATTCTACAGTTTAAGCTTGAAAAAATTATTATTAAAGGCCAGAATAATCCTAACCAATCTCTGATGGACACTGAGGTGTTTTATTTGCTTTACTCAAATCTTAATTTCTATATTTTAGCTCTATTCAGCTTATACTATCTTTGAGGAAAGCCTAACTGTAAAATAGCAGCATTGCTAGTAGTTTTGTCAAGATGAATTACTGAAGAACTCTGAATGCCCAAGGAGGATGCCCTGAGGACAGGGCTGGCTGGAAAGTACCATGGACAATCACAACAACCTGCATGGAAAAAACAAGAGCTTACATAGCTCCGCACGCCTCTGGCTTTCTGAGCACTACCATTTCCACTCTCTGGTCTGACTGGTGTCTGCTCAAAGGCTGCTTTCTCAAATATTTCTCATATATCACCCTGCTACCTGTAAAGGAAACATTGGAAAGCCCAGAAAGCATGGCTCTGTATATACTCCATTTTTTACTACAACACTAAAACCAACAGGAAAATCTTGTGGTGCAATAGCACTTTTATATACAACCCAAGACTGTGGGATTTGTTTTAATCTGCACACTAAAGGCTTTTGCAAGACACTATGTAGGAGGCTGCAACAAAGAAATAAGTAACTTCTGGTTATGAAACTAAGGATAAGTCAGCTGATTCATCATTTGTGCCTTTGGGATTTCTTCACTTTGTATCAGGTATTGTGTTACCTCGGACCAAAACGCCTTTTCTAGAAGTCCAGAGGACTTCAGCACACATATTCAGACCACATTTGAAAAGAGCAGCACAGGAACGACAGCACTGCTCTGCACTGGCCGTGCGCGGAGCACACGGCTCGGCGCTCCACACTGCCCCTTCCTCTCGTGATATCTGATGCTGCAGATCAAAAGCATCAGAAGATGGCCAGGCCCAGAATAACTTGTAGGCTAGCAGTGAAGACCTTCTGAGGTGTGGGTTTCTGTTCACTGAGGTCRAGCCAGGGCGTCTGCTGTTGCCCATTGCATCCTAGCCGAGTGCTGTAAACACTGAGCCACTTTCATAAAGAGGAGGACCACACCACCACTTGAAGCACAGGACTTCATAAAGGAAGACATGGTTCTCCATGTGCTCTGCGAGCAGCCTGAACTCGCCAGCCTGCGTTAGGGCTGTTTTTGAAATCAAGGCTGAGAGAGAAGGGAGCATCTTGTTTCTCAATCCAAATCAGTTTACATGAGAGACTAACACCAACCTTTGTGATCYGTCAGATCAGATAGATTTCTGGACATGCTCAGAAACAAGCACCTAAGTATTTTTGTAAGCTTTATGGTAAAATAAAGAATAAACTACTGACGGTGTTTAGGACCCTGCTGGATTAATCAGCAGTCAAACAGGGATTGAGTAAAGACCCATTTAGGCACTCAAGTCCCAGTTTAAATATACAAGTCTTATTTCTGGGTACAATTTGGACTAAAATGTTACTTTCTATAGGAGAACAAGTCCTTTATGAGACTCCTAGAGAAATGTATAAAACCACCTCTTGGAATCTTCTGACACAGAACAGTTCCTGGAAAAAAAGATGACATTAGCAGCCTGCCTGAGAACAGAGCTGCTCTTCTCAGCAACCATCTTTTCCTCTACTTAATGGTTAAAGAAAAAACTGTTACAGATCTGGTCGAACATTAATTGATTTTTTCCCCTTATTGCTTAGCATATCAATGTATAATCCTGGGAGCTATCTAGAAAGCTTAGCAGGAACAAGTCATTGGTTTCAATACTTCTAATATACAAGGCATCTAAAACAGTCCAGCACAAACACAATAGCTCATATTACATAAATCACTCAAAAGATATTAACGCTATCTCTGTTCAGTAACACACTGATGGATGTTTGACAGTAAAAGATAAACTAATTTTCCTTTGAGAATCACCCCCCAATTTCCCAGAAATTTACATTTGTAAATAACAAGCTTCAAAAGAAAGTCTTTAGAATAAAAATGAAAAATCTTCCTGGACTACACTTTTAAGTGATTTAATAAGATAAGGCCTAGCTTTCTAACCTTTTTGCTTAAAATGATATGGAAATACTATTTCAATGTACCTTCAATTTACAGAACAGAGAACAACATCTGAGTCACTCAGCAACAAAAGCCAAAGTTTACTAACATTGYTTCACAATTATTACTTTTTTTGCTACTGCAATATAAAACAACAGAAACAAATAACCACGATACACAAATATCTCCACCTACTGCTTACAAATTATGTAAGGCAAAAAGGAGCTTTCAACACTCCCAGATTGGATCAAGATGCTCAGACTGGCTCCTGTTTCAGATATCTGCACGTTCATACACAAATGACTCTTTCAGATTCTAATTATGAGTTTACTATATATAATATGTACTATATTTATGATTCAGTCTATATTCAAAGCATGCTYATTGGAACAGTCTCGATGAGAAACCTACCCGTGTTTCAAGGCCATTTTAATAAAACCTTTCCTCTTGAGGATGTTCAACGTTAAACTTCCAGGATGTGCATTCAGAGACTCCTCTGCTCCTCCGATCACAATGATGGACGCGTGGCCACCTCCTTCATTGTTCAGCACATACGAGACGCTCTCCTTGGATGCGGACACTATTCCTTCAGGAGCAAACATTTTAAGAGTGACTCAGTAGAACCTCACATAGAAGTACAGTGGAATTTAAGAAATATTTGTAAATGATATCTAAATGATGTTTCTAAATAATTATATCACAGGACAGAGTTCTAAGATATGGGTTTAACCTCTAACTGCAACAGATTTAGTCTTAGGCACGTCCTTTGATTTCCCATCGATGAGCTAAATTCTGCTTGCCTACCACAGAAGTTTTCTGAGACCTTCAGGAAAGAGGAGGCTCTTCTGCCAACATAACTCCTTATCGAAGAGAATCCTATGCCAAGTACAGAGCAGTTGAATTGCAGCAGATACTGTAGAGAGGCCACAGCTAACACCACAGAGCAGGTGCGTTTGAACAAATGCACACAGAGGGTTTAACAGAATAAACAGAGGACTTGTTAACTTGAGGATCTACAGTGCCAAGCTGATCCTTTTCATTCTTTTCTAAGTTGTAATACAGCAGCTCCATCTAAGGCAATGGCCCCACAGTGTCAGAAGAAGCAGAAGAGGCTCAGTTGTACTATTCCCAATGACTGCATCAGCTTATCCTCTAGCAACCAGGATCTGACACTCATAAATCTATTTAGGTTAGAAAAGCAGAATGTGAAGCTTTCCCAATATTCCAGCCAAGACAGCTACTGCTAATTTGAAGCACACTGCTGCATGAGGCTTTAACATCAGCTTGGCCCTTGCTCTGAACTTAGCCCTTTGAAAAATCCCCTTTCTGACAGGCACCTCTCGAAGCCTTCCCAAGTTTCTTTGTGCCCTAGGTTTTACTTACAAGGCTCATACTGGTACTGTTTACCCAAARGCCAAAAATAATGCAATAGGAGCACAGCTTTCAGTAACATGGAGATTTTATAAGTGATTTATTATTTGCCTGATAACCTGTATTATACAGAAGGTCCACTTTGGTCTATCACCTGCACACCTGTCAAAAACAAGCTAAGATGATGACTATTCTTAAGTATGCTTTTACTTAAGTTATTTCTCATCTAGCAGGTAAGTATTTGTTTCTACAGGTCAAGATGGCAAAAGCAAATTTACTTCCAGGCTGAGCCATGTTTAAATTTGTCATCTTCCATAACTACCAATCCCTTAACTTTGCGAACCTGAAAAAATCCCCTCAAAAATAACATTCTCATGGAAGGATATTCTCCTGTGATGTTGAACTATACATGGATGTGCAATTCTGATATTAATCTGAACTGCATCCTAGGTACATCTGTAAGCAGGGAGTGGTTGAATAGTTTTGTCTGAAATCACAGCATTCATGTAAAAGTTGGGCATGAAAGCTAAATCTGTCTCCCAAATCTGGTCTTATCCAGATTTGGCTTGACTGTACTTACTCAGCTGCTGTAGTTTAATGAGTTTAAGTAAAATAACTCCTGTATTAAACTGTTGTGAGGGAACACTAGTCCTAATTTTGTTATACGTTCTTCTATTCCCCACAGTTTATTACTTGTTTTTTTTTTATTATTACTGCAGTAGCAATCATGAATATGACCCGTTTATGACAAGTGCTGTACAGAACAGAGAAAGAAGTGTCTGTCTTTAGAGTTTATATCACTGTTACAACTACACAAGTTTGAAATATGGGACCTCAGTCAGAAGTAGGTAATTAACTTCTGACTAGAAAGATACTTGTACGGAGTAGGACTTTAAACTTCTCAGGTAAGAGGTTATCTTCAATTTGTTTTTTAAGTGTCATTGTGCAATGACTAAATAGTGTTACACTTCAAATCCCCCCTTCTTTTAAGTAACTGGTAGCTAGCACTGTTGCCTCATAGTTCAAGGAGAGAACAGCTTTTTCTTCAGGAAGAAAAAGGCTTATGATATGAGTGTTAGTGTGGAAATGCAGGTCCAAGCACTCCGTTTACTATATGGATAGTGTGTTCTGTCAGTTCAGGGTTGTTGGGTTTTTTGTTCAAAAAAAGAAAAAAAAACATCCAAACAAATTTGGACAAACAGAGAAACGAACCAGCACTGGGGCATCACAAACAGCTCTGGAGGAACCTATGCCATCTCCCTTCCTCGCTTCCCAGCCAGAGAATCTTCCCTGACGTCAAGGTTGTTTCTGCGCATGATCACAGCTTGGCAGCGCTAAGAAACACAGCCCTGGCCAACACCTAAACCTCGGAGCCCCAAAGCCTCTATCATTGCCCCAGTTTGAGAACCACTGAGAGGGTTCGTGCTCACAACACATTTAGGGGAGGGCGAGGGAACAGTGACTGCCCAGCAGCCGCAGAAGCAGGGCCCCAGAGCGCGGCGAGTGGGCTTGAGGCGGAGCAGGGTTTGGGGAACGGAGATGAAGCTACGGAAAACRGCACTCAAATGGCTCAGAGAGCTTGCAGCTGCTGGGGGCTGCTCTTCCCCCTTTTCTGTCGGGTGGCAGATAATCAGGAGATGCAAATCCATGCAGCCACAGACTACCTCATTCCCACTC
The DNA here is from genome assembly GCF_003343035.1 of Apteryx rowi. Lineage (NCBI taxonomy): Eukaryota > Metazoa > Chordata > Aves > Apterygiformes > Apterygidae > Apteryx > Apteryx rowi. Next base: position 2,869,625 of record NW_020450085.1, on the reverse strand, counting down.
TCTTTCCTACCTTTCTTACCATATCTAGAAGAATTAGATAATAAAAATTTWAAAAAAAATAAAAAAGAGGAGTTTTACAGAAGTATTGTGATGTTTACAGAAGTACCTGTAATGATCAGTGATTATATGACTTGTAATCTCTTAATGTTATTTAAAACATACCTGTTTTAACAAGACAGAAATACATAGCTTGATCCTAACATCCAAGATTTAATAATTATCACTCATGCTCAAAGAAATTAAGCTTTAGATTCAGTAGACCTTATTCTCGGAATAGTCTTACTACAAAGACAGAATTACTGTGAATCTTTCCTGCAGTAAAGCTCTTCCCAGCAGTGGATCTAGYTGTATTATAACTGCCAGTTATGATGCAATAGAACAATTAGGAATTTCACTGAAATCAGTTTTAAATAATGACACATTATCATACAGTTCAGCAAAATTAACAAAATCTTTCAAGTTATTTTGCAACAGTTCATCATAAAACAGAGGCTTAACTTAGGGACAGTGCTGACCTAACTGAAATGAAATAACAATTTACCATTGATAGGTACAGGAGTAGACACTACATTTTAAGTGGAAGCTATAATATGGAGCAATAGCTGAGACATTCTGCTTTTACCTACCAGCACTCATTACATATTCTCTGAAGAAGGGACAGCCAAACCAGATGGGCGTGATATGAAGGTATGGAGTAATCCCAGGAAATAGATTCTTGAAATCTGGCCCGGTGCAAAAGTTTCCAAAGGCTCCAGCTACCAGCACCCCATGAGGGTGAAAGCCAAGCAAGTAGTTGTGATTTGGATTCAAATCTGAAGTTTTTATAAGCTGAAAAAATGAGATGGTGGAAGAGATTTTAATACTTCTATATCACATGGACTTTTAAATATAGAATAACAAGATATGGAGGTACACATTGACAAGATACTGAACTGATGACAATTCATTTCCCTCTTCTGAGCATTTTAAACTGTCCTATTTTACACCTGAACAAAGTAAGTTTAAATAGATCTATCTTGAATGATCATTTCTGCAACATTTACTGTACTGGAGCACTATCTTGTGACCAAGTAGTCCAAGTGGAAAACCAACTCCTATCCCCCCTTGCTGTTGCTAARTCTCAGACTCTCCGAGTTTTAAGAAGTCCAATTCACTCTGAAGTAACTATTTGAATTTCTACCAAAGATGAGTCTCAGACATCTGATGGTGTTCAYGGCTGTTCTAGCTATCCCTCTTCAAATGTTTACAGTTGGCTGAGAAACCTTTTACTCACCTTAATGGGAAAGTATTCCCTAAAGTACTTCCAAATAGTCCAGCCTCTGACCCACTGGAACCGTCTCCCTCCAGCGCATGGTGTTTCCCAGTCAAGGTAAAGCCACAGCAAGTACAGGATGCCAAAAAACCAGAAGTTGCCAAGAATCAAGATTACGAAGATCCCACAGCAAAACTCCGCTACGAGACACAAAAAGGAAACCACGAGGAACATTAATCACMACTGTCTCCTTGCAAGACCTTGAATTCACAGCCCTGCTGTTTTTATTATGAATGTTGTTCAAAATGTGTACAAATTGAAGTTTGCTTATTCCATGTTGTGTGAATGCTGTTTCACTGCAAAAGAGGGCATCACCTCAGTCCATCTTTCTTACTCTACTGCGCAACTGGATGAATAAGCTTAAGATGATGCTGGTTTACTTTAACAGAAGAAAAGCAGGAGCCAAGGACCAACACACTTGGCTTCTCCCCATGGTGAGGGTGAACACTTGGTAGAGAGCRGCTGGTTTCCCTCAGACAGGACAAAAGTCAACAGCAAACACTAACAAGGATATGATGCTCCAGTGAGCGAGAAGAGGGGAGCTGAGCTGCAGAAGGAAAGAGGGGAGAGGAGACAGCAGCAAGATGGCTTTTCTAATGGGAGTGGTGTTTGGCAAATCCTTTTCCCTTTGTTTCTCAGTCTATAAAATAGGGATAACAGTTCTGACCCCCTGCAAGAAGTGCTCTGTGACTAAGCGAGCGCATGCACTAGACAAGACCAAAACACTAGCAGGTTCCAGTTCAGTCTCTAAAAAYGCCCCTGTAAGTGGAAACTCACCATTTCTATGGGAGCATGACAGCAGTTTTAACTCCTTCTGCTTTCAGACCTGGGTTAATAAGAATTGTAACATCCTACAGCAAGACCAATACATAGGAAGTGCATTATACACAGTTCACAAAGCCAGGAAAAAAAGTGTTTGATTAAACAGAATCACAGAATCGCTGAGGTTGGAAGGGACCTCTGGAGATCATCCAGTCCAAGCCCCCTGCTCAAGCAGGGTCACCTAGAGCACGTTGCATGCGTCCAGGCGGGTTTTGAATATCTCCAGAGAAGGAGACTCCACCACCTCTCGGGGCAACCTGT
>NW_020450085.1:2856107-2865485 GCF_003343035.1 Apteryx rowi | reverse complement strand
CCTTTGCTTGACTTCCTACTCATAGGGATGCACCGCTCTTGAGCCTGGAGGAGGTGATGTTTGAATATTAACCAGCTCTTTCTGGAATGCCCCTTCCTTCTAGGGCCCTAACCTGGGGGCCCAGTCCTAAAATAATTATTCAGGAAAACTCCCAGCCCACATCTATGGAAACTGCCTTTGCAGGACTTGCCAAATTTTGCACTTTTGCAGCAAATCAAGCAGCTGTGCCCCATGCGAGCCCAAGCCAGGTACAGCCAGCACCTGCTGCTCCCGCTCTGCAGTTTGCCCTGCCTCAGGCTGGTTATTTCATCTTCCAGTAATCAACAGGCACCATCATCCTCATGGATCAGAGTAATTCAGCAGATGCCCAACTCTAAGCTTGTTAGGGAGCCCAGACTTTGGAGGCGTATATTTATTTATACAATGGCTAGCAAATCCAGACCCAGCCTTCACTGGAACCCGCAGCAGGCAGAGCTGTATTACACAGGCGTTATCCTGTGATATTTTACAAGCCAGCTTTTATGAAGTATTTTGTATGTCCCACAACTGACTGGCTTTTATGAGGACAATATCGTTACATCCTAAAAGGAGTTATATCGGTGAAACATATTGGACTAAATACACCTGCAAAGAGAGTGAAGAACAACAGAAGTACATCAGTCAATAATTTGGCTAACACAATTTAAACTTTGGCAGAAAACATGGAACTAAGCAGATGGACCAAGAGTAAAAACAACTCGGCCTAGTTAAGTTCGGCTTCATTCAAGATTTTTCCTAGCAGAAATTACTTGGGAGTGGAAAACTCACAGCAGGTTGGCTGTACTAAGCAGGTTTCTAGCTGCTGAAAAACAGCTCAGCTGGGCCTATTTGCACTCTTGCATTTCCTACAATGTGAATATACTTATTCTGAACTTCTTCCAACTTGCTCTTGCTTCTAGTTTGACTATGTCCCCAGAATAAAAATCAATAATCATGGGGTAAGTGAGAACTACCAGAATCCAGCAGCATCAGATAAAGCAGGGAAAGCTGCTCATTTGATTGAGCGGAGGAGATGAATATTCCCATTACTGGCAGAGAACGAGCAGGACAAAAGGAACCTCACTCATTCCAGAGAAGGGAAGAGAAGGCAACAACCATAAGCATTGATCCCATTTCTGTTTTTGCTTAACTCTACTGTTTTTTAAGGATACCCCATTCTTCGGTACCATCACTATGGAAGCACTTTGCTTTCTGCTTAAACAGGCAACACTGGCCTTGCATCTCAGTAAGAGCTCTAGAAAAATACCACAGCTAACTGAAGTCCATAGACCTTTGAAGTCAATGCAAAAAACCCTCATAAACTGCAACAATGAGTGATAGGGAACATTTTTAAATGTAGAATGGGTGAAGGATCTGACACCAACTTTCATTTCTCCTGAAGCAGAACTTGCTGGGAAGCCCACAGCAGCAACAGTTCAAAATAGGGAACAGAAGTATTTTGAACAAAAGTCATTAATATCTGCTATTTGAAGAAGAGATCCTGAAATTAAAGAAATTTCTAGGTATCATAATCTCAACAGGAAGCCAAGGTTAATACTCTAAATTTGAATAAATACAAGTTCTTTAWTGCAATAAGTGATGGATTTCTAGTTTTCATGCAAAAGTTAGCATGTAGAAATATTCCCTAGTGTCCTTGTTGGAAGGACTTCTGGCTCAGTACAGACTTGCATGGCTTTTCAGTATTGGTTACCTAGCCAAACAGCTGAAAGGTGCTGCGGATCAAAGCATCATTGATGCAAAAGTTAATTAAAGCAGCTATGCGAAGTGCTAGACAGCACTATTTAATACTACGTAGACAAACATCCAAAGGAGATCAAGAAGCTCACTGCTTTGCTTTAGCTAAAACAAAGCTAGAGCCCATGTTCCTGAGCGTGTGTGAGGTGCTGGACCGGTTAGTATGCTGTCAGCACTTCCTGAGAGGAGCTCAGCATCTTGCAGGACAAGGTCCATTTATTATTGCATTTGCAATGAGACATGTGAAACAAATTCCTATTGCCATACCTCCTCATTATTTCAGTGCATTAATAGTCTGCAAGATGAGTTAAACACTGATGACTCAAAACCAATGAGCCTATAAACACAAAAATAGTGTTTTCTCCTTCGAGGAAGTCAGTGAGTAAACAAGTGACAACCACTTTACTTAAATTCATAAACAAATTCCAGGCAAATGAGGAATGACTTGTAATTTGTCACTTTATTGTATCCTTGCCTGTTTGGATACACTTCCAGTACTCACTCTAAGCATCATCTTTTTGCTTGCACTTGAATTAAAGCTTGAAGATATCTCTTTGGTGTATTGGAGCAACGGGGAAAGAGGGAAACAATATGGGTCAGAAGAGAATATGCTGCCATGGGACTCTGAACACCGGGTTTGCCAGCCAACATTGAGCAAGTCAGTTTACATCCCTTTTCCTCCATTTCCCTATTTATAATATGGCAACACTGATCTGTTGTAAGAAGTGGATGAAAAATGCTATAAATAGTGTTGGTAGCAGCACCAGAAGCATCCTGACCAATAGTGTTTGAATGCCTGATGTTTCCCTCATTAAATAGGCTCTGAGATTGCAACTGTAGGCACCAAATTCATAAAATAATACCACAGAGAGAAGCAGGAAATGAGTACATTGAGTGGGAAAATAAGGGTGATCCATGCAATTTTAAGCTCAGAATGCATGTGCAGTCACTAAGGAATCAAAAATGCCTGAGTAATATCTATTGTGAAGGCCACCAAATCCAAGATTGTTTGTCCACTACCCTCAGAGCGGTTAGAGACCATGTTCAGCCAGCACAGATATGTCCTAGGTGGCCAGTGATGGTATCAATCAAACCAGAACAGAGCTCTCCATAGTATCCCACAAAGCAAAATAAAGTAAACTCACGCTCAGACCTGTCGACTGCTTGACCACTGAGCCAGCTCAGATAGAAATGAGCTGTGCTGCAGGTCCTGCTGTAACTGCAGTCCTCAGCAAAGCTTGCTGCTACTGCTTAAATCAGCCCAAGACTGTCAGAGTTCAGGGATCTGAACCTAGCCCCACAAACAATGTGATAATCAGGACATCATTATCCCACTGACATTCTAGTGAGTACACAGGGAGAAATGTGGTTTTAAGTATTTATATTTCTCTAGGCATTATGAGTACATGTAAATACACAAGCAAGCCTAGGGCAGAAAGCAAGCTGAAAATCTCTTACCTTACAGCCACAGGGAAAAATGAAAGACAGCATATTCTTCAATAACCACAGTGACGTACCTGCAACAGAACAGTCCCTTCCTTGTCTTTAGGCTTCAGAGCAGCAGTACTTTCAAGTTGGATACTTGAGAAACAGAATATTGGAGGGAACACAGATGGAGAATTGCACAGTGATGTTTTAGTCCCTGCTGAACTTTTTTTTTCCTTTCCATTATCCCTCAAGGTAACACCAATAGTTGATTTTGGCAGATCTTCAGAAAGACATGCAGCACTGACTGTCTCTGCTTAGTGGATTCTTTCACAAAAAAGAAAGATTAGCCTTAATTTCTAGAAATATTTTATAAAATATTTATAAATGGTAAAGAATAGAACAGAATTTTACATGAAAGAACATGCCCAAACGAACTCCAGCAGTCACAACACAATAACACGCACGTGCAACGCCTGAGAGGAAGTAATTTGCCGAGACGATGGTAAGCGAGTTTCATTGTGCCTGCAGAGTACTGTCCCACAGCTTTCACACAGAGAGCCTCTTTAAAAGTGTAATTTGTAATGTTAGTATTATCCCACTTAGATCCCACTAGTCTGTGCAATTCTGTCTGTATATGGAGGGATTTCCACCAGAAGCACAGGAACTTGCTGCCATTTAGGACCTGTTACGGAATCCCCAGCCAAAAACAACCGGGAAGCTGTTTAAACTAACTGCACTAGGAAATGGTTGAAGTCAACATGAATATATGGCAGCTATTTTCAGGAGCGAGGGCGGCAAGGAAGTCAGCATTTGTTGAACACACATCAGTTTCTTGTAGTCAAGGTCCTTTCTCCGTTTATTGGTTGCTATTAGGAGTCCTAATCACAAGGATATTTGAGCATTCCTACCAAGGCAGCTGAATTTCAACATTATTACAAGAACAAGCACAAACCCTCGGATGCAAAGGTTTGGAGGGTGGCTTAAAGGCTCGTTTACTCTGGGATTTGGTTCCAGGTCCCAACTAAGCAGACCTCCCATTGACAAACACTGATTAACTAGAGATACAGAGAATTGGGCACTACTGACTGTTAGACACAAAGGTCTGGATAAAGTAAAGCCCCAAGTTACTGATAACCAAATGCTGAGACAGCATGCCAGGGAATATATTAGTCTTTATATTTCCCATTTCTTTTATTCCTCCTTAAGCATCCACTACCATTTATGCTCACATACGAAATGCCAAGCCAGGTGGTCCTCCAGCCTGACGTAGCACAGCCGTTTTTCTGTTCTTGCTCGAGAGGGACAAACAAACAAATATTTACAGAGACATGGTTAAATCTCCTCCTGAAGACATAGGTAACCAAGGCAGCATTCCTAGAAGTACTACTCAGCCAAGCATCAGTAAATACTCTGTTACTCTCTGTGATCATACCACAATCTCTGCCCAAGGGCCAACAATAAATGCCAGGGACAGAGGAGGACAGACAGACAAGAACAAGGTAGCAGTATCAGCCAGCTTGCCTGGAAGAGGTTATAGCAGCTTAGCTGAGTTTTCTTAGGCAACAAAAGAGAGCTTTTAAGGAAGGCTTTGAAGAGGAATGAGATGGTAGTTTTAGCCAGCTACAGCTGAAGAATTAAATCAGCACCAGATAACTAAGTGTTGTGACAAGTTTGGGGGGAAAAAAGGGTTATTTTTTCTTTTAACACATTAAACATTTTAACACATTAGAGYTACCTCATTCTGCATTTAATTCTGTACATGCTGAATCTCGGCATTCCTTTTTATGTCAAATCCATAGAAGCTGGCAGAGGAGAAACTCACCAGCTTGCCCGCTAGCTTTACTTCATCCAATGTACTGTCATTYCTCCCAGAGAAAGTAGATTAGAGAGGAAGAAAAACAAAAAACTACAACACTTGCAGAGCAAATCATTCATTTTTCTTTGGTTAAATTGCTTTGGCTTGTCATGAACCATTTGATTTACCTTCTGCCTCGGTATTGATCCCCGACTGCTACAAACTGAATTACGTTCACAGGTGCAGTACTGCGGCACACAGCTCAGCCCTGCACAGCAAGGGAAAGTCACTCTTCAGACACTGTGCGAGAACTGAAAAACCTACACGCTGYGCTCCTAGCAGGAGGATATCAGACATACTATTAACTGTTGCTAAAGGGCTTTCAGCCAAGATTCTTAAGAAAGACTTCCAAGCCTGAAAATGACTTCAGACTGAACAACAGTGACACCAGTTGCATTCGCAGATGGTCACAATTTCTTTGGGATATATTTCCTGTGAAGGCTAATGTACAAAAATGGAGCAATGTAATCTCTTTGCTATTGCCCACAGCCAGACTGGCACTACTTAAAGGCTTTCAGATTTCATCTCTCCAGGTGACTTTCTGCCTGGGGTTTGCCTGGACACCAGCACAGACCCAGACGACAAGCAAACACGGCCACGCAGCTTCAGAGGCAGACACGATGCAGCCTGCGCACAAGCTTCAAACCAGCCAGGTCTGCCCTGGGACTGTTGCCAGCTGACCAAGCCAGTGTACCTCTAATAACAGTAATTACAGGCATAAAACTACATCTATCAAATTTGTCTCTTTCAGATTTTTTTTTTAAAGTAGGTACTCTAAAGTTGCAAAACTTCAAGTACCATTTCAGCAGTGAAACACTAATGACTTGAAATTATACTTCAGCCTGAAGCTTTTTGGATTTCTGTTTAATACTGCCAGAAATCACACAGTTGAAGTTTTTCCTGTTTTTCAGTTTTAACAGCTTTAGTTTTCTAGACTCCAAGCTGATATCACTTTTCTTTTAAAAGAAACAAACCCATTTAAAACACTTTTTTCCCCATGGAACTTTACCTATTTTAACTTGTTGCACTTCAGGGTGCATAAGAAACTAAAACATACAGCAGTTTCAGATAGTGCAGAGGGCAAGACTTTTAGATGGACATTTCTTTTGTCTAATCCACAAACATATATATAGGTATATAGATCACAGCATTTCAGAATCAGTTTTTACTTCTGGTGTCACATACCTGATCTTTATGGATAACTAACAGAAGAACCACCRCTACAATAAAAGTTTGTTTTTTCTGCTTGAGAGCAAACTTTGGCAGCTTTTTAAAGTAGAGAATGGGAAAGCACAGGAACTTACATTCAGAATTTTAAAGAGGTCCCTTTTGAATTTAATGAAATTCTGTGTACATCTATACGGCTTTTTAGAGGGAGACGCATGTTTATTCTGCCTACCTTCTGGAGCAGAAGCAATGCACTCATACAAAGTGCAGACCTAGCCCAAGCTAGTAAGCTGTGCAAAGAAGCAGAACTTGCTTGTCTGTGCCATGCTACCACAGCTATCTGTTTAGTTTTAGCTGACCGATTAGCTCTTTCTACAAATGGCGATAAGCAACTGCAACCCGACAATAACTATTGCGTACGTGTATTTCAGGCCAAAATTGCATGTAGTCTTTAGGCAAACAAGCGAGAGGGCATATTCAGTCATCGGTTCCTAGGTCTCAGGAAACTATGTAGCACTACGGCAGGACAACCCTGGAGAGGAAGGGGGGAAAGACCAACACTGAATGTGCTTTTTTCCCTTCAGTTTAGCTACTATTAAGGATCATAGCCAGGAACATACAATTAATGCTAGTTTTTCAGAGTTTTATATCCAAGTAATATTATGGATTAAAAGTTATAATTGATCCATGTTACCCTTGTGACTCACTTTATACATCTAATCATGTTTTCACATGCCACTTCCCCAATTTAAAGGACATCATTACCTGATTCAGCTTTCCTCTTTCCAGGCACTAATTTTTAAGAGTTCTTTTACTTTATCTGCTGGTCCATTTTATTAAGCTATAGCACCTCACCACATACATATGTGAACGATTTTAGGAACTAAGTCAGTATCCTGTTTATTCACTGCTTAATTGGAATAACAATATGATACCTGTAATGCAAACTGTTACTAATCATATGGTATTATCTGTTCATTATTTCACATGCAGATATTTTTACGCAAGAAAGACTGAAGCTACAGATGATCTTGCTTGGTATAATCTAGTTCCAGCCATATAAAAATATTTGTGAATTAATTAAAAAAAAACAAAAACAACCACCCAATCTTGCCTGTGATGAATTCGCAGCGTATTTCAGTTGTACATGGGTATCCCTCACATGATTTGAAAGTGCCACTTTTGAATTCAGAGCTTACAAGCAAACAATCTTTCCACAACTGTTAGCTAGCAGACAAATGCTAAGAGGCATCCAGACAGACTGGCAATTCAGGCTATTAGGAATTAACTCATCTTTCAATTCTTAAAGATATTTAGGATTCAACCAGGTGAATTTTCCTGGTAGTAAGTGAAATTTTTTGACCTGACGATTCCTACTGACTATGATTGAAGGAGTACACATACAAAATGAAAAGGTCACCTTTAATAGCTCCAATGCCCCTATGAAAGCATGAGCAGATTATTATTAATATCAATTTATATGCAAAAAATAGAGCATTCTTACAAACACTTTTTCCCCAGTCATGCATATTCACTATATTTGATTTAACCAACCATAAGAAAACCTCCTTGCTGACTTTTCTTGGCATTTATCCACAAGCTATGCCAGTTGCAGAAGACAGCTCCCTACTTCTATTGAACTGCAGCGATAGTGAATTTTCTGTAGCCTATTTGTTTCTAGTAAGCAAATAATATGATTTTCTGTCCTTCTTGTGGAGGTAGCAGCATTGTTACCAACTAGGCTAGGATAAAAATTGTTTCCTTCCACTGCTACTGAATATCCATCGCATCATCATTAGACTAGAGTGATGGGATATGCCAAGATTTAATTCAGTAGTAAAGAATAAAAAGCACAGGCTATTTGCAATGTAGCCACAAACATGAACTGTTTATATTCCAGCTGCATGCGATTTAGGGGCAACATAAAATGGTCAAATGCTAAGAATACATTTGTGACAGTGCTTCATACCTTCCATGCTTCCCTCACATTTAGGTATGTTCTATCCAGCCAAAAACAATTGTCTGAAATGCATCAGACCAATATCTGAATGATAACACATTTGCAAGAATATGCAAGGACAATATACACACTTCCTTCTTCTTGTAAACCCCAAAGCATGGACAATCGTAAAATATTATAAGCATGTACAATAACACAAAAGAGTTATTCTATACATCAGAATAGTGCGTCCTGTAAGAGAATATTCAATAATGCCTTGCCAATTTACACAATCCACAGACCTGATCCCAAAGGATTAAGGCCCAGCTCACCTCATCAAGTGACTCATTTCATCAAATTCAAGATAACTACCCAAGAGAATAAGATTGGCTGCTGTGATTAAAGGTTTAGTGATAGGAGTCTATTAATAAAGATATTAGGAAAATTCACTATATATATTTAAAAAAAAAAAAATCAGTGGAATAGGATTACTTAGTAACATTGTTAGAATGACTTTCTTAAAGCAAGTGAGGACATTTTTCATAAAATTACTGAAGCTGCTGGATTTAACCCAGTTTACTATCAGTCTTTATTAATCACTTATTAATCTTTATCACCTATTTAGATAAGAACTTTTTTGAATTACAGCATATGAAGTTATTTTACAAAACCAATAACGAAAGCATTAGTCATATATCAATCTTTATGCTCAAGTTCATTAAAGCCTTGGTGTTAGTTGTCAGAAACCTAGTGGGCATTTTAGTACGACAGTCGCAAGCATTTTAAGACCATTTTGTAAGAAGAATCTATGGTAAAAGTAAATGCAGAGGAAGAAGAGGAATGACCCAAAGCTCTCAGGGCAGAGGCGCATCCTCCTCCGGCGGCAGCAGGCCAGGGAGCATGCCGCGGACACCTTGCGCGCATCGGGGAGGGGGAAGCCACCAACGCTGCTCTCCTTGACTTTGCGGGGCAAAAGCAGAGGAAGGAGGAAGGCTGTTACCGAGCAGGAGGAAGGAGAAGATCCACTGACACACCGCAACTGTCTGGATCCTCCTCTTCAGGGGGATGTTGATGGGGGCGAACTCGACCTTCATGCTGAGCCTGTGCGGGCGCGCCGCGGCGGGCGGAGGAGAGCAGCGCGGGCAGGCGCGGACCCGCCGGTCCCGGTCCCGGCTCCGGCCCCTTCCCAGCCCCTGCCTGCCGCCGCGCTGCGGCT
>NW_020450085.1:2791749-2855828 GCF_003343035.1 Apteryx rowi | reverse complement strand
CGGCTGCGCCCGCGGCCCGCTCGGAGCGCGAAGGCTGCTGCGAGCCCCGGCCTCGGCCGGCCGGCTCCAGGCAACGGCAGGCAGGCGATGCGGACCGCCACGAGGTGCGCGGCGCCAGGCACGACTCAGCTCCCGGCACACACCTCTAGGAAAAGCTGCTACACTCCGGGTTTTCCCACCCTGACTTCAGCAAAAGCTCCTTGTCAGCAAAGTTGGAAAGAACGCGTCCAGTAAACTCCCATGATAATAACTGTCACAGAAACATGCAACCTTCTCTCACGTTTCACACAGATGCAATAAACAACACTCAAGCAAGCCTCAGCCTTACCTGCAAGTTGCAAAACACACTTGTCTTCACTTTAAATAAATTGCAACAGACAGTAAGAGTTGAAATACAAGTGGTTTTATTATTCTAAAGCTGCAAACTTCAAGCCTGAAGAGTCAAATTATCCAGTGTAGATTTTCCTTATATGAAATCTGTACAGCTATACTAGAAAGTAGTTTTCCCTCCTTTTCTTAGAGCACCTGAGACCCTCTCTTATTCTCAGAACTTTGCATAGCATTTCGAGCATATACTCTACAGCTTGCACTGAAGCTACTTGTTAAAGAACTTACCCAGAAGTTGACCATAAACTTAAAATGGTACAAATCACTACAGTTTTAACTCTTTCATTTCTAATTAAACCAAACAACTCAGCCTCCACCCACCTCTGACATTTAAACTGGGATATCATTAAAATTATTACAAAAGAATACAGTAAGAAAAAGAAACTTTTGAAGATGTTATTATGCTGCCTGTAGCAATTTCACTCATCAGGACAATGGAATTGCCACAGCCTCACCTTGCTAGCTGAAAAAGAATTGTCCAAAGTGAGACTTATTTTGTATATGGCAAAAGACAGATGCAAGGATATTTAAGTTAACATGGGCTGTTCCTTAAATTGGCAAATGACACTGCTCTATTTATACAGGTAGTCTCGCATTAAAAAAAMCCTTTTTCCTGATATCATCTTGATATCACCTAGATGAAGCCAAACTCCTCTTTACTCCCTGCACAGAGTTCAACACCAAGTTGAGGGATCGAGCCTTTATGCTTCCTGGCAGTTCAAGTCTACCAGGCAACAATTGGTTAAATAAGAGACTGGTGTCCACGACAGCATTATAATGAACACTTCTGTTTATATAAGTTACTGCTTTGTAACTCAATACAATTATTTCCCATTTCCACTAGTGCTTCTCAGCGCCACTCCAGGCACCAGCTGAGCATAGCAGGCACACGCAGCCGTGCGGACTGCGCTGCTTTGCGAGAAAACACCCTCCGGGGCTGCCTGCCAGAGCCGTCGCCACACCGCACGGAAACCGGGGCCCTGCTGCCTCGCCTCGCTTCCCGCGCCATGCCCTGAGCCCCGCCGCCGACCCTCACCGACCCCAGCCTCCCACCGGCCCCTGTCGCTGCCGCCCCCGCCCGCATGGGACACAGCCACGGCCCCAGCGTCCCGCCCGCCCGGACCACGGCTCAGTCAGCGCGGCACCGGGAAGGGCCGCCCGCCGCGCCCCCTCCCCCCGACCGTTAGCCGCGCCCAGCCCCCCAACTCCCTCCCGCTCCCGGCCACCCAACCCCGCCACCCCCCGGCCCGCGGCCGTTAGCCGCGCCCAGCCCCCCAACCCCGCCGCTCCCCGGCCGTTAGCCGCGCCCAGCCCCCCAACCCCGCCGCCCCTCTGCCCGCGGCTGTTAGCCGCACCCAACCGCCAGCCCCTCGCTCCGCCGGAAGCTACGGCTGCGCGTCACGAGCCGGCTRGGGGCCTTCGGGCAAGCGGCTGATGTAACCCGGGTTTAGCTGCCCCGCGCTCTGCCTGCGCAGACAGCACACCTCCTCCGTCCTCCCTCGGCTCAGGCGCCACACAGCCCCGCTCCACCGGCACGTAACTGGTTTTCCCCCCGTCGTCACTTCTAGGAGACAGCGAAGCAGCGAAGGGAACCGCAGGAGGGGCAGGCGACCTCAGGCAGTGCGGCGGGCAGCCCCRGGGGCCGGAGGCGGCGCGGCGGGGGCCTCGGCGCCGGGGCGGCTGCGCAGGCGCGTTGGCGGCGGGAGCCGGCGGTCGCCATGCCGACTGTCAGCGTGAAGCGCGACCTGCTCTTCGAGGCGCTGGGCCGGGCTTACAGTGAGTGCGGGGCGGCGGGGGGCGGGAGGGGGCGGCTGCCGTGCTCCGCCAGGCGCCGCGCGGAGGCCCCAGGAGCTCCGCTGCTGTCGCCGCCATCCGTCAGCCCCTTCCCCGAGGGGCCCCGGTTGCGCTGCGGGAGGCTCTGCCCCACGGCGCGAGCGGCCCGTGCGGGCGCTGCTGCCCCCGCCGCTCCGCCGGGCCACGGAGCCGCCGAGCGGTCACCTGCTGCCGCATGGCGGCGGGCAGGGAGCTGGGAGCGTCCTTCGGCCTCCCGCGTTCCTCAGGACCGCCGTCACTTGCCTGCATGAGCTCGCCCAGGTGCTCGGGAGCTGCCGTCGTCCACTCACCCCGCTACTATACCGATTTGCTGATCGCTTATTCYTAATCCCAGCAAGTGTTCGTGGGACAGACTTAACCCTTGAGGAGAAGCGCAACATTTAATGCAAATGCACTGACATATGTAACAGGGGAATTCCACAGTCACTTAGTGTTCTTCAGAAGTTCATGGCATATACTGAAGTAAGTGATATATTTGCCTTGGATTGTTTAACCTTTCCCCTGGCTAGATCCTGTTGGATTACAAATCACTAATAAAATAAGAACCATATATTTCCAAATTGCAGTTTCTACCTGGAGTTCTAGTTCTGCTTTAAGAATTAGCCCAGATCAAAAAGGAAAAAAGAAGAGGTTGGAGCAGGCGAAGCAAACAATTTAGGTTGTGTTTTCATTCTGTCATTCYTTCCAGTCTGTTTAGTAATGTGACTTAGAAACTGTTTTTCCGACTGAAAGACCATTTTAGGGACATGCAGCATTTTATCTAGCATTTGGAGTGCGGTAGGTTCTTGAGACATATAGGTGCACAATACTGATTTTCAGACCAGGGTTGTGTTACTTACTGTGGGATTCCACATGTCATAAAGTGGTTCATTTAATCTCTATATGATAAGCTGATTGGTAAGTAAGGTACTGTCAACAGAAACTGTCAAACTGCTCACTCATGCTTTCATTAGCTGTTCAGCTAGAGTTCCTTTGACAAACCAGACTGAAGAGCTGGTAGTGGAGGTAGGCTCTGATGTTCAGAAGCTTTTGCTATAATTGTAAGAACAACATTTCAATAAATACAGTATATCTTAAAGAAACTGCTACTAAAATGCAAAAATCAGCAAAATTCTTGAAATGATTTTTCTTCTTTTTTCCAAAATGGCATTTGCTATCTCATTTGAGAACATTCAAAATAAGCATAAAGTTGCATTTTAAAAGTCTGAGGTCTGCTTATTAACCAAAATTCACTTTCTTTTTTGTCACAGCTGATGAAGAATTTGATGAGCTTTGTTTTGAGTTTGGTTTGGAGCTTGATGAGATTGTAAGTAACATTTTTGTGAGCTACACCTTTAAACTATTTTGTTAATTAGTACTTTTTTTCTGTTTTATTTTCTCACTGTCATACTGCTGCCAATGTTAAGATATTTCAAGTTAAAAAAAACAGTTTTTGCTCAATTTCAGACATCTGAGAAAGACATTATAAGTAAAGAACGAGGTGATGGAAAGGCGGAGGGGGCATCTGATACCGTTCTCTATAAAATTGATGTTCCTGCCAACCGTTATGATCTTCTTTGTCTTGAAGGACTGGTCCGAGGATTGCAGGTCTTTAAAGAAAGGTAATGTAGAGTTGTGAGATTTTTCTGTGATTTGTTGTTTGCTTAAATATGAATCCATTTTTGATCAATAAATAAGCTTGTTGCTTGCTTGGCTTTTGAGTATTTTCTGATGTACAGATCAGCTGTATCTGTCAAATGTCTATATGCTTCATGATTGTTTTTCTGGAGAGGCTCTATTATATAATTTTAAAAGACTAAACTAGATTTTTTTTTAATCTATTTTAAATTTTTTTCAACTGCTATTCCATTTGAGACTTATCCTCTGTAAAGAACTCCTGTAGAGGAACTTCCTTATGTTCTAGTAAATACCAATATAAATAATTCATTTCACTTTTCTGCTGTGACTTTATCTTCCTAAGTGCTTCTTTTCTATTTCCGTTATCTATTTACCATCTAGTCATCGTGTACTGGACTTCATAACATATTGTAGAAAACTTAAGTTTTAAAACAGTTAGCATAAATATAGTTTATGCCAAGAAATATTATTAAGAAAATTTTCTACATACAACTGTTGACATGTTTCTAGTTTCCTGCATTTTGGAAACTTTCAGTTATAGACTTATTTCCATTTTTATTCCAGGATAAATCTCCCTAGGTACAAAAAGATCATGCCAGCTAAGGGTGAAGGTCAGAGGCTGATTATCACTGAAGAGGTAAAAGTGTTTACTGTACCTTTGAAAATTTATTGAAAGTTTCTCAACCACCAAGTATGAACTATCAGTACCAATTTTATAAGAGCAGTGAGACTGGAAGTCTGGTTTGTAGAATAACAGCTAAAGAAATTTAATATTTTCTAGTCATTGTGATTTATTTTTATGGAAGAGGAAGGGGAGGAGCATTATACAAATTATTTTGGGTACACCTAGTAGCAGATCAAATCAGAGTTTCAGATGCTCACATTGTATTGGTCTTCTGAGCCAGCACACAGTATGCTGAAAACCTCCTTGCATTTACGAGACCTGGAGTGAATTTCTGTGAATTTTCCTTTCTATTACTGCTTTACAGAACAGGAGCTTATGCTTCAGTTTTAGTTTCATATATTCTGTGCACTTGAAATTTATAATGTGTTGCTGTTGTAAATTGCAGACTGCCCAAGTCCGTCCTCATGCTGTTGCTGCAGTCCTTCGTAACATAACCTTTACCAAAGAACGTTACGATAGTTTCATTGACCTTCAAGAAAAACTACACCAAAATATTTGCAGGTTAGTTCTTAAATTTGAAGTAGTATATGGTGTCTTTGTGTATAATTTGATCACTGTGGTAAAACCATGTTAAGACTGCTCTTCCTTGTTAGAAAGTGTTATTATGTTTATTCATGCTAAGGGGAATCCTTTATAGCAGCACTCTTGACCCTTCTCACTTGCCATGCCTGTTTCTGCCTCCTTTCAATATATTTCAGTATAAATAGCTGTTACGACTCCTACAACAATTGAGAAAGAAGCCTTTTGCCACAGTCCCATTAGATTTCACTTTGACTATTATGTCTATTGTTAATATTTATATCTCATCACTAGCATGCAGAGTGGAAATAATTCTAAGCTTATCAAAACTGACATTATACTTTTTTAGTAAGTTCTGTGAATATATAGGAAATATAGAGCATCATGAGATAATCATCTCAAAGGAACTCCAAATCCTACTAGCATTATTACTAGTTATTATTATTTTGCCTCCTTTCTTTGTAGGAAAAGAGCGTTAGTAGCAATAGGTACCCATGACTTGGACACCGTCACTGGTCCRTTTACCTTTACAGCTAAAGCACCTTCTGAAATTAAATTCAAGCCCTTGAATCAATCTCAAGAGTACACAGCTTCACAACTTATGGATCTGTATAGGGTAAGTGTGATTTTTCAAACTTGTTGCGCTGAATGCAGGAGGCTGCATTTCCAAGGCTTAACATCTTGTGTATCCTTGATACTAAGAGAAGATGTTGGTAATAAAACACAGTTATCTTCTGTGGTTTCAGCCAATGAACATTTCACATTTTGATTATTCATGAGAAATCCATGGTAATATTTAACTTCTSTTGTCCCTGAAAGACATACCGTGGTGTTTTGTGGCTAAACATAACTCTTAGAATAATAGTTTTGTTTTTAACCCACCAATTTATCAACACAAAGTTTGCTTTTCATGATACTCTTTATAACACTGTACAAGSGTTATGAATTTATCTACACTGCTAAAAAATTCAGTGTACAAAGCTGAAAAAATGATGTAAAATGATGGAGGAATGRTTAGGGGGATGGTTAAGCGAGAGAGGGCATGCTTTGATTGGGATGAGCAATCCCGTYTTCAGATTTTTTGATGTTGTTTTTAATTTGGTCAATTTACTTGCAGAAGATGTTTAGTTATGTACCCAACTACATATTAAGCAAGTGTAGCTGTGTACAAGGCTCAAGTTAAGTTAGGCACCATTCTTGGCCTAGCATCCCAATAAAACCAGGAAAAAAATCCATCAAGTCTAAYTTCATGATGTTTACATAGACCTCTTTAAATATCAGCATTTGAAAATCATGCTATTATCACCATCATTACACTATGCAGCTCTGTTGGAACACACATACTGGTCGTAAAGATAAAGAGATCCTTAAAGATCTCTGACTAAACTGATACAGTAGACGAGTGACAGTGCTAGGAAACAAGGGGTATCAGAGAGACTAGAATTAAACTGTGTTTTTTTGGTACAGTGGGTATCCATGTCATTGCAGCAGATATAAATTTTGCATCAAATTTAAGCACAAATGTGTCAGTGTTCAGCAATTCATAATTATAAGTATTGTAGTGCTAATTTCTATCACTTCTAAGGAAAGTTCCTGTGAACTAAGAATGTGTGTCTGTGGGTTTGGCAGTGTAATGTCTGCTGTGGTGAACACAGGCAGCATTTGGGCAGCATGGCTTATGCATCTGTGAGAGATTCCTTAAAGAAATAATTTTTAACATTTCTGAAGAAACCCCCAAATCCAGTTCTCYCATTTTAAAGTTTTGCTTCTGAGAGCAAAAAGCTTTTGCTAGTGAAGCACCTAGCTCTAAGCCACATCCTGCCCTCTAGCAAAATTCCATATCTCAACAGAGGGAAGTTCACACATGAGCTAATAGGACATTTAATTCGTGCTTTGTTTCTCCAGACTGACAGCCATCTTCGACACTATTTGCACCTAATTGAAAATAAGCCACTTTATCCCATCATTTATGACAGCAATGGTGTTGTTCTGTCCATGCCACCAATCATCAATGGTAAGATTACTTATGACTATTGTAGTTTATATTGTTGCTTCTATTTAATGTGTGTGAGTCAGAGTGTCTAAGAGAAACATGGATGTGTAACATGGATTATTCCTTTTTTCTTAATTTCATACAGTTGTCTTTCCTTCCTTCAGTTTAAACAGCCAAATTTTTTGCTCCCCCAGGCTGCTAGCGTTCCTCTTTTCTCAGTCAAGAGAGTGTACAAGTCCCACTGCAAACCTCTGCATTTAGTTTCTCTTCTCCTTCCATGTCTTTGTGGTATAAGCTCAGGAAGGGTTCCTGGTGATAGGACCCTTTGTTAGAAAGGCATTTTATTTGCATRAAAGAGGAACAGTAGACATATTGTTCAGCAGTCATTTAGCTAAAAGAAGGGTGTAAGAATTGATTTTGTAAGCTGATAACTGTAACATTTTGCTTTGTACTTTATTTTAGATGGTCACAATACTGATCTTTTTACCGAGATCCTAAGCCTGGTGTATTTATTAGCAGTGTGAATCAGTTATTGTGAAACCTTTTGCAATTACGCAAGGAGTGAGTCCAGAAGTCTTTTGTGATTTAAAAAGAATAAACTGCTGTACATTTTTTTATTGGCACTATTTCTAAACATGGGCTTCTTCTGAATGCAAAAGCTCTTTATGGGTGATTTTTGAGAACCCTGATTACTGAGACCACTTAATCACATAGCAAGAACTACTCCCTTAACAAAGGTAGCTTCAGTATATCTTTATACTTAGGTCAAGAATCAATAACTTTTTCCATACGGTGACTAATAAAATCTGCAGCAATAATCTCTTTAGATATATTTCTCCTAGTTGTCCTTATCCAAATCTTAAATAGCAAACCCAAATCTTCTTAAGAGGCAGCTCACACCCTGTGACAGGGACTGATAAAAAACAACTGTTCGGAATTTGAAGGTGCTGTCAACCACTATGTCTGATCCTTCTTGGTTAGGCTCATTTCAGCTTCAGATTGTTCTATGTATAAATATTCTGTATGTTTACATTTTATCAATTAAGAAGGTTGAACTAAATTTCTTATTCCTGTGTC
Source organism: Apteryx rowi (assembly GCF_003343035.1). NCBI lineage: Eukaryota > Metazoa > Chordata > Aves > Apterygiformes > Apterygidae > Apteryx > Apteryx rowi. Next base: position 2,847,717 of record NW_020450085.1, on the reverse strand, counting down.
TATTTTAAAGAATAGTATTTGAGAGAAGCTTCCAGGTTAAATTTACTTTTTTAACAGATGATGAAATATAAACATCTGAAGTGGTATTTTGGATTATCTACAAGCACTGAAGTGTCAGGTTATATCTGCTTTGAAGTGAGTCCAGAAGAGCTGAGTACATTCCAGCTGCAGAGAGGTACAGCATAGCATCCTCGGGAAGGGAATACAAGATCCCTCACTGTTCAGATCCTCAGTGCACCTGATTTTCTCTCAAAGTAGTTGTAACCTAGTTTCTCAGATACAAAACTGAAACACAAAAGCTAAGCGACTTGCTCAGGGTCAAACAATGGAAGCAAGAATGCCCATGTGCATCTGTGTGTGTGCTTCCCATGCCTCCCATGGCAATTACTGAATGGTGCAATGGGAGAAGAGAAGGACCAAGGCTTCGTTTGSCACAATGCTGTATGATTCTAGGACCGTATGTCCACACTGCACGGTCGCTGGCAGTGCAGTTCGTTCAAGGTATGCACGGCACATCTATGACTAATAGGCAATATGAAGCAGATTTCTGTACAGCCACTCTAGATTGCCTGCCGTTACTAACAGAACTCCGCTTGTAGAGGGAACCAACTCCTGGAGGACTTTGCATCCARTTTGCAAGTGGGCTGCTTTCGATGATGTCCCTATGTGCATCTTCTACCTTGCTTACTCTAGCACAGAAACAGTTCTGAGTGCATCACTGGTATGCCAGAGTGCATACCTGTTGACTCAGGTACAGACACAAAGAAGATTCATACCTAAAAAGAGCCCTTCCTATGCACTAAATCAGTAGTGTAGACAAATTTACAGTATCTCAGGAGATAGCATCAAGATATCTTGGTTCTTCACAAAAGTAGCTTTGGATATTCATCAGTTTAAATCACTTTTTTTAAACAATTTCATTCATTCCTAACCAAGGTTGCTTTTCTGTGCTTCCCTATCAAATGCAGATGTGACACTTGTTAAAGCCAGGAAAGATGAGATCCTCTGGAAGCGCAGCTGCAGAACCACTTTGTAACCAGCAGATGGCTGTTGCTTTGTCAGTTTGCTTTTCTCAGTTGGATACTGATAATACATGTAGATTTGTCTATCTTTAAATGTACAGGTATAACCACTTCACTCAGTCTGCTCTGCCTTACGCAGACAAAATGTACTACCATTCAGGCTCTTTCTACTCTTTTTGATTTACATATTTAAAAATAGAGAGCTGCTAATCTGGTAGGAATTGTGAACGTCAATGCAGTAGAAATAGTGGCTTTTAAGTGGAGAAGACAGTGATCTTGCTGAATCATAAATGGAGTCAATATCAGTGTCATTTCAAGAAAAGTAATAGCATTTCTTAACATGTTGCTGTCTTTACATGTTTTAGGAGAACATACAAAAATAAGCCTAAACACCAGAAATGTCTTTATTGAATGCACAGGCACAGATATTACAAAGGTAAATTAATCTTTCCTGCTTTTGATATGCTGTAATATCGTTGTTTTCTTTTGAGGAAATAGGACTTGAGTACAAAGGACTGCAATAGACAGGCAGTTACCTTAAGGAGCAGACTTCATTTTTTCAAAGAGCAAGATAAGTTGTGGGACTATTTGAAATTCCCTCAGCACAGTTCTAGGCTTGCTCTATAGAGAATGTGGTGTTTTCTGTGGGTTTTATTTTCATTGTGTCTTTATGTTGACATTAAGTATTCAGCTTATACAAGAAAGTAATGTAAATAAACTAGGAGGTTTTCTTGTTGTTGGACACTTTTCYAAATCTGAAAGGCTTCAAAAAAGGTAACATTTACTGAGACTTTATTTTGCCAGGACGCTTTTTGTAAAGATTCATTTCATCTCCTCTTTAAATTTAGGATGAGGGAAGGGAGAAGACACTTTTTCCACTTGGTTATCTTTTTCAAGCAGGGATACTCTGCAAATAAGTGTCAAACAGAAGTCTTTCCTATGCACGTTCTGTAACTCAAAGCTGAAGCATGAAAGCCTAGCAGTTATAATTGCCTGTTCTTGAATATACGTTGTGCAGTCATTGATAATTTCCCTGAAGTGTGTATCTTGACATTTAAGAACAAAAACCCTTTTAACTTACCCAGCTACACAGTGATATGTTAATGACTGATAAATAAGTTTGCATTTTGGGGAGTGGCTTCTAAGCAAACTAATGACTCAGCTTTTTGTCACTGCTTGCTTTAATAGTAAAAATGAAAATGATGATTTTCTATTTAAGTGAAGGAAATTATCYTCAAGCTACAAGAGCTGTTTTTGATGCCTTGTGGACATTGATCTGAATCTCATGATTGCATTGTTATCCTAACCCCTTAAAAAATAACTCTAAAAGAAAAGATTTTGCAAATGAAGTTAAATTGACAATATATTCTTAAACAATGCACAGTCCTTCACCCTGTACATTCTCATTTGAACTTCAGTGAAATGATTAATTAGACAAAAGGTTGGGAAGGTTCAATTCCAACGGGTAATAAAGACCCCTGCATATCTTGGGAACAGAGTTTAGCAAAAATGCACAAATGTTTTAGAGTCAAAGATTTCCAGTTTTCAAGTTTTTACATAAATGTCTTTGTAGCAGAAGCAAAACACTTCTTAAAATTCAAACTGTATTCTAGACTACCAGGATTTGGTTTCTGTTAAATTACTAAATAGAATAGAATGAACAGAGTCTGAGACAACAATTTTTTCCTCATTTTCTTCAGTTATGATATTTTGTCTAATTCAACACAAATAGCTGACAAATTTTAACGTGATTATTATTTTTATTTTTGTAGGCAAAAATTGTCCTTGATATTCTAGTCACAATGTTTAGTGAATATTGTGAGAAGCCATTCAGGTGAGTTTAAATCTTCAGTCAGAAACACATTATATTTTGTCCATGTTTTAAAAACATTTTCAGTTCTTTTCTTCTACCTCACAGTGTTGAAGCAGCAGAAGTAATTTATCCTAATGGGAAGACCCACATCTATCCAGTAAGTATAGTGAGAGGATATCTAACTGTCTTTGGAAAAAGGATTTTATTTACACAAAGTTTGATTAGGGTGACATTGTCTACTTTTTCTCTACTATATAAGTAGTATATACAGTTTCTGAGGTACGGTATAAGAGCTTAGTTTGGGAATGTTTAGGTATTAGTGAGTCAGGGTCTTCTCTAGCCCCACAAAAGAAAACAGTGCCCCATTTTCCACTATCTAGGAAACCCATCATGCAACTCCACAAATATCATAACTGTTAACCATTTATGATACAGCTAAAAATACAGTCTCACTGACATAGTCTGATATTCCAAAAAGAAGGCTAGGGTTTGAAATTGTAAGTGGTGACTGCTACTATGAACTTCTTCAGGAATAAGTAAAGATTGTAATCAAACATCATAATCTGTATCTAAAGCCTTTAAAAACTTACCTGTTCTAAATCAGGAGAAATGAATGCAGGGAGAGGTCCTTCAGGCTTAAACCAGTGGACAGCTGAAATCAGCCTCAGCATAACTTACTTATCAGATCTGGAAGTTTTAATGCCTTTCAGTTAAAATAGCCTTTTCMTGCTGGATTTTTCAGTCTTTCAGTTTATAGACTCCTGCTATGTAAAGATCTGTTCAGACATTACATGAACTTCAAGTGCATGTTTGCCTGCATTCAGGGTTTCAGGTGGACCTCTTTGCAGTAACAGGGTCTTACTTTTTTGTTCTCCTAATAAGTATAAAGAAAGCAATCCCTCCTATTTTCTATAAGTGACTGAAGACAAATGGCGATCTGGCTGGATTCATAAAATCAGATATATCAAGCAAGTACAACCTGATTACAGGGAAAGTGACTTACTTTTACTGAGAGTTTCTCTAGTGGTGGTTCAGCTTTTTCTTTTAGTAATGTCTGCATTCACCAGTGCCCAAATGAATCCTAAAAAAAAAAAAATCCTTGTTAGCTTCCACTTCTCTAATCATGGGAGAAAAGACGTAGAATCCTGAAGAGACATGCAACAAAACAAAAATCCCTGTAATAACCAATGTAGTTTCCCTAGATMAAATAGAGCAAAAAAATCCCCAAAGCTTTAGACACTAAGGTTTTCAAGCATTTGTGTATCTGGAAGTTTGGAAACACCTTCTTTAAGTACCTACATACAAAATAATTTTCTTAAAAATGTTACAAGCTTCCTCAAGAAAATACTGGTAGAGGATTTATGTGTGAATATGGAGGGAGAAAGGAAAGTTTTCTTTCTTCCTGCTCCTACAAGTCATTTGATCTGTACTAGACCATTCACTGCTTTAGGACTTTGTCTTAGGATGAACTGGTGACTAGAAACTTTCAAAAACGCAGTTACTTATGTATATTTTATCAGAAATTTCAATAACAGGGATTTTGTGCTGCATTCAAACTTCTAGCTTACCTGAGAAGGGCTTTCACATCACATACTACAATGTTATTTTCAAGAATCCTGTTATCTTAAAATATTAGGTTTAGCTTAATGTACCACACTTGTCTTCTGTGGATGTCATTTTGGTATCATAATTAGAAGAAGCTAGATTAGCAAAATGTCAAAATTAAATTCTCTTAGGCAGAAATGGCAAGTGTTGTGTATTCTGTAAAGCTTTGCTTTTCTTTTTAGGAATTGGCTTACCGAAGAGAGAAGGTGAAACCTGAGTTCATTAACAAGAAAATAGGAATCAGGTGTGTTCTTGCAAATGAAAACAGTTTCTACTGATAGACATCAATCATGATAAAACTAACAGAAAACATTGATTATTGTATTGTTTTAAAGATGTTTACATTTTATGATTTTGTTTATGAAATTTCAGAGGTTAAGTTGGGTAATTGGATCAACTTTTTAAGACTTCTTCCCCTATTTTCAAGAAAGGTGAACGATTCTTTATAGCCTCCCACAATTCTTGCAAAGTAAAGGAAAAAAATGATTGTCATGATTCATCTGAGAGTTGGTTCTGATGGAATCCTAAGTCTATATGCACTCCATAAAGCACTTGGAGATCCTTCAGTATATAAGACAATGTAGCAGAAGCACTGATTACTTTAAAAAAAGCAGTTAATACAGTGTAAGATCTGTAAATTACTACTCTTTTGTTTTGTTTCAGTGAAACTCCATCAAACCTTGCAAAGCTGCTGACTAGGATGTGTTTGAAGTCACACGTCACAGGGAATGGGAACAATATAGAGATTGAAATCCCTCCTACCAGAGCGGACATTATCCATGCATGTGATATCGTAGAAGATGCAGCAATAGCTTATGGTTATAACAACATTCAGATGACTATTCCGAAAACATACACCATAGCTAATCAAGTAAGATTGCCCCTTCAAATAAACGCTCTGTTGTCAGTAAATGACTAGTGCATGCCAGAAGGGCTTTGGGGAAAACAGAACCTAGGAATTAAATATTTTGACATGCTTTGCCTTGAGAAGTATTTACCATGGATAGGATACAAAACAGATGCCCCACTGATTTGAATAAGTCCAAGATCAGTGGTTGCTGGTACTTGGGGGAAAAAAAAAAAACAGGGTTTAAGTAGGGAGCCCATATTAAATCTCTAATTGGGAGATTCATTTCCTTAGGCAAGCCTAAAGGCAGCTGGCTGACGCTTTCAAAAATGTTAAGCGCACAAGAATAGTACCTCCCTAGTGACTTTGCTGTAATGTAACAGGCAGAAACACCTCAGGAAAGAACAGAGAAATGTTTTTAGATGGAAGTTGAAAACTGGTTTTTGTTTCATTTTAGCTCCCTCTCAATAAGCTCACAGAACTTCTCAGACTGGACTTGGCAGCTGCTGGATTCACTGAAGCTCTCACTTTTGCCCTGGTATATTTTATTGATTTTATGTTTTTCTTAGTTGCATGTTGGAGCAGTGATGCAGCCAAAACTGTAGAGGATAGTCACGTATTGATGTACCAGTATTAGCTGATACTGTTTGGGCAGGTGATTGTTTGCTAGTGCTTTGGTATTACATTATCATATTTTGTGAGTTGTGGGTCAGAGGAATTAACTGACTGACTCTTAATTTGGCATGTAGTTCTAAGTGTAGAGGTGAAAATAGCTGAAGAAGTATGTTTTTTAGTTTAGCTTAATACTGGGAGTATGAAATTATAAAACAGCAAGTCTCTTTCTCAAGACTTTTTATCACCAGATGTAAAATTCATCATAGTTTGATAATCTGGAAAACAGACATCAAAATTTAGTAGTTCCTGGTGAATATTACTACAGTTTGGAGATGATGCTGTTTCTATTTGTTTCTTTTTCTGAATATTGTTATTTGCCCATGGTTCCTTGCATGAAATGTAAAGTCAATATGCAGTTATTCAGTCAGCAAAAGAGTTAATCTTAAGAATTCCTGTAAAAAGGAATTCTTAATGTAATGCACACTAGTGGAACACAAATGCCTCCGTAAGTTTTGTGAGAGTTTTTTTTCCCCCATGGAAAAACAAGTAAAAAATATTACTCATTATTAACAGTGGTTGCAGGTATTATTCATATTATTTGTTACAGCACTGTGAATAGGCTTTACCAAGAACTAGGTCTCCGCAGCAGCATGTGCCAGTCCAACAGCTAGTATAATTTCTAATACAGAAATTTTGCAGCAGGATTGTGTTTTGATGAAATGTTTAGTAATGAATGCCATCTTTGTCACAGCCACTTGTTCTTATCCTTTTGCCATAGCTGTGAACTGGATCAGAGAACTTGATCTACCATTAAAAAAAAAAAGTTAAGTTCCTCCCCCTCCCAAAAGGGTACAATAGCTGTCAGTATGTGAATATTGGCATAGTCAGCTATTGAACATACACTATACATTCTAATATTTTTCTGTTTCAAGGTTTGATGAAAGCCTTTGCCTCAAAGTGCAATTTGTGGCCATCTTAGCATACATGGAGCCACCATCACATACATATTCTATTAAAACTTCTGTTAAGTTTCTCAATCTTTTTCTGAAATTAAAACATCATGATGATGATTACATCATCACAACAGAAGGACTTTTATGAACTGCAACACTAGCATTTTGTAAGGTCACACAACATGTCATGTTATCACATTACRTAATTGTATTTCTGCCGTGGCATGAYGACATCCACAGCCTGCTGCATCACTGTCACTTTATTAAAACACAGATGTGAGGCCTATGCCTGTGACCAGTATCATTTACGCTACAACATTCTGGARCCCGGTGTTACATAACAAGCACTGTTCATGTATTTGCACACACAATCCGTTCTTTGGCTTGAGCCCCAAATTATCACCCTTACAGAATAACACTGTTTTCTGTGAGGAGCTCTGATTTAGCCAAAATGTGTTTAATTACATCATAGCAACATGTTGTAGTTTAGCTACACACCTGAAAATTGTTGAACACAATTTTCTCCTCCTAAGGTCAGCATTTATTTAAGATTTCTGTTCTATTCAAAAATCCACTTTTTCAGATGGTATCATATGCTCATTTTCCTCATATTTGGTCTATCAACACCCTTTTCAGAGTGCTGCCAGTGCAAAGAGAACACTTCTGGGAGACTGCAGTATACTAGCAAATCCTCAATTACATTCCTAGTCTGCTATCAGTTTCTTAATACATTAATGAAGCTATAAATTGTGGAAATCTGTAGTGTGGATCTTATCGGTAGCATCTGTTGCTGTATGTGCACAGACATTGGCTGAGCTTGATAAAGTGCRTGCGTATTGCTTTACTGACCAACTTAAAAATACACCTTGAGAATAGGTTCCAAATTCCAGCTCAAAAAAATGACAACAATGAACTATGAGAATCTTATGCTGCCATGAAAATTGAAGGCTTGGCCATATGACCTGTTTTTCGTACGTGGTATTTTACTTTCTGCACGGAGACCCAAGGAATTGTTTTCTTTGTGAGAATGCTTGGGTACCATTCCTTTTATAAGTACTATTTTCAGAATAAAATACTTTAACCAATGCAAGTCAGGGGACAAAATATGAGCCTCTGTTTTTAAAACAGATGCCAGCAATCCACGACAAAAGCCTGAACAACCCTTTTTTTTTTTTAAACTAGCATTATTTTACTTAGTGATTAACATTTGTAGATAAACCAGTTTGCCCACTTATTCTTAAGGCTGGGACTTAATTTATATTATGAGTGGGTGTTGCATATGAGAGAGCATATTATGGGGCCTCAGAGCCACTGCTACGCTTGCATTGTTCATTCTTGATATCAAGTTTCATCATTGGCTCACTGTCTATTTTAACTGCTTGACCTTGGTGAGTTTCTTGTCTCTTCCTCTCAGTGTTCTCAAGAAGATATTGCAGATAAACTTGGCATGGATATCTCTGCAACAAAAGCAGTACACATAGCAAACCCCAAAACTGCAGAATTTCAGGTGAGATGACTTAATTCAGGTCCAATTTTGAGAGAGTAATGGTGTCACAGATCCTGTATTTAAGGCAGAAAGGAACTAGCAGAAAATAAAATTTATAAAATATACAATGCTTTTTAATGAAGTAAAGAGGATGTGGATATTTATATGCCAGACTTGCTAGCACTCATTTGCTGTTACCCCTTCACTGAGTAATACCRTATTCAGTGTGAAATACTATTAACTTATCAATGAAGTGAGGTACCATACAGATTATGACAGCATGTGGCAAGATCGAGCTGTCTTATTACAGAAAATTCCACCCAGATGATTGATCAACTCCTACATTTAGAAATGCTAGTTAGCATGAATGGAATTATTAGACCTGGCAATCTGCAATCTTTCTGAACTCTGCAAAGAATATGCTTTTTAAAAATTGTTAACCATTATTACTCTTTTTTTTCTGGAAATCTATATTGTTTTTCAAGTATTTTAATATCCATTTCTAAATCATTTTATATTTGCTAGGACAGAGAATGAGAGCTCAAACACAGTATCATCAGCAATTCTGAACTTAGGTTCTGCCTGTATCATTGATTTATATCAGGAGGTGTCAAGATAATATTTCAGATAGCATTTAATTTTTACAAAATATCATTTAATATTTACCTTTTGCATAAGCAGGATTATATTTTAACTGAACTTTTTTGCAATTCTTTGAGTATTGTTTGTTACCCTACTCTGCGCTGTAGCTCTGGCACCTGCAAAATGCTGTCTATTATTAAGCTTATGTATGTGTTCAGACAGCACAGTATATGGTCTGTACAGAAAATGTACTTTTGGGGGGTTAATAATTCTAAAACAAAGATGCTCAAGCATAAGAGATTACTGCAATATTTGCACCTGACTACTTTTAAACTCTTGTTACAAATGAGCAAAACAAGAAATTAGGAAATGTAGTATCAGCTATATTGGAAGGTATTTCACTTGCAGCATCCGTGTTTGTCCTGCAGGTGGCACGGACAAGCCTCCTTCCTGGACTACTGAAAACTATTGCTGCTAATCGAAAGATGCCCTTGCCTTTGAAACTCTTTGAGATTTCTGACATTGTAGTAAAAGATGCCAATACAGGTAAGAGAAGGTTCTTCGGCATTCATAGGTTTTTAATTTCCTCTTTTAAAGGATTTAAGGATTTCTAAAAGAAGCCTGATTTGCACCATTTTAATTTCCATTTAAGAAGCAATGTTTCTAGAAGAGTTTTCTTGTTAAAATACCTCTTACATTGCTGATGCCCAATCCTTTGATTTTTTTCATCTTGCATCCCCTCAGGGAACCTAGTACAACTCCATGGGGTTGTACTTCGTTGTACGCTCTCTGAGAGTGGAAATATGTGTTTACATGCTAAATGGTAATAGTAGATAAATTTGTATTTCTGAAAAAAATAAATCACCAAATAATAGATTCTCATTTTTTATTATGTGCATAGTGTGAGAGATAAAACATTGGCATAACAGACTAGATTTCAGAGTGTCTACAGATAAGATTCTGTTTTTAATGCTCTCTCAAAAATCCTAATGGATACCTTTGAAATATTTTTATACATCTAAAATATCCTCTAAAATCTGTCAAGAGCTTTTCAGCGTTCTTGAGCACAGGTAGAGAGAGCAAAGGTAGTCAGAGATCTTTACTTGCATCCTCTCTTCCCTTAATATGCATGGATGAACTTACTTTTTGCACAGAATTGGCACAGCTTTAGTCCTTGGAATCCAAAGAAACCTTGGAGTATCCAAGGCCATAGAATCAATAGATAATAGCGCTTCTCAGAATCATATTAGGAATGAGACAAAATGTGGGTCCAGACACAAGGCTTTGCTAGAGCAAGATGGCAGGATTGAAAATAGGGCCACAGAAATGTTCACGGGTCATTTCTACAGTGCTGTTTTCAATCCTGCCATCCATGTAAACTCATCAAGGGAACAAATGTTGGGAGAAAGTTTCTGCTCAAATCAGTCATTGTCACAGCTGTAGGCCCAGAGTCATTTCAGGAACTATTTGAGAAACTAGTTAATGCTAACATTGCGCAAGTTTGGGAAAAATGTTCCAAAAGAATGGAAAAACATGAAAGCAGATTGAGTATTTTACAGACACAGAAGGAATGACTGTGAGAACTGTAGGGTAGTTAGCTTGATATGAACCTCAGGTAAATTCATAGACAAAACCATTGGGTATATCTGCATTACTTACTGGTACAGCACAGAGAGGAAAGCAGGAGGGCTTGATTTGCTGTAATCAGCTATAGTTACAGGGTTTTATAGCTATACTGCATCTTTACCAGCAAAGCTGTTTATTCCAATTGCCAGGCATAGGTACACACTATGCAAGTGGAGGGAACCAACTAATGGAGGACTTTGCAAGATGTTACAGGTGGGCTGCTTTGGTTGGTATCYCTGTGTGTGACTGGTTCCACCACCAGAGAAGTCACTTGTGCATACTGCAAGGCTCCCAAGTATAAATGCAAGGCAAATTTGCACCAAAAAAGAACCTGATCTAAATCGCTTACGTAAAAGCACCAATATTGACTTGCTCTTGACTGAGAGCTCCTTTGCATTCTTATCAGGGCTGTAACTCATGAGAGAAACTCTCTGCTGGTAGTGTTTTCAAATGGCACAAACCTTGGTGACTAGTAAACACTAAAGACATGTTACTGTTACAATACTAGTGACTGGTTAAACTGCTGCAGTCTCAAAGATGAGCAATGCTGCCAAATAAAAAGCAGTATGTCTTGAGACTGGGAATGTCAGGTTATAGTTGCAGACTGATTTTATTATGGAGAGCTATAACTCAGAGAAAAAAATCAGGGGTCAGCATGATTACCTGCTTCAACATGAATCCCTTGTCCACCTTTCCATCACCTTAAAACAGGATTGCTTGGATTGGTTGTCAGTTCTCCAGAAGATAATTCTGGAGAACAAATGTGAAAAATTAGATGTGTACTGCAAATATTAGATAAAGACTGGATCAAATCCATCTGTAAAACTGTATAAGGAAGTAAAAATTTCCTTATCTTTCCACTTGATCCAACTGTGCTAAGAGAGCATGCCTGCCTTTGAATCATGCTGTAACCTTAACTGTTTTACATGAAACAGCCAAAGTAGCTAGTTCACTTTTCAAAAGCTTCAGTGAAAGTCTGTATTTCTTTCCCTGCATAGGCTAAAAGTTTTACATTATCTTTTTATCTGGAAAAATGTGTCAAAGTAAAATGAACTGTACACATGGATTTTTAAATATTAACAGAAAGTTTTCTAAAGACATTTACTGATTTGTTTCTTTTTATATGGCATATTAGTGGAAAAGGAGTGCATGGGTACAACTTTTGGGGAGGACCACTGCGTTACAACTCTGGATCAAGTTTTGCCTCTCAATGAAAAAGGCTGACACTACTTCAAGTTCAGCAGCAGAAATGGTTCTGTTGTTCTATTATCTGGTTTCAGATTTTAGTGGTTATGTTTAAGGTATTTGGGATCTGCAAAACAAAGGTTTATATAAGGCATAAACAAAAGGGCAAGTAAATTGCTTTGTTGATGAATTTAATTTGTATATTACTTTAAAAAAAAAAAAAGCCTTGCCAAGCAAAATAAGCAGTTTTAGCAAAGCATGTAGACTTTTTTTTATTAAATACAGACAGTTTGGTGGTACAGCTCATTCCTTCTTGGGTATGGAGTTAGCTAGTATGGAAAAAAACTTGGTACAGATGGCAGAATAGCATTAGCATTCTTCAGGAGTGAGAGTGGGGCTATTTATCTTGGAATAAGGAGTGCATTTATTCTGGCTTCATAAAATTTGCAAGTTAAATAAATAATTTTATTTTGTGTGTGTGTTAACCGTAGCTCTTTTAAGCTTTCATTTTATGTGAATGGCCATTTAACAGTTTTATAAAGTCTGATTCTGTAGTGTACTTCATTTTGATGAGAATCATTGCAGCAGATGAAAGATAAGACTTCTGAGCCAGCAGCTTTGTATCCTGTCCTCTTGGGCAGCCCTCTCGTAGGCTGGGCATTTGCAGACTATGAACAATATCTGAAATTGTTTTTAATGGGGTATTTAGAATAACTAGTGTTTTTCCCAAATTTACTTCCAAAATTAAACTTGCCTAATAAATAGTTTGAAAGGGTGGAGAGAAAGAAATAACAGGTAATTCTTCAAACACTGAAGAATGTGGGGTTGTCCTCTCACATATGGAATGAGATTTCCTGTAGAAGGCTTATGTCATCAGACTGACTAATTTAATTTTATTATTTCATGATTTTGGCATGCAGAATTTCCAATTAATTTAAAAAGTATGGGTCAAAAGAGTACTGACTTTAACTGCATTTGAAATGGCATCTTGTAGTCATTCATGTGTGAATGAATCTAGCTCTTTTAAATGCACTGTTTTTTAAAAAAATACCTTCTTACACAGAACTCATGCTTACCAAGGTGAACAGAACATTTTTCTCTCCAGACATATCTGGCAGAAAGGTTTGATGTACTAAATAAGCAAAACGCGTGCCAGATTTAATATAACTAAACAGAACCAAATCTGAACATAAATGTTTCTTCTCAGGGCAGGAGGAAATGTGGCAGTGAATATTTGTTTCATTTGTGTATTTGTGKGGTTAGCTTGTAACATTATACAGTCTCTTCTAGTAGCATAGTTACACTAGTTCAGCATATAAATCATCACCTTACACTACTAGTTCAAACAGAGAATCCCCCTTCTCTCCTTTACCACAACGAAAGAAATGAATCCATCAAAAAATCCCCTCTGACCAGTGACCTAGTAGAATCTGAGAGGCCTTCGGTAGTGTACCTTTAACCTAACTTATATAATTTGTGAGTATAGTCGATGCCATGTTTTGAAGCATTCTTCCAAAAAGTCTGTCTGCAAAYTTTAATTATATGCAGAAAATAGTTTTGTGAGGCTGAGAGACAAGTTTAAAAGAACAGGTGCCTCCTTTCAGATCACCAAATCATTTTTCTGAAGCATCTCTAATTTGCTAGGGGGCAGCGTGCGACACCGCTTTATCTTCCATTGCGTTCTTTTGGCTCGCGTGTTCCTGTCCAGCTGCCCATCCTTTGGATTGTTTTACAGCAGCATCTCCAGGAAGTGCTTTGAAGTCTCAGAAATATATATGTATAATTTAGGTTGACATACTTGGCAGGCTCATTTAAAAAATGGAATTGTTTCATGGCATGACACAAGAGATCTCTTAAGTGAGTTATAAAGAACTGAAGCATTTCTAACATCTGCCAGCTTTTGCATACAGTTCCCTAATACTTTCTTCTTTCTTCCTGTGGTGTGTAGTGAATGAACTTCTTGTGTTTTAATATAATTCTGTAAAAGAATAAGTTTCATAACACATAGCTTTTTGGAATGCTTGAAAATGCATCCTTTCCTTTACCAAGGATTTTTACAGTTGGTTGGAAATCATGAAGTATAAAAATTGCTGTGTATGTTTCTTTCTGATTCTTTAGTCAAGAATAGTGATCTGAAGACACCACTGACTAAACAATAATAAAGTGAAATTCAGATAGTTGCCACAAATTCTGCTAGTGTAATGAATTACACACRCACACAAAAAAAATAGAGCGTCTAGCCCAAAAACTTGCTCTCTTAAGGGCAAATAAAAACTTAGGGGAGSGAAAAGTGTCTTTTTCTTTTCAGTTTCCCAATACTACATGTGTACAGATTGGTCACCATTCATGACTGAGTGTTACTGATTGGTATCTTGGTGGAGCTGGCAACGAGAGGGACACAATGATGGGACTGAAAGGCCGGTGCGCTCAGAGAGAACAGAGATCAAATGTTGCTGTTATTGATATATTCTCTGTAGCCCTTTCTTTTCTGGCTTGCCATTTTAACATAAACTTCAGAATTGGATTCTCCATCATTATTTAAAACTGCAAATTACAGTAATAACAGTARAGGCTCTTGAGTGACAAAATGCAGCATCCATTGCTCCAGCAGTAAGTTCAGCTTTCAGTACCTGTTGAGAAAACTTTTGTCTATATTGCCAAGTTGCTGCTTCAGAAATTTTGAATGACTTTTGGCTCACAAAGGCTGTGCTTTGATCTTTCGTGTAGGCTCTTGCTCCTGTATTTGTATTATTCTTTAATTCACGTATTTCTATCCACTTGGTAAATTTTTTCCTGTTGAGTTTTTGAGAGATTTTTTTGTCATTAAATGGTCAGTGGGACCAAAAAAGCAAGATGTAGATTTAATAAATGTCTAATTTCTTACGTGGTAGCTATTAATAGTTCAGGGAGCACCCAATGAGTGCCAGAGTTTCTGCTTGTATTTAGGTTTACTGTACATCAAGCACAAAGACTGGYGATGATGGGTCAGACTAAAGGCTTGTTTAGCCAATATCCTGTCTCTAGCACTAGTTAAAAGTAGTTGTCAGGGGAAAAGTATGAGAACAGATAAGTGTATATAATACTTTGAGTACTATCCATTCTGCAGTCACTTGTAGCTCAGGGACTTCCTGACTCAGAAGGGTTTTTTTGGCTTTAGTAGCATGTAATAGATTTCTCTCCTATGAGCTTCCAGTGTCTCCTCAGACCCTTGTAAACTGTTAGCATCCGCAAAATCCTGGGGGGGAGGAGTTTCACTGCTTAACTATATGTTGCCTGAAGAACCCTCTCCTTTTCTTGTTTTGAACTTCACTCCTACTGGTTTTGATGTCCTCTAATTCTTGTATTGAATGCAGCAGGGAACAATTGATCCCCATAGAAAAAAACTGTGTCCTGAGATCAGAGGTACCTAGTTCTGACGCTTGTGTTCAGAGCTATGTGGAAATACACTTCAGAGAGTAGGTGCAGATATAACACCTGTGGATTCACTAACTATATGGGAATTTTTAACCACACTTTCTCTGGGGCCTGTTCAGTGCAGCACCTTTTTTTCTGGGAACGCTGAGTCCTACTGAGATGTTTCAGGACCAGAGGCCTTGACAAATGCCTTCTGTGTCCACAGTCTGACTGTATGAAGAACATAATTAACCCTGGGATATGCTGGTTTTCCTGTGCATTTCTTTTAGGTAACTTCCTGGAAGAAATATGAAAGCCCTACAGATGCAACCTTATGTCTCATGGTGCAGCCCTATCTTAACTTGAAGACCAGATAAAGTTCTTTTTACTCTTTCATGTTTTATTCCTTCACTGCTGAAGAAGTTCTTATTCCCTCTTTCCCCTCAAACATTATAGGTATTTAGAGATCTGAAGGATTTCCATTCTGATCAAATTTTTAAAGGAAAGGTGATTGCTGTCAGCAAATACATTTCTTCCCTATATCTAACCACCATCAGGTGGAAGAGGAGATGAGAATGCCCATCTAGATATTCCAACTAATAGTCCAACTACATTCCTACTAGACCAACTAGTAGACTATAGATGCCGTAGGACTCTAGGAAAGGAAGAAATCTATGCATCTTACATCATACTGTGCCCAATCTGGCTGTAGCTTGTTAGGCTGTGTGTCTATATTACAAAGCAGTGCAGTACAAAAGGAGAAGATAGTTCACGCTGATGACTTGAAGTCCACATTATATGCATTTAAGCTCTACTTTGGACTAGCTCTAGTCAGATCATATGTGCTGAAAGCCCTTTAGTGGTTGAAGCTAGTTATGTGCCCATCTGGAACACCACTTCTGATTTAATTGCAACTGAAGGGAATCCAGTTTATACGCTCTAGGATTGCTTTACAATGTGAATGGAAGCATGGTAAGTGTGGATAATCAGGATATTTGCTTCAGAAATGCAGTTCTGGTTCAAAATGAAATGTGATGCACCTTTATACTGAATATGCTTTAAAAGCATATGAATTTCTAGAGGAAGACTGTCACAGAGAGAGCGCCTTCCCTGCTTTCAACAGAATTTACCCTTTGTATAAGTCAGCCTTGCTGAATACATATTTGCAGCTGAACCTTGAGAAAGGAAAAACCTGGAGGCAACAAATGAGTTTACTATGTTCATCAGTATTTTGAATTTCACTGCAACTGAATTGGCAGCTTTGTGACAATAGGTTTGTTATTCCGTTCCTAGATTATTCCTCTAAAAAAAGGAGAAAGGTTGGAATCTGCAATGAGTAAAGCTTCTTAGTAGACCACATTAGTCCTAGACAGTGTGTGTGGCATTGGTGTAGCCTAAAGACWTATTACTACAAGTTCATTTTAAAAGTATCTGTACAGTATAGAAAAAGGAAAATATATTTTGATGAAATGAGTAATGTAAGAAAACTTGAAAGGGAGAAGCTAGGTTTTTGAGTTAAGGCAAACATCATGCTTTTATAGCAACACATGAGGGASGCAACTTATCTGAGTCTTTCACGGGCGCTAGATTCAACAGCCCTAGAGGGTATCCGCAAAATAAGTTCAGCAGAACCACAGCAATAGCAGCTGTCCTAAATATGACGCGCTTCTGTCACAGACCTGAGTTTGTGAAATGTAGCGCATTTTTCATAGTCACTTGGATTTGGGTATGTCCAAGATGATCGTGAAAAGTATCCGTTGTGATTTGGAAACCTGCACGAATTTAGATCTTTTCATAGATCACCATGCTAACATTAACAGCTATTTCAACAGCTAGTTGTTTTGTGTTGGTAAATGTTCTGGGACCAAGTTTTATAACAATTTAGTTTTTCCATCAGTGTCACAAGTTTTTTGATGCTTGCCAAGTATTTGCATTTTGGCTGGTCTGCTCTGAATTTCTCTAGCACTTAACTATATGCTTGGTATCTATCACTGTTTAGAAGATATTTGTATTTAACAACTCTGTTTCCTGCCCAAGGTATAGTATACTTTAAATCCATATTTCTGACTGTGAAAGTCCAGTGAGTTAAAGAAATCCAGTTATTTCCTCAGATTATGATAGGTGTCACAGAGAGGGCATTTTGCATACTCATTTTTCCTTTGAGCATCAAGTGCCTCACTGTATCACAGAAGGAAACTGATGCAAAAGGCAAGGTTTAAAGTGTGATAAAATTTCCCAGAAAATATAAATTATGCTTCTTCTTCAGATGTAGGGGCAAGAAACTACCGGCATCTCTGTGCACTTTATTACAACAAGAGCCCAGGGTTTGAGATTATCCATGGTTTGCTGGACAGAGTCATGCAGCTTCTGGAAGTACCACCAAACCAAGAGAACGGATACATGATCAAGGCAACTGAAGGTAAGGAACACATAGCTGCAATGCACAGCAGAGGTTCCTCTGGAGCTCAAACATTCCATTGTAGTCTGAAGTGAATTTTCCATTGGTGTCAGCAGTAGGCACTAAGAGAATTAGTATTATATATGCTACCTTACTGCAGTGTGAATGAAAAGGCATAAACAGTATTCACTAGTTACTAAATGGGATTGGTGTCTTTCCATGAGCTATTCTCAGTAGTTTTATATGAATTATGAGCTGACAACTTTTTAAGGAGACTCGTAGTAGAGTGCATGCCATGAGCTTCATGGACTATTTGCAATGAATTAATTCAGCAGTTGTTGGAATAGATAGGAATTCATTGAATGAGTTGATGAAAATGCCAGATACCCACTGCATTCTCTTTGACTAACCGTGCCTGGAAATGATAACTTCTTACACCTGAACTTTTAGTTTGCAGCTTTATTATTTTTTTATTTTTTTATTTTTTAAGTTTAGTTTACAGCTTTACTCTGCTGTCTTTGAGACTGATCTTGCTGCTTAGGCAAGTAGTTTTATAACAGGCCTCTTGTTTCTCCATACAGGGTGAGCTGCACATAAATCGAAATAACATCCTTAAGTGCAGAATCTCCTCTGTGTGTCTATGTGCACATACATACAAGAGAGAAAGAAAGGGTGGCCACATCGCCTTATTGAGAGAGCATAGGTTAATGCAAGAGAGCAAGCACCAGCAAGTAATCTATTCTGTTACCTAAAATAACAATGTAATAAATACGGTAAAGAAAAGCAAGACTCTGGGGATAGTAGCTGCAGAGTTACTTATGCCTCATGCATTGACATTCAAAGATGTGAGAGGCATTGACATCTTGCCAAGAAAAGAACAGATAAGGGCAAAGCTTCTTATTCTGTGGGTCTAGAAGAGCCCCTAGGAGCTGGGTACTCAGCTGCCATTGAAAYGACAGTCAAGCCTGTTAGGTAGCTTGTTTTTGAATAGACATATCAAGAGTTTGTTTTAGTACCTGGAAATATCTGTGTTTTGTATTCTATACTATAGTGTTTCAATAATGTCTGACTGACTTTAAAAAGAACAGGAAAAAAGATCTCAAAGAATAATCCTTACACAGTGCATAAGTCATTTCTAGATCCTAGTGCTGTTAGTATTCCTGCTGCTGTGGGATTTGTAATGCCCTTTTAAAATCCCTGCATTCTCATGAGGTTATTCCACAATGTTTTTAGTGTAAAGGATGGATTATGACTTGTCATATGTAATATGTTATAAGCAGTTTGTGGCTTTTGGCTATAGACAAAGAATAAAAAGTGCCTGCACCTTCCTGTTTYAGTGGTGATACAGAAGCTCTCCCGGGATGGCTCGCAGCTTCCCTGCAGTTCTCCTGACATTGGAGTTTAACCTTGGTGACAGTGCAGATGGCCGATAGTCTAGTGCCATAGTGAATGCAGTGTCACTGCACCAACTTATTTAAAAGACCTTGACTGCAGAGATAGTTGGAAGTCAAAGTAGTTTGGGATTGGGTTTTCCTTCTTTTGTTGTTGTTTTTTTTTTTAAACTTGCTTTGCACTCTGCCAGTTAAGCATGTGTGAGAGCGTGAATGTCAGCAGATGATGGAGTAAGGTCAATTGCTGAGTGAAAAAAAGATATCCTGTAACATCTTAACAGACTGCAGCATACTGAAATATTCAGTAGAGGAACAGTGCTAGTCACTTCAGAGGTTCTAAATCAGGATAACACCACAGGGTATGGATTTTTAGAGGTATTTTCATGGAGCACACTTTTTTAATTGCTTGTTCGAAATTAAAATTTGTATACTGAAAAAGGTTTATCCTATGAAACTGATTATGTTTTAGAAAGATTTCAGATACTTCTTCTGTATGTGATCTTCAGCAAACTTGAGACTAGTATGAAGCACAGTGTAAAGAGAATGTCTGAGTCTTCAGTTGTTTTTATTCCTTATGTAACTGATTAAAATATTTCCAGTGATTATTAGAAAGTAATATGGGGAAAAAATGTTGTTTTGAATGAGCAACAAAAGAGATTGAGAAGATGCATTGGGCACATATTTGCCTCTTTTCTAAATTCATTTTGAAAAATGAAATGCCTGTGCTGTGTTCCTATTTGGTCCATATGTGCAAATCATGGCTATTTAAGCCCCTTCTGTTCCACCAACACCTAAATGCCCTGTGATTTGACCTTAAGGTCAGAGCCTTATTGCCTTTATAGCAGCACCTGTGAAAAAAGTACAGATGCTAGAAAATATGGGTGAAATTGTGATGTTCCCCTGGCCTTTGCACTGCTCTTTGGTGTAATCTGAGCTAGGTAATAAACAGAGAAGGGATGTTTTGAGCGGCCTTAAGGAAGAGGGGGTTTTGAGTGACTAAATTTAAGGATTTCAACATATATTTGGCATTCAATGCTTTCAGTTTCTTAAAAGTACTAATGGAACCAGTTCCTTTTTTACTATTACTAAATATACCAAATTATACAACTTTAATGATGAAACTCTGAAAATCTACCTATTCTGTTAAAATACACAGAACGAACTTTCTGATACATTAGCAAATCCCACAGTTACTGGCCTAGGAAAGCATTTTGCTTTTTTTTTTTTTTTTATAGCAAAGCCATCCATAATCAAACATAGATTGAGAAGAGTACTATTTTTGCATCACTCCCCTTAATTTGTGTGTTCCGTAATGCAATTTCTCTACATACCATACCATTACTGAAATGTAAAGAGCAGTATGGACATGTATATGTAGGAGGTAAACAAAATTAAAATAAAAATAAGCTTTTTAAAGAATAAAAATATGAGTGGAAAGAGCCAACCAATTTAATCAGATAATGTCGGGTAATTTTATTTAAAAAATTGGTTTCTTTTTGAGATCAATTTAATTGGTTTCATTTCACTTGAAATGAAAACTAGAGGCATTCTGATAAATATAGTGGAAGGTGTTCTTAATTACAAGTTTTAATCTCTGCAGAAATGGGTAAATTTTCTGCAACATTTTGATCATCTTGTCTTCTACATGGCCATCTCAAAGGGCTGTTTTCTTCCACTGGTCAGGACCATGATCATAAAAGGTGATGTTAATCAAGGGATTTGGATCCATAGTAAATTCTTAAGCTAAAAAGAACAAAAAGGCGGCTTATACTTAATAAATATTGACAATGGATACTGTATTGCAATCTTCAAAGGAGTGGTGTAAGGTATAATTACCCTTTTTTACATTACTACATTTAGAGTGACTGTCACTTATTTAAGAAAGAAACCCCATTTTTGCAGTACCTTTTAAGAGTCTCTGTGCCTTGCAAATGTAAATGAATTAGGCACATTGAACTGTTTGAAAAGGAAAAATAATATCCCTTTTTATAAAAAAGGGATGTTTTAATCAAAGTAAAGCAACTTGACAAGTTCACAAAAAGTGATAAATCTGGGCAYTGAGACTGCTTCACTGTCTGTGCTGTTGCCTTCCATGACAAAATTTATATTTGATGAAATAACATTCACTCCGGTGAAAAAAAAAATTACTGAAAGCGTGAAGTTGTGATGAGCTGTCGTGTGTGTGTGTGTGTGTGTGTCTGTGTGTGTGTGTGTGTATGTGTTGTCAATTCTTGTGAATTTCAACTAAACTCCTGGACATTTTTTTAATAAATGTTTAGTTCATGCCATTCATTCTTTTATGGTAATCAACAGCTTAGTAAGGCTGGGAAATCAGCCAGTTTGTATTCAGCTAGAATGCATACTTAGTTGTGCTTCCTTCACTAATTGACAGTTGTCTTAAAAGAGAGAAAGAGAAAGAGAAAGAGAAAGAAAGAGAGAGAGAGATTGAGATTGCACTCCTTTCTTTTTACTGCCCTTATTTAATTAAATGAAAGGTGTGGTAAAGTGTAGAAAATTTTAATTCCACAGTAAATCATAGTAATAGCTTCTCATCTAATAAGGTTTAGCTGTGAAATTAGAGGTGTAATAGTTATCTCCATAACTAAGAACATCAATAAACATTTGCTTTTACAATAATAATTATACAACAAATCACAACCTAAATCTCCTTTTAAAGTTGACCTCAATTCACAAGACACAAGAGGAGGGAAGTCTGGGACTAATTCTGAGTTATGTGTACAGAATTGAGCCCATGCATCTATCTCTTGTGATCAGTTTAAATTGGGAGATTGTAATACACACAGATGTTTAGCGCCTGTGTTGAATTTGGCATCATTAATACCGTTTTGTTTTAATGAACTCTAACTTGGTTACTGTCAATGGCAATCCTGGCCTTCTACTTTCCTGTCTTGGCAACCATTGCATCATTCATGAATGTCAATACTTGTATATTTACTCATAGATAACTAAAGGAAATGTGCTTAGTATGAAGCTTCAAAACATCATTTGTGACATTTTAGAAAATATCAGCCAATTCTTAATCCATTTAATGGGCATTCAAAAACAGATACTTTATAGATGCCATTGCATCCTTGCAATTGCATTTATATAACAAACGTGTAATCTGAAAGAGTAGAATCAAATTTGTTTGACAACATCTGTTTTCCATAAAATATGTGAGCTGGTAATTGATTGAATTTAAGTCTTCTGCGTTTCACGTTTGCTGATTCCCAAATAATTTTTTTTGTCACTCAGGTTCAGTGTCACAATCACTACGGTTATCTTGATTATCCGTCTTGGAGTACTGGCACAACATTAACATTTTTCTAGAATTATGGAATTCCCCAGTACTGTTATTGTAAATTAACATCAGGAGGGAGGATATTTGCTTTGAGAATTTACAGTTCTGGTGCCTAAGACCCCTAGTATATCACAAAAACATCCTATTCCTGGTAGATGTAACCAAACATTATCTTCAGTTTGTCGGTGGACTGGAAGACACCTCATTATGTTCAAGAATACCTTACTCTTTTTTTTTCAGATGAAGAAAAGAAATATTTATTTAAAACTTGTGCCTTTTCTATCTCACTTAAAAAATTCAATCAATCTTGTTAATAAATGAAAATATCTCCACCTATGATTTGTTTCTGATATTCTTAAAAAGATTTTTAACACTGTCCTTATTGCTGCCAGTTAATTAATCTTCTCCAGTCTCTTCAGTTTCCTTGATGAGTTTTCAGCCACTGATATTAATTAGATTTTATGAAGAGCAATTGTTTCTCTCATTTTAAGTAGTTTTTCTRATTTTTGACTGCTTTTACTTCACCACTGAATATAGGTAGGATCTACCCCAAATTGTTCACAGTTTGTTGGGTTTTTTTGGGGAATTAATACTGATGTTTATCTAATAAATTGTTCTTGTGGAATTCCCAATCTTCCACTCCTATAGTTCGGGGGGTGTTTTCCACCAACAGCACTAAGAGATAGGACCGTTTCTTTTTAAATCTGAATTATTTTAGTGCAAGTTAAATGCCTGAATACTTTTAAACATATTACCCTAATTCTGCACAGCTTTTTAGGAGTTTCAGCACTGATCATTATGATGCCTTAACTGTAAGTGTATGGAAACTACAAGATGTGGGGAGCTGGGTGTCACGTCAACTCATAGAGAGCTGCAGACAAAGTTCTCACATCTTCCTCTTTTCGCATACTGCAAAATTAGGTATTTGTCACTAGTTCTCATGGCTTTCCCAGTGTTGGCCATTTATTTAAGATCTTATAAATTTCCAAATAATTTCTCATCCTTTTCTCTTGAGCAATGTCCCCTGCAGCATCAAGAAAGCTTAGTTACAAGAAATACAGCTCTAAGAATTCAAAATGAAATTAAGTTCTCTAATTAGATGGGTGTGGCTGCTGATTTCATGTCCCTTTAATTGTCTGTTATCTCCGCTCTTTATTTCCTTCCTGTGGATACAGGACTTCCAATTTATAGGCGCTAAGTCCCTACAAACTGAGGCCAGGTTTGTTTCAGCCCTAACAACTATCTTCTATGCCAGTGTTGAGGCTTCAAATTTGACTGTAATTGAATTAACGCTCAGGAAGGTAGCTGGCAAAGATAGGATACAGAAGAGTTGCTTATTTTATTTAATTAGCCAAATTGGGAGTTTACAATGTCTGGAGTTTCTCCGGATAAACCTGATTTATCAGAACTGGACAGCAAGCTGTATCACTGGACATCTCAGAGGTGTTTGGCTATCRGAAGGGAAGCAGGTATGCCAAGCAGCACTGGGACAGTTTGTGCCAAACAAGCAGTCCAAAGACTGTCAGGAGGAAGGGCATTAAGAAAGTATGCAGGAGTGTGCTGAACCATAGTGGTTTCTGGAAATAAGTCTCTTTTCATTAGCTTTGTTACATTTACTATGGAAAAAAAAAAGGAGGATATCAGAAGTTAGAGGGTTTGATGAGGGCTTTTTCCATTCCAGTGGTCATTTCAACTCCTCTTCTGAAAGTTTTTGAATGTGTCTTCCTGATACCCTTCAGGTATAATCAGATTGCACAAAGTTTATCCCCAAAAAAGACTTATCAGGTAGACAGAAAAGTATGTTATTTCAGCACAGCATGGGACAATAAAAGGTTTGACAGGCTTAAACTTTTTTTGTCTTTTAAATTTTCATCAACAACTTATGTTTGACAGACACTTTTTCCCCCACATGTGAAATAAAAAAGTTCAAGAAGAGAACAAAGAAGACATTTTTCCTCAGATAAATTCAGACCATTATTTCAGATGAGAAACTGTACTTTGAATTGGTTCATTTAGAAGTATATTTCCCATGGTATAACAGTGGGAGGAAAAAAAAAGTATGGAAACTACAGGATTCGGGGGGGGGTGTCAGTCAATTTGCAGAGAGTTACAAATAAAGTTCTTACATCTTCCTCTTTTTCCAAGTACTAAATAATTAAGATTACCATATTTTCCTTCCCACTGCATTTTTTTGACAGATTAGGAATGCTCCAAATAGTAGTAACATTTCTCCTGACAGAGTTTAGACTTTTCATTTTCTACCATTTTCTGTCAACTGACAGAATCATCTAAAATGTTAGCGTTCATGTTTCTGAGCTCAAGATGCTAATATCTTCTCCCTGCCATTTAGGCTGTGCTTTTCTGCTGTTCCTTGATTGTGGAGGCCTCTTCTGAGTTTAATTCTTTTTTCCCCAAAGGCAACTATCTTTTTTTAATCATACATCACAGCAAGTCTAATAGATAAAAATCTTCCTTGCATCAAGAGTTTAAAAAGCACAGCTTACATTATACTGTATAGAATTAGGTCACTACTCTTTTTGTTGTCTATACTCTTACATTTTGAAATAGAAAATTACTTCTTAATTAGAAATTATATTTTTCAATATAGCTGTTGAAAAGCCATCTCTAGAAAAGAGATGATTCATCCAAGTCAGTAAGCAGAAATAGCAAATTACAAGTCTCCTTTCTGAGTGAACAGGGACTGTGTCAGCGATCTCACAGAGTTGAGGGTTGGGGTGCAAATAATTTGAGTTTTATTTATGCCCAGTGTCATACGTTTGGGCTGTATTTTTTCTTAAGTGAAGGGGTTTGGTATTTTTTTAGGAACCTGTGAAGACCTTTTCCCACATATGCATTGGTTTCCATAGATATCCAGAGAGATACTGCAGGCTGGCTGTGTTGCAAAATTGATGTTTGGGGACACCAGCCCCAGGTTTGCTGGCTGATAACAGAGCTCCACGTCATGCCTAGAGTTCATCCGTTCTCATCGCCAAGGCCCACAGGAATGCGAGGGGCTTGAGGGGACACGCTCAGCATGACATTACTGCAAGATTCAAGAGTTAAGCATTTCTCTGATTTGCTTTGATTTTTGAACTGTGATGCAGCGAGAGAGGAAGAGTGCCTCAGATTTACTGTGATATACATTTTCTTTCGATTATTAATACAATGAATATTTAAACAGGAGCTTGCAAGATTTCAGCTCAAACTTTTACACCAGCATGAATGCAGAATCCTAAGACTGGTGTTTCTCATGCCCATGGTAGAAGAATTGACTTTACCTTTTCTTGTGGCATATGTATTACAAAACAGAAGGTAGCAAAGAAATGCTGAGCTAGTGCAGGCTCAGCCTAGTACATCTGCTGGTCACAGAACTTCCTTAGTTGGGCTGAGAAGCAGAATAACCATATTTGTTATAGACCCTGTATTGCTTCTGGTCATAAGCTGGCTCACGCTTAACAGGTTTGAGCATTTGCATTCCTAGCGGGGTAGCCATATTCTTAAACCACAAGGCTTTGATTTGTAAGTGAAATCTTAGTTGCTAAAAACTAAATGACTAACAGTTTTAGTGACTGCTGAAATTCTTAGTTTAATTATGTACTATTCCATGCTAGTTTGTTAAGCCATCTTCTAAAAGGCATGAAATGTGGTAGCCATGAAAGCATAACATCAGGTGGCTGTATCTATCTCTGAGTGAGTAATGTCAGGGTGTTGGAAAGGGAGGGTGGCTCGATCTAGGGCATGAAATGAATAAACATCGTACAAACTAAATATGACATGCTAAAGTAGACTTACAGACTGACTTAGTGCTGTTTCTTGTTATTCTCTAATGGCCTATATGAAATTAGAGCCTTAAAGCCAAAACCTGCTGGATTACTATACATATATAGAGTATGTTATGCCTCCTACCATAAAGAATATGGTTTATTCATTCTTTGTTCCCTAGTCTCTGACAGATTCTGATGTTTGTAAAGGTGAATTATGCTTTTAGGTGTATGAAGAGGGACAAAAACAGTCKCAGAACAGAAAGAAATTAAGTTTTCTAATATTCAAAGCTTTATGTTCTCTAACTCAAGTGAAATAGTAGGACATCTGAGAAAATAGAGCTTTATTTGGGATTAGGAATTCTCTAGTTTTATAAATAGCTGTGACACAATATCAGCATAGGTTTGGGACTTTTAGACAGGACAAACATTCCAAATAAATCCAGGTTTCAAAACTGGCCTAAAAACAAAGATTAGCTATGTAATGGTAAGTTTACAGCACACCTAAATTCCAGTGTAGAATTGCCATTTCCCACAACTGCTGCACAGATGCAAATTTATTGAGCTCAATGAATTTATTACACAAATACTAATTTCTAGAAAAATATAGAGAATTTGGGAGAATTCTCTCTAGGTTTTCCATTCAAGRCAAGTTTTTCTATACACACCATTTAAACAATCACCCTGGTACTCCAGAACTGAACGCATGAAATCCTGTTATCCAGATCCATGACCTGAGATGCCTGCTTTCCTTAGCCTCAGCATACACACACATACCACCTTCCACTGGGAGAGGCAGGAACACAGTGCTTTTACCCACATAATCTTAAATGACCTTGACAGTACTGTAATCCTAGGTACAACACAGAAGAATAAACAGGAGCTGTAAACCTGTTGCCTTCCTTAAGCCACTTCCTGACTTGGTTACAATAGGGCACCCAGCAACACCCACACACATCCTCTGTTACTCCTCTTGGGGAGCTCTACAGCAAGAATTAGAAATAAAACTAGGCTAAAAATCAGCGTCTGTCTCTGCATTCAGGGGTGAAAATTTGCTAGATATACCAGTCCCCAGTCCATCACTGCAACACACTTTCTTAACATAAAATTCTAACAACTGACTGTAGGCCCAAGCAGTATTATGGTTACTTCACCCTCATTACAGCTAAAAGTTACTTCAGGTATTGTACAAGTAATGAGATGAACAGGACATAGTCTGCTAAACATTACTTATTTTATCAAGGCAAAATATTTACAAAAAGGGCATTTTGTTTGTTTGYACTTTTTAATTGCAGACAAACCAGAATAGAGGATATTATTACAGAGATGTGTATTGTAAATTTATGTTTGTAAAACAGTATTGTCGAACCTAAATATTCTTAAATATAGTCAAATACAGAGAAGAATATATTCAATTGTAGAATTATATAGAGGGTTCTTACAAAATATAAAAATTTACTTAGTTTGCCTCATACCCTCCTTGAGGCACAAATTAATAAAAATGCAGCCCTTGACTTGGTTGCAATGTGCAAAGATGATTAATTCACTGATCACTGCAAATTTGTGGATGATTCTGCATAGTTCCTGGCCTCATTGTGGCACCAAGAACCCTAATATTTAACTCCATTTTGGGATATACAGAGTATCTGTCCAGGTAAAGAATTGTCCCTTTGCCCTTTTCTACTATGCCCTTTTTATGGAGGCTTACGAAAAAATGTAAGAAGAAATCAGAAAGAAAGATGTCCTTTAAAGAGAGCCTTAGCAGGCTCTGAATCTATTCATTCATATCATACAGCTGTTTTGTCTTTTCAAATGTTAATTATCTTATTTCCTGCCGTGTCATTACCATTAGGTGTGATTTGGCAGGTGGAGGTTCTGGCCAGGCTTTTCTCAAGAGTTCCAAACCAAGAAACTAGAACTGATGAATATCCCACTCAGCCCCAAACATGTTTTCTCTGGATGTGAGAGTGGGCATAGGGAGGGAACTGCTGACAATGTATAAGAGCAACTGGTCTCTCAGAGTGTGTTTCAAAATCATGCAAAATTTGAGATCTCCATGGTTTAAAAAGGACCTTAAGGTGAATCATCCCATAAAATGCGATTTAGAGGTCTATGTAGTTCATGTTGCATAAGGTTTGGGGAGTCTGAATGTACTGCATGCATGCACAAGAGAAGGTGGTTGCCTTTTAAAATACTGACTCCTCTGATAGTGTATTGTTACTTTGTATTTGAGTATATCTGTCTAAAGTGTGAAGAACCTACTCCTAAAAAGAAAAATAACCACTAGCCTCACAAAACTAATTTCCATATGACATAGCACAGGTAAAATACTTCAACAGGTGAGTCAAGATGAGGAAGTGAAAGGGCAGCTGGAGTGACTAAGGGGAATGAGAATTAAGATGAAAGACTTCAGAGGCCGCATGAGCTCTGCTCTGTTACCTTCTTAAGCTTCAGCTTCCGATGTTCSTTCAAATTATGGGAACGAATGGGGAGGTTTTAAGGCTTAGTGCAACTGTAGGCCTATAATACTACTTTAATCTATTTCTTTTTGAAAAGGAGGGAACATAGAGTAGAGAAAAGAAACTGTGCAAGGTGTTTGACAACAAAGAGTGCAGGGAACTCTGAGTTTTTTGAGGGTCAATTAGCCAGAAAATGTGCTAAAGACTACATGCTCTATTGGATTACTGGCCAAAGAATTACCCCAAAGCCATCAAAGTGGCCCTGTTGCCTGAATTCAGAAAGGCAATTACAGATTTTGAGGACATGCTACAGAAGCTTTAATTAAAGGTATTATTTCTACATCACTGAACATTGGAAATTAAATTTTTACTTGCAGCCACGAGAAGTGGCTTTTGTCTGTTGCTTGTGTGTAGTATGTCAGCCTAAGACATGACTGGCTTTGGAATCTCTTCTTTAGGAATGTATATTGTGTTTCACCCTACCCCTCTTGTAACTACCAATTATAATGCTGACATATTAAAAGGTGGATTTCCATTGCCAAACCTTCTGGCTTCCTCTGACATTGTCCCTGCTGATAGAGACCTATACAATATGATCTCTGACTGGATTTCAAGGTGAAGTTTACTGAAGTACTATTTGTACCTACATCTTTTGAAATTATCCTAGCAAAATAGGTTTGTGTGCAGAGCAGAAAGGATTAACTATATCAAGAGTAATAAATGTGTTATCCTTAAAGTGTATGGAATAGCAAATTGCAATTTTTCATTGACTTTTGGCTCTTGATGTACTTGATGATGCAAGCAACCAGATCTACTAGGGTGGACTTTCAATACAATTGCACCAGCAACAAAGGCAATCAGTTCCTAGCATGCTTATTGATAATGGTGCCCTTCAGGTGAGCTTTGGTGACTACTTGACTAGTGAAAACTTTTTAGGAAACATGTTTGTCTGCTCTTCACACCTGTACAGTTCCTGAGGACATTACATAGACATACAGTACAAGGAAGATTTGTCAACTTTGAGTTCCTGCTCAAAAGTTGCAGGTCACTGCTGCTAACTTTTTGGGGGGAAGGTGCCCTTTGGATTCATTTTGACATCAGGACTTAAATAAAGTTATACTTTGAAATTGGAAGTATCATAGAATTAAGAGTGCTGGGCTTCAGCTTGTAGTGCAATTTATTCAAACAAGACAACAGTCGGTGCATTTTTTTTCCTGGCTCCCCATACATGCCAGTAGTGTAAGCATACGTCGTTCATAGGGCCTTGAATCTCACTCCAAGGTTTTATACTTTACTGCAAGAGGTAATGTGATAGTCCAGTCCACAACACACTACACAAGTTTTGCTAGAAGTCTAAAACACTGTTGCCATTTACTTGATAATACAAGAAACACACAAAGCAGGAAGAAGTTTCCTTACCTTTGTTTCCTGGTTATTTTGATGCATTTTCTGGTTTGTTGTCCTGTTCTGTGGGTTGCCCAGGTTCTTCTTTAACTCCTGACTTGTCCTCTGCATAGTGAGGTTCTTCCAGCTCAGCTCACCTTTTCTAATCTTGGTTGGTCCCTCAGTCAAATCACTCCCCCCTGCTACAAAAAGCTTGCATCTCTTTTTCCCTCTTTCTTCTCAGTGATCTTTGGTCCTTCTGAGTTTTATCTGTTTCTTTATGTGGTTTCCTTGCARTATCTGTGTTTTTTTATCTGAAATTTACCTTCACTCCAAGTTCTGGTGCCTTTGCAGAGATATGTGGACAAACACCAAATTTCAGGCTTCAGCCAATCTCCTTCACTTACCACACATTTGGTCAAAGGGAGAGTTACTAAGATTAGGAAGCCTCCAGATGCCCTGTCTGCTAGATGCAGTCTGGAGGCCATTTTGACAAACATGGATAAACTTAGCAGCATTTCCTAGTGCAGCAATTATCATAATAACAGTTTTGTTATTAACCAGACTTCATAAATTATCTGTAAGGCCATTCCTTAGCTTACGTTCCTTTGGTGCAAGAACCAGACGTTAGTTGAACAGATGCGGATCCTAAAGCTTTTAACAGGTTCTTTCTTTTCTATTTGCTTATTGTCTGATTTCTTCCAGTCATGAAATAATACCACGTTAGTGCCATGTCTGCAAAATACCATGCAGACAAGTGATTGCACTGAGAAGTAAGAAACATTTCAGGGTTAGCATAACTAAGATGAAAAGGTGATTGGGAGTCCTGTTTCCTGCACTTTGTGGAACTACGTGTTCCTCTTTGAAATCAATTATATGTTTACATATTCACTCTGCAAGGACCCTCAAAGTAAGATAAATAACATTATGGTCATTTTCCAGCATTGATTGCTGCGTACAAGACTGAAAACATGGCTGAATGCCTAATGCGTAGCCTGGAGCAGAATAGTCAGAGCCGGAGTGAATGTATGGTTTCATGGTACAGGCTTGAGTTCAGTCAGCAGCTTGGCCTGCTCTGCTCTCTTCTCCCAGCCACRCTCTCCTATCACCTACCTTGAGCAGCTCTGGCACAGATCTGTGCATGCCGTGAGCCAGTTCAGCTCACTAAAAGGGCAGAAAAGTAACCCTACAAAAAGTTAATGCTTTGAGGAGTATTCTGGAGTATTTGAGGAGTATTCACCTCACTAGTGAGGTGATGCAATTTACCTGGCATTAGCTGCTAAGGAGCAGTGAGTGGAGAGCCCCCCACCTTTTGCTGGTGGGAAGCCACCAGTTCAGTGCAGTCGTATCATGAAGCTGTACCATAATCCTTGGTCTGTTCATGTTAAGAAGGGATAAATTTCTATCAGTGTTCAGGTTCTAGCTAAATTAGCATTTCACCTGATAGCATTA
Organism: Apteryx rowi; assembly: GCF_003343035.1. Classification (NCBI taxonomy): domain Eukaryota; kingdom Metazoa; phylum Chordata; class Aves; order Apterygiformes; family Apterygidae; genus Apteryx; species Apteryx rowi. The sequence continues at coordinate 2,816,445 of NW_020450085.1, read as the reverse complement.
TCACATAGCAGTTTCATGGCTTCCAGTATAATGTGTTGAATTGCCAACAGTTTTCAAAATTTATTATAAATATACATAATTTAGTTAAATGCTAGAGAACTTATGAAGTTTACCTTCTAGGGAAATTCAGTACTTTTGGATGTGAGGATTGGTACAGCTTCAAATCCCCCCACCTCTCTCCCCGTTCTACCTAACTTCTGACCGGCAGCCTGACGACTGATGACGCCTGGATAGCAGAGCAGTTCTTGTGCCTAAAACTGAATGTTTCTTTCGCTCTATGGGAAGCTGCGCCGATCTTGGAAACTGCCTTCAATAATTTGTTCTTTTCATTCCTAGAAACTTAAATCATCCCTACGAACTTAAAAAAAGGAAAAATATAGGTAGCAATAATTGTTTCCAAATTCTAAAAAACATAACTTGTTTTACCTACATAGTGTGTTTTAGCTCTTACAGGAAGCATGCCATCTGTAGCACCTGTAGTCACCGTGTCACTTCTAGCWCCTCAGAGGCCACCGCTTTAGAACTAAAACAAATACTCAGAAAGGTTTGGCTGCTGGATGACTAACCTTGGTGCCTGTAGTACTCTYCTTCTAGGAAGTCCAGTAATTGGTGCTGACACCAATTACTTCAGCAAGCTTGCTGTTAGGAAGTCCAGCTGAGGGGTATCTTATGCACACAAACTTTTTCACAGTCATGACTGTCCAGGCCTACCCCTTGCTATGGGAGTGAGAAGTGAGCGCTCCTGAAGATAGCCAGCCCCTTGTTACACTCGGTGGTTGAATCAGCCTCTGTGAGAAACTTGTGGCTCAGTATTAACTCCCTGAGCGTTGTAGTTCAAACTGCAGGGAGGAAAAACACATAGTTGTTAAAAGGATACAGTGATAAGAACTGCTTTTGCAATAGAGTGACTCAATGCAGTATTATTTTAAACCTCCACTGAGAGGTCTAAAACCAGGTTAAAAACAGTTAAGTCATGATATATTTGGAACTGGATGTGCCAGAGGATAAAGTAACTTTCCCCAGGTTACGCACTAAGCAGCTCAAAAGAATAGACAATTCAGGCTCTCAGTTTTCTCACTAACCGTATTGTTGAAGCCCTATTTTCTTTTTCCCTATAATTTTATAGTGGGATTCCATGACAACATTAACGTTTGCTTGCTTCTTGCTCTTGTGCCAGTTTAAGTTTACATTCAAGCTTCTAAAAGAATGTCGCTGTATCCTGCTCACATGAATGGTACAATACAAGCTTTATTCACAAATAGGAAAACTTTTACCACTAACTACAAGGGTACTTTAGGTTATGTTTTCAGCAATAATCTGCAGTGTGATCTGTATGTACGGCATTCGTTTCTTTTCTAAATTTGTTTTGTCAAGTTTTATTTTAACGCTTATTTTGAATACTGCTGTTTGGCAGTGGAAAGTGTCTATTTGGCTAGATTCATGTTAGCAAAATTTCAGTGTCTAGATATTTTTATTTTTGTATGTCCAATATAAGTAGTTGGTTTGCACTCATAGCTAAGATTTGAACTGGATGATCTAAAAGATACCCGTTCAAAATAGTTTTTAAAACATCTGCTATGTTACTGTGATCATTTACCAATGCCATCAGATTTCATAAGACTGCCAAAATTGAAGTACCCATTTGAGTTAATTTGCACTTCCAGCCAGTTGGACAATGAAGAGACTTAACTGGTGTTCCAGCTCTTGGAGCTGCAAGCTATGACTACAAACCCGACAGGAGATTGTTCTTAAATGAACTATTTCCACTAAGGAGCTAAAAATGAAGGTATCTCTGGGCTTGCCCACTAGTGGTCCAGAGCATCAGGAACATGTTCCTGAGGTTTGAGGTTAAATTTGGCCTTCTGTTGCCATTTTAAGAAAGCTCCCTGTAAATGCAGTAAAATGTGCTGGGCTGATCCAGTCCCAGGTCTTTAATAGCATTTGGAGCCATCAGAGAGTAGATTGTCCTTAGGAAATTATTGCAATCCTTTTGCATTGTCCAGAGCATGCTGAAGGGCTGAGTGCAGTGTCGATAACAGGCCAAAGGCTGAATCGTCGAAGCAGCTCCTCAGCTTATAGTTGTCCTCATCCTGTTACAGAAGCAAACAGTGCAGGGATGTTTCTTATCTGCACTGATGCAAACTGACTCACACCCAATAATTCACTCTTTTTGTAGAAGATGCTTTGTCAGATTTTAGGATATTGAGAAAAAGATGCAGGACAAGGGGGTAAGGGAAGTTCTGTGATACTGTCCCTCCTGACTTGTCAGACTTCTGAGTGGAAAGCTAGTAAAGAATCCTCCCTCTGTGCAAGGGCAGTACCACAAAAAAACACAGCCAAGGCAGCTTTCGGGATACAGGAGGATCTGTASGATTCAGCGGCCCTCTTTAATCCTCTTCTGTCCCTTGAGGGGACAGTTCACAGCAGTCACTGCAGCACCGCTAGCTGGAGGTCCCAAACAGGGTGCCTTAATTCGATGGCATCCAGGCCTCATCTCATTTTCAGGATGAAAATAATTGAAGGAAGCAAAAAAATATAAGCTTCGCATTTCAGCTTAGACCGCAGAAGCTTACCCCATTCCTTCCAGTTTAATGCAATTTCTGTTGGAGCATCACAGTACTCTAATCATGCTGGAACTGACCAAAAAAAGAGAAGGGAGGGGTTGTTTTTCCCCACGAAGCGTTCCSTGCCTCAGAACATATGTGTTCCATGATTTTCCTCTAGGAAAAGGCATTCAAAACATCCTAAATCTTACTAAGTTTGAGCTAGATTAAAATAGGATCTGCCTAGAGCTGATAGGATGAAATGTAGCAGTAGCAGTATACTTGAGGAGTATCACTTTTAGTCTCTGTCCCATTACTGAGTGCTGGAGATGTTTGTACTATATACCTCATTATTAGAGAAGTTGGAAGAAAATGTTTAGCAACCATCACGATTGTAAGGAGAGTAAAACTTTCTGACTGCACAGAGCCGGAGCCTTTCCTTGTCTGCACAGGAAAGGGAAGCTGCTTTTGCTCGGTTTTGTTCCCGGGTGGACACACGCGTTCTGAAAGAGGTGGACTCAGAAGGGGGAGGCTGCTGCTTCTGGTTCTGGGGTTTTGTTTTATCTTTTGAAGGGCTAGCAGATAAAAATGCCACTCACTTCAGAACAGAAACAAAAAACAAACAAAAAAGCAACTGTGGCTGCTATATCAAAGCTCGAACATGTTGCTGGTGTAACCTCCACACACACAGAGATAAGTTCCCAGACAGGAAAGGCTTTCAGTGAAAAAGTCCCCATGGCTCCTCTGTCTTCCATGGTCAGTTCAACTTTTTTTTAAAAAAAACTCCCAAATAACATTTAAAAACTTGRGGCTCGGTTTGAAGTAAGAGGAAGATGATCTGGGGCTTTCTTTGGGTCATTCATTGTTTCAGTTTTACAGTATATATGAAACTGCTTTAAAGCTCTTCTGCAGATGAGGAATGTAGGTTAAGTTTCTAATTATGTGACATGTAATCAAGCGTGACATTCCTACTTACCCCTTAGATCACAGGATGCTTTATTTCCCTAAACAGAAAGGTGGGAAACATTCAGGTGTTAGTTAAATAGTACTTAAAGCCTGCAAAMGTTCTTAATTTCAGTATCCCTCTGACTTTACTCATCTATACTAATTTCTATTACAAGAGAACCTTTGACAAAACAACTGGAGTGTGAAAAATGCCCATGCTTTGGGCTTCACATTTTATTTTTAACTCAAAGTGTTTCCTCGTTCTCTATCAATCATGACAACTGTTAATGCAAGAAAGTGGGAGCCCATTCTTAGCAAAGAGAACTGTTTAATACTGAGAGCTTTGTTCTCCATGTTAAATGCCTACTGACTTCTTTGGCCTGGAGAAATATTGATTTTTCTCTCACTTTCTTTACAGGCTCTGCTTTCTTTCCTGGTCGCTGTGCTGAGATCATTGCCAAAGGTCAGAGCATTGGGAAACTTGGAGTCCTACACCCTGATGTTATCACCAAATTTGAGCTCACCATGCCATGCTCTGCCCTAGAGATCAATATTGAGCCTTTCGTGTGAAGGCAGGACTTTCTTCCTCCTACAGATAGCCACTTTCACATGCAGCACCCTCAGCTCTTTTGTCTTTCTCTGCAGGGAACAGCCGCTTATGCTTTTATGTTTTAATAAACTAGAAAAACATAGTCTGGCTCCTTGGTAAATATGTTCCTTTTACACTGCAGTTAGGCTAGCTTCTGCAATGTAAGAATGTGGTATCTAGGACTAGACTGCGCCGTCAATGTTTTTAAAGGGGGAGAAAAAAGAAACAAGTTGGGTAAAAGCCCAGTGTTTTACAAGAGAAATGTAATGGCAGAGCACATGATTAGTTTTCAAAATCAGAAATGTTCCACAGACACAGCTTCATACTGTAACCGATTATGGCTGCATAACAGGAATCTCATTCTTTTCTTATTGCATGAAATAAGATAATTGATTAGAGCAAATGTTGAGTGAATGTGAGCAGAACTAAGGAGTTGAGCTTTTATTCTGTACGGTTGTCATGTGCTCATCATTGGCTGGGGGAGGAAAATAAACTTGTTTCATGAAAACCAGAGCTATTTTGTAAGCAAGATGTGTGTAATATCTGCTTCCCTACTCCAGACATAACTGTTGATCCTTTATCATTCTAAAGTCAAAGGGGGAGGGGATGAGGGAAATTAAATTTTTTCATGGTTGAAGTAAGCCTAGTGGTTTTGAAGCTTCAAACCAAAGTGGGGAAATGCATTTAAGAGCGTATGCCAGTGGTCTTCTGCATGAGGCGCTGAAAAATATGAAAGCTTTTGTCTGAGTGAGGCTGTGATGTTTGTCAGCAGAGGTTTGTGTGTTCCCTGCTGCACTCGCATAGCCCTACCAAAGGATTTCTTAACCCCAACAGCACAGCAGAGTTTTATCTCTCTGCCAGTCTTGCTTCTGACAATATACGAGACTCMCTCACAGATCAGGTTTTCCTCTGGGTGGATTTTTGTCAACAGTTATGCTAGCTAGGGTTTGGTCCATTGAGCTTCTGCTAGCTTGGAAACTGAGACCCTTCATCCAGACACAGCAATTCTTGGTATATCCATTCGGTGTAATGTAACTGAGTGGGTGGCCAACTCAGTACTTTTAAGCTAGCTCCTTATTGGGTTTCTAATGAAGTTGGCTATTGCTCATTTGCAGTATYATACCCATTTTTAATGTTGCATGCTAACACTAGTAAATATTTTACATTAGGCCAATGCACTGTGGCTGATTTCTGTTGTGGGAGCCAGATCCTCTAGGATCCCCGGAGGGGACAGTCCAAGGTTAGACAACTGGGTGATGGTGGAGAAGGATGTTATAGTTACTAGCTAAACAAGAAGAGATTGTACAATGGTGGTGATAAGATCAGATCATAGTTTTAAGAACTGCATGTCTGCACAGCCCCCTATCTCTGGACCCATCATGGCTTTTAAATGGTAGATCTGTCATTAATCTTAACAGGTGGGAAGGCAGCAGGCAAGGCTTTTTGGTGCAAGTGTTAATCTAGTATGAAAAATGCACTAGAGTTACCCAGCTGGAAACCCTACAGTTCCCTCAGATGGAAGCGTAGATTTTAGTTATCTCTGCGTGACAGACATGAAATGAGAAGACAGATACTGCCATACGTAGCACAACTGACTCAAGTGCCTAGAGAGAGTGAGAAAACTGCAACTCGCATTTTAAAGCCTCCCAAGGGATTATCCAGCTTGTCACTTGCAGGATATATCTCTCCATGATGCCTATACAACTGTAACCAAGCAAGCTCACAGTGTGGGAAGCAATCTGTAACACAGATGGTAAGTATTAAAAAAACCCTGTTTATTAGTGTGTCATGCATGGGGATTAGGATGACAATAAGGCAGATTTGCATTTCAGCAGAGTACAAGCATATTTCCATGCACTAAATACATTTCTCTGCACAAGATCTTCTGACTCTTTGGGTGTCCCAATTCTCCTGTGAATTTGCTGTCCTTTGAGTGTAAAGACCAGATTAGATTGGCACTACGGGCTTGAGCGGCAGTGGTATGCATCAACAAGACTTTTAGGGATCAGGCATTCCCCTTTTCCGTACCATTTGCTTGTGTGTCAGTACCTAAGTACTTCACAGCAGGACATTAGCTCTATTCCAGGAAGTACCATTACTTGCTTAAAGCGGAAGAGCAGAATCATCRGAAAGGTTAAAAAGCCTCTTTCGGAGCTGCTGAACACTTTCAGGACTACACGCATCAGCAGCAGCATCTGCAAGGCTGCTGTAGCTCTGAAATTCAAGCTTTGCTATAGTGTTGTGCTCAGGATTTTCTGTGAATCTTGACAAGTGGGAAAACTCATACAATTCTAGCATAGTTATTGCAGGACTTCGTCTTTCTTAGCCCAATAACAATTATCTGATACAGTTTGCTCATAGTTGTAGTCAGTAATCAAGGCATCTAACACTTAGTGCAAATATAACATCTTAGTGCTAGAGAAAGCCACTGTGGTCTTTATTATTTTTCTTTGACCTTTGGTTTAGTGATGTTCTCTGATAGAAAGCAACCACTGTCTGCCAATGGTGGTGTCTTTTGAACATCTTTTGAACATTTAATATTTTTAAAGGAAGATTTAGAAATCAGATTTTTCACTAGTGATCCCAACTTAAGAATTATTTTTAGCCTAGTCCTGCTGGTAGTGGATAGTGTGCYATCATTCAGGAGCTGAACACAAGCACAGCAAGCTGGAGCACTGRTGGTGGGAAGACTGAAGTTGGTACTAATGTGCCGTCTGGGCGACTGCTGGAAATTGTTTTGTTTCAGCCGGATACAGGTCATGACTTTTGGGTTTATACTTGCTGCTCTTTGGTGCTGATTCAAAAATACTTTTGGAGAAAAGGTGCCATACTGAACAGTAGAAAGATTGAGACCATCTGACCTCCAGCTCCCCACTACAGTTTTATCTTGTGCTTGCAAATCGCTCTGTTGTGTGTAAATACATACAGGTAACACTTAAGACTGATTCCCTGTCTGGGTTGGTAGCACGTTTACTTGTGATTTAAATTGTTCTGTTTGGCAGGTGACTATGGAATAGGCTGAGCAACAAACTGAGCCATCAGGCGTAATGCTCACAGCTGCCGGGAGGCTGCAGCCGGCACCTCAGCTTCATGTGACACCTCTGACCAGCCAGCGACCTTGAAACCTACCCCAGCGTGCAGGAAGATGAGCAGGGTGACGCAGGGGACATCACGCAACGCGGACTGGCTCTGCAGCCAGGCACGGGCAGGGCTCCATTTCTTCCAGGGAGAGCAGAGGGCTCCCCAGCACACACGCGCGCAGAGTAAGTAATGGACTTCGGTAGTGATAAACCAGGGTTATGGGGGGGGGTCTTTTGGTTTTTTCCCTGTTCTTTTTGGTAAATTTGAGAGATTCCACCCACTGCTGAATCGCACTTGCACCCTGTTCAGAGATGTGCTCACATTTCCTAACTTGCACCAGACAGTAGAAGGCTTAAAAATGAAACTCAAAACAATGTTTTTCTGTTTTTCTTTCTTCCCCTGGATCAAGTAACCTCCATCTAGAATAGCAGTGTGAAAGCTTACTTGCAGTTTTACACAGAAACTTGGAAGGATTAGGACACCAGTCGCCTGACAAAGTTACTGCTAGAAAGCTAAARCAGGCAAGTGCCGCGGCTTTGGTTTGGTTTCTGATCCTGGCAGAGGGGTGCAATAACTTGGGGGCTGCTTAGCACTGCCGGCTTTGCTCAGGGGACAGCACGCAAGGATGCCGCGCTGTCAGTGTCCTCGGGAAAAGCCCATTTGCACCCACATGCCCCAAAAGCACGTCAGTGGCGTGAGCGCCTCRGCCGGGGGCAGCCTCGCGGCAGGGCCAAGCCAGGGACGAGGAGCCTGCGGCTCCCCCTGACAGCACCCTGATGGGAGCCTCGGAAACGCCTCTGGACACCGTCCCTGCAGCTGAGGAAATGCCTGGACGGAGYGCGCTAATCCCGGGGCAGGTCACGCAGGACAGCGGCAAGAGGAAGCCAAAGCCYGGTGCCACCGAGGCTGATGCATCCACGTCCCTGAGCTGTGTCCTACACTGGTCACATCAGAAGCAGTGCTTTACTTCTAAAAACGAGCAAGYGTATTCACGAGGAGTCTGCTCACGCCTCTGTGGTGTTGAGGATGCAGAAAACAATTAGCAAACTAGCTGCAAAAATCTAATTTTCTACAGTACCACTGGACACATGGAGGCAACTGAATTGCTGTGAACCGCAGGGATGGAGCCCACGAGCATTTTCATTGATAACAAAGACACAGACTGGTTTGAAGCAAGGCCTGGTGCTTCAGGCTAATGAAACATAGAAAAGGCAGCGTTTCTTACCTTGCCGGAGGAGCTGCCCCTTCCAGCCAGCCCTGCTGCAGCAGCGGCTACAGGGCGATTGCTGCTCCGAGCACCGGCTAAAAGGGATGCCCCGGACCATGCTGCAAACACGTCCTGCGAGCACAGCCCCGTGTCTCGGCCGCCGCTGCGCTGGCACCTCCGGAAGCCTCTGGGCAGGCCTGGGAGCCGGGGGCAATCGCGCCGATCTGAGCACATCCCCCTCGGCTGCGGCAGGGAGCAGCACCGACAGCCGCGCGCCTCCCTTCAAAAGAAACCTCGCTAGGCTCCTCGCTGAACACGATACATTCTGCCGTTTATGGGAGCRCATGCTATCGCTCCGTATGTTCATTTAAAATCAGATTTAGCTTCCAATTAACCAATTATTGGAGGTAGATATTGCAAGTGAAGGCAATTCGAGATGCCCAAGCATTGCCTTCGTTAAAGGCACAGTAACTTGTGCCTTCCTGTTTACTATGCGTGACTAGATGGGTGATCTTTAACTTTTTTTCAAAAAAGGTCTGAAGGTGGCTTGATTATATATACATAAAGCTGCTGCTAGTCCTGGGATATACTTGCAATTTTTACTCTCTTTTCTTTATAACAGGAATGGGGCTTGATCTGTATCACCAACTCAGGCCAAACAGGAACTCTTTAGCAACACATCGTTGGTGGGATTTAAAGTGGTGCTAGTTAGCAAGGTTTAAGTAAAATAACTATCTAATTGCTTTTAGTCTGGTCAAAACAAGGAAGAAGGATTTTTCTGRATTTCCAGTGTCTAGGACAAATATTAACAATTTTCTTGTCTAGCGTGAGGCAAGTAATTAGAACTGAAAAGGTTTTCATTGCCTTTCAGTGCCCTTTGCACAGTGTCCTCCCAGGTTTTCCTGTTCTTGCTCAGATCTTTCACACCAGAACAATTCCCCGTCTTCATCTACATCAAACACCACCAGTCTAAATTAGGAGATTATTCATTTGTTGCAGTTGGGAAACTTTCTGAACTGCAAGTCACTCCCGTTTTATCTATCATTTACAAGAGGATACAAAATGAACAAAGAAACACACCAAAAYTTTGAAAAAGATGTATATTTTAAAATCTGAACGAAGTACAGTYTGCATGTACTGCATAAATCACATGCAGGTGAATACTATAAAAGATAAAAATATTTGTGCGCATACTTCATAAATCCAAGCACTTATATAGAATTTATAAATTTTTCATAGCAGAAAATAGCTGCRATTCAGAGCAGAAATCTGCAGGTAAAAGCGCACGCCTGCCCCCGTCGCGCTGTGCCTTGCCCGAGACGGACCCATTCCGCCCCGCGCAACGGCGGCTCCACCTGCCGCACGACGTTTTCCCCCTTTCGGTCCCGCTCGCTGCAATACGGTGCCTCCGCAGGGCTTCGGATCTGCCGCTGCCTTGCGGCTCCGCGTCGTAGGGCCCCCTTCCCGGAAGGTTTTTAAGCTAAGCCCTGAGCACCGCAGCGTTTACGGAGCGCGGGAAGGAGGGAGACCGAGCGCCCCGAGCCAGGCGGGCTGCCGCCGGCTGCGGGGGCAGAGGCCAGCGCCCACCGGCGCGCGCGGGCTGCACGYGTCCTGCTGCAAAATCCATTCAAGCTGTCTGCCTTCACGTGCAGAGACAGACGTGTCCGCACACCCTAATTTAAAACAGTTTAACCATGGCCTGTGCAAATCTACACATTTTTAACATTTCTGCTCGCATTTCTTACGGAGATTACTAACCTTGTTTTAAAATCACACTGCTCTCGCAGGTGCACGACTACAGCTATTCAGATAAAACTTTCAGCTCAATTTTTTGAACTTGATTTTATTTTATACAAATAGTCAACTGGTAGAAATGCACCTCCTTTATATTCTTGAAGTTAATTTTTTTGTAGCCCAAGAACACCAATGTATGTGCTTAAAATGCTGATTTTACTACCTGTTCTGTCAGGAAAAGGCACACAGGCCATGCTTGAAGCTCTGCAGTCGTAATATGAAAATGTTGCATTTTCTTTTCCTAGCCAAGCAGACCACAGTCACCGCTGTATTTGTCAACAGCTCAATGGTCCAATTGCAGATATAGTTTTAAAATAAGCAGCCCGAAAGTTACAGCAGCGACGCTCCTAGGAACATTCCTGAACTACTACTCTACAAGTTTATACACAGGATTGCAAGACGCATGGAAGACCAATTGTAATGCTGTGTAGCACCAGAAAATTATGGCATTTTATCCTCACCAGACATTATAGTCACCTGAACTGACATTACAGTCACTCAGCATTTCCCATACCGCAGTTTACGAACACTGATCGTCAGAGGAGCCCGGCAGGTGAGTGAGGCTTCGCCCCGTTCCTCTCGGTGGGAGACTAAATCAGAGCTCAACAGTCCTCCGTACTGCGGTAACAACTCTGTTAAATTGTACGTGGGTAAAGGGTCTGCTGGTGGAGGTTTTCTCATCAGTATTCTAGATAAATTTGTCATAAATCACTCAGATGTTTTGGGTTCGATTTTTCTTTCTTCTCTTAAAAAAAAAAAAAAAAAGAAAGAGTTGCGATGGGTAAAACCGTACGCACCGACATCGCCAAGGCTGGCCGTGCTGTCAGGAGACGGTGTGACAAGCAACAAGTACAGTGATCACCAGCTCTTTGCGGGGCGCCGCGCTGTCCTCCCCAGCGCAGCCGTCCCCGGCAGCGACCTCGCCGGCAGCGAGCTCGGCTCCGTACCCTGTGCTTGTCACGTCTCAGCGTGGGGCCACAGCAGAGTCCGTGATTTCTAACCCTGGGTTATCTGCGTACAGCTATCCCCGTGAATCTTCACAATTAGCTATTTTAGGCCAGTGCAGAAGGGCACAAAACGCTTCTCGGTCAAGTTACCAGCCTGGAACAACTTAYTGCATCTCTGAAATGGTGGCGCCAGGAATTATTTTTTTAAGGAACTGGGCTCAAATCAATCCTAATAACTGATGCAGTAGCGGCACAATCACTGTAGCGCTGAAGCCAACTGAAGAATACGTTATAAATTTATAGGGCACCTCAACTTCCAGTCGTCTCCTGGCTTCTAGATCCCCAATGGGAAACTTGTATCGATAGCACAGCATGCCGAGGACCACGTTTTTCATGAGCTGGCGCGTCAGGAGAATAATACAGATCCCCACGAAGAACCGGGCTAGCACAACCATGAGTATCGTACCGGTGATCAGAGGAAACCCCAGCTGAAAATTTTCACTGGTGTAAGCTGGTGCTGCGTACTGGTTATTCAACCAAAATCCCACAGTCGCTCCGGCTCCTGCTCCTAAGATAGTGGTGGTGTCTGCCCTGGTAGGGCTGTAATAGTCTAGTTTGGGGTAGTTGTAACACAGGGCAAGAGGCACAGCTATGGACAGCAGCGGACAGAAGGGACTCGTTAACAGCAGGTGATCGATGAAGTCCCACGCGGGATACAAGAGCACCAGCAACACGGCCGAAATCAGCGCTCCGCCAATCACGTCCTGCAAAGAGAGTGTTTTCAAAAATTTTTTAAACCTTTGTCAAACAGAAATCCTCAGATGATTATAAAGAACCAATATCTGCATTCATAAGAGCACAACAGCAGAGGCACTCTCTGAATTCAGCACCTATCCATGTTTTCTAGTCCACAGAGCAACACTAAGGCCCTATATACTAAACAGTGGAAACCTAAAGTTATGCTAGACAAAGATAGATAATGGGTAAACCTCATCTTGGCCTTGTTCGTGTGATTATGTCTACCAACTCATATTTTTCCCCAAAAAAACAACAGTACAAGTAAGATTCTTCCCCTCACATGCTTTCATGTCTTAAGGGTACCATCCATACATTACTTCAACGGAAAAGACTTTTGCACAACTTTATCTCATGGATGGTGTTAAGGTAAGAGACCTTAATGCAAACCCACCTCCTCCCATAATCCTACCAGTAATTTCCTCATATCAATAGGATTATCGCTTGCTTCGTTTGCATGAAGAGGAGGATGCTCTTTGTCAAAGGAAACCCCAATCCAGGAACGCAACCTCCAGGGAAGGCAAGCGCAGCGCCACAAGATGTGGTGCGCATGCCATGGATCCAAACTACCGTGGTGAGAGGGAGCACCTCTAGGCAAGAATAAATCAATAAGAAATTCGTTGCCCAAGCGTCTGAAGTCTGGCTTGTAGTTAAGTGCCTGAAGCAAATTAGTAGTTAAAACCTAATTTATTAACAGAGGCAAATAAGCTGTTTTGAGAACTTGATTGTTGTCAACAGCAATACTGGGAAAGGAGACAAAAGCTAACCCGTAACAAAAGCTTTCTGCATGTCACCAACAGCAGTCCCATAAAGAGCAATGTAAGAAGTTTCGCTGTGCTCCTCTCTAGACATCAGGACCAGCAGAATTTGTATTCTTATGAAATTGATTGCAAAAGCTATGGTTAATCACATACGAAAATGTCCTATTCTCCAGATTGTATCTTTTTCATGAAGTCATGGCAGTTGACTATTTTTATGCTTAGTCACAGTCTAAAATGAATTATTTATGAGATTCAGGTATAGTTAGGCAGGAATGAGGGGACTTTTCTTCACAACAGAAATATTTCATGACTTTCTAGTAAATGCATTACTCAAATATGGTTGAACTTCAGATGTTTACAACTTCCAGGCAATAGATTCACAGCACATTTAATTTTAAGCTACTCAAAGAGCCATTTTGCATATTCCTAATACAAATTTCCACTTATTTCCTTATCCTTGGCATTAGGATAGTCATGGAAATACCTGAAGTTGTTTACAGATGTATAAAATGTAAATACCATTAGGTGTCAATATTTCACAACGCCAAAATAATCCACTTTTTGACAGCAGTTATCACATGAGCACTTCACACCCAAAGGCACACCTCGGCTTAAGTAACCGCATCAGGACACAGCAGCGCCAGGGTTCGCTCTCAGCGCTGATGCTCCGAAATCGCATCCCCACTGYGTATCTCCATTTCCCACTCCACTATCTGTCCACCTTACATTGGAAAAAAAAAAGTCCTGACATCTCAACACCGCCTCCACGTGTGATTAAGGAGTGAAACTGAAAAGCTGTTCATGTGTTTTTCTGTTCCTATCAAAAGTATTTAATCAGACATTAACATCCCTCAAGCCAAATGCTTTACTTAGATTTACCAAGCTGACTCCAAACACTACCTTTCAAGCTGTTTCAACATTTTTATCACTTTCTAAACTCCCTCCCCACAGTGCATCAGGAGAGACTGGGCAAAAGCAAACCTGTGCTGCGTTACGTGACGCTTAGTCCTCCAAAAAGACCACAGTCCCCAGGAGGCAGCCAGGGCCTGAAGCACAGTTTCCACAAGGCAGCAGAGCTGGCTTCTGCAAACTGGTTCAGAAAGGATTGGACTAGTTCAACATTACGAATTATTTTCAAATTAGATTAGCCAGATGATTAGTTTCATTTTGTCTTTCCCCTCCAAACGCTTGAATGCAAATTTGAAAAATGCATACTGGTATGCACAGGCAGAGGCTTGATTTTTCCTAAAACCCTGAAAAGGTGGTGAGCTAGAGACCAGTATTTTAAGAAGGTGTTTAGCAGTGCAGAATTAATGACTTTTGCTCCTCGTCTATTAAACTTCCTAAGCAGATTATCAGAAGAGGAAGGACCGCTTGATTTTTGTGAGGAAAAAACGCTTTTCTGGAATCTTTGTATTGTACATTTAGAAGAGGGACCTTAATTTTTTTTCCTCTCCTGGAGACACTTTCAATATTCTCAGGAAGCACATTCTTTGCCTATTTGTCTGTGTAAACAGATTAGCGTCCAGTCAAACCTGCAATTATATAGGAATTTTTAAATTAGGGAAGGAATGGCTTTTGCTCAAGGTGCAATGCTACCCAGCAAAGTTTAAAACCACCCACTTCCGAGCTCGGATGCTCCGAGTTGCTCGACACTCCCAAGTGCCGTGTCAGCCCTAGACGGGGCTTCTTCCCCACTGCAAAGCCCATCTGCCGTGGCGCCAGGCCTGCGCTCATCCCCGGCCCACCCCCACCCCATGCAGCCCTGCCAGCCTCGCCGACCCTGGCAAGCAAAAAAGAGGCTTTACTTCTATCTATTTTAACTGGAAAGGAGGATATTTGCTTTGCTACCTAAAGAATGAACCAGTACTGGGTTTCTAATGCTGCAAGTTTAAGTTACTTTCCTGTACTACAGGAATAAAAGCAATTGACATAAATATCCAGTTGCATGGGATATATTAGATACAGGATTTGAGCAATTTAAAATACCGCTGACTTATGCTTGTACACAGGGCAGTAGCAGTGGTTCAGCAAACGCTACTTTTAGGACTTTTCCCGGGAAAATTGGGCATGTCCGTGCAGGGTCCAAAGCTGGCAGCAGCACTATCGGTGCATTTCTGGTGCTGAACTTTTGGTACAAGATTTTACAGTAGATTTTTTTTAGGATTGCAAAACCATGCGGTTTGGCTTTTTGAAGGCAAGACCATTTTATACTCTTCCCATTACAATTAAACTCATGCTGAAGGCTGGAATCTCAAACACTGATAAAAGACCCCTGGAGCATCAAATGGCATCCCAAATATGGTGGCATTCAAAGATATTCCCTGGTATTTCCAACCAAAGCAATAATAAGAGTTTTCCTGCTCTGTCTTGTATGTAGTCACTTAATGCCTGAATTCCCTTCATGGTTTCACTTAGAAATAGGGTTATGCTATACTCGCTCTTCTAAACAGAAACATATTGTTGGCTTTCTACTCTTGAGAGACACCCTGCTTCATCCTATGAAGACTGTACTGCTACACAGCGTAAAATGATGGCAGTGTGCTGTTTATCAGCTTTATAATATTTAAGACAGTTTCAGGATTAATGGTGTTATTAAAAAAACCTGAGATTCGGCACAGAAATAAGCAGGGTGCCCACTACCGAATCCTCTGTCTTTAGAGTAGCGTAATTTGCAATAAAAGCATCAAGATTGAATCTAACCTATTGAATCTATTGAATTTATCATTAAAAAAAAAAAAAAAAAAAAAAAAAAAAAGACCTTTCGATTTCTCCTTCTACCCTACCCCCAGTGCTGGCCAGCACAGAACATTTTTGCTTTTAAACCGGGGCTGCGCAAATGGGGAGCTGCCATATTAGTGGGCTTGTCACGAGATTAAACGTGGCTCTTGAGCGGCTGTCTGCTTCCCTAAGCTCCCGTCGCTCRCTGGAGCCGGGCCGGTGTGTCACGACCAGGGGAGAACCCAGTGCTCCTGCGACAGCTAATGCAAAATCCATTAGTTTGGTGCATTATGGAATTCCTGGCACTGCCCTGAGGGGTCAAAGAAGGATAAAAGCCTCCCCGCCTGCCCCTTGCTTTCAGGATCACCCTCAGCTGATTGAGTCCTCCTGAATAGGACCTACATGGTATTTCTCGTATCTTTTGGGGATACTGTGCACTCAAAAGAATGCCGTCATTCATCGTTTCAAATATGAGATGACTCAGACATGCTCCAGCAATGGCTGGAGAGAAAAAATTCTTCACCTTGCTGAGACGGGGACCAAAAATTAGGCCGAAGTTTTAAGACAGAGTGTGAAGGGATATTCAAAGTACAAATGTCTGGGGGAAAAAAAAGAGTCCTAGTCCAAGTGTCTCCAATCGCTCTTCGTTTCTTAAGAACAGTCTCTTTAAAATTACAGATTCTCTGCTTCAAAACTTGACTCCAAATTTTTACATTGCCTTTTCCTGACAACTCCCAATCCGCCCATGGCAGCTCTTCAGGCCCTATGATTTGGGATCTGACAGGCAAGGGAAGGCCCTGCCTCCTGCCCACTTCTCCACGAACATGGAGCAGGCTCATGTCCAGGGCATGCAGGAAGGTTGTTTTCATTAAATTAGCTATAAACGGTGCAACCTTCTTGCTCCCCCTCCCGCTCCTGAGGCCGCTGTGACGCGAGGGCAACGCGAGCGATGCCGAGCTGCAGCCCTCGCCGCTTGTTCGCTGCTTCCTGAACTGGGAAACATTCGTGGAGTCACTGGATACATTTCACTTGTTCATTCGCTTTAATAAAAACATTATGATGACTTAATACATAATTATATCTTTTCTGTATTCATTTTCTATTGAGAACCTAGTTAAAAGTCAATTTGGCAAAACACCGGGGAGAAGGAATCGGTGGCCCAGCAGGGCCGTTTTGGCGACGGCTCGGCTGGGACGGGCGCGCGGCTCCGCAGCACGTGTTATTTGCAGGGAATCCTTCATTGCAGGGGGAAAGTCGATGCCCAGCACGGGGCAACAGCAGCAAGGCAGCGACCGTGCCAGCGCTTCTCCCCGCTCCCGCCGCCAGCGAGCCGCTCGCAAGGCGAAGACCCGAGCGAAGCCTGTTTGGCCTACTGACAGGCAGGATTTCTCACAGCTAAACTGAGGAGCTTTTTTATTTTAGAGCCTTTTTTTATGGTGTCAAAAGCACAAAGGACCTTTTCTTCTTTACCCTAAAATCCATCTAAATTTAGAGGCGTCTTTCATTATTATGGAACAGCAAGGGAAATATGCTAAGAATTTTTACTGATTGACTTAAGGTCACTGGTTAAGGAAGGATGTCTCCAGCTTAGGTTTAAGATATTGTTTTGACCCACCAGGGCTGGAAGGGAAAGTCAGGCCATATTTTATAGATAACCTTAATCTCATAAGGGCTCTCTTTCTGATTTCATCAAGTCTCCTTATTAGAGCAAACATGATTATTACTTAATGAAAGACGTAATGTTTCCTCCTATGCAACCAACATACAATGTGTACCAAACAAATACATGGAGCCAGCTAGCAGTCTGCGTTCCTACTCAGGGACTCGGATCACCCCTCTGACAACTACATGCGACAGATCAATAACAGTTCCTCTCGTCAGGAACCTACTTTGTAATCAAGGTTATGTTGAAATCTGCTCCTAAAGCAGGATGGACATCATTTCTCTAAACAACCATGGCCTACAAGTTTATCCTACAAAGAGTCACAGATATTTTATGAATATTTTTGGATGAAGCATTTGTGCATCTAGGTCCTTTGAGTTTCCTGCCAGTTTAATATTTCTCGAAGCTTGCCATAATAATTTTTTAAGCTCTCACGTCCCTGCATGGTAATATGAAACATGCTACTCCTCAGTCCCCAGAAGACAGCCTAGTTGTCAAGTCTTACCGTGGCTGGTAGCCGGCATGACTCACGGAGCTGCTATTCCTCCGCGGCACTCCCAGGCGGACCCAGCCCGCAGGGTTTCCTGCTGACAGCACTGACACTATTGCCCAAAGAGCTTAGCTACACAGCAGCGTAAAGTTGCTCAAGTGCATTCTTTACAATTAAAATTTCAAAACACGGGACTACGATTCACATGCCACACCACCCTCACCTGGCTTTTAAACCCCCCATGCTGGCGGGCTCCTTAATTGCACACATAATTCCCTTTCGGATTCAAATAGCAGTAGCCTGGGGGTTTCCTCCCCACTGCCTTTGAACGCACAGCCTAAAATTTAGTGGCATTACTTATATACTCCTGCAGTGCCACAGCGGAGGCAAGACGTACATCATTTGAAGCGCAGGAAAGGGGAACGGCGCTGCGCACGCGAGCGTGCACAACGAGACCACAGAGAGGTGGGCGGCGGGGGCCGCGGCCGCGCTCCTTACCAGCACGGTGTGCATCCCCGTGTAGAGCCTGCTGAGGCACACCAGGGAGGAAAACACAAACGCCCCCGTCAGCCCCAGCTCAAACGGGTACTGCGGAAAGAAAAAACACACACGTTACCCCGTTATCCACTTTAACGTCAGTGCATATCTGGAATAAAGTATCCGAACAGCCCCCTGACCTAAGGATCTAGCATCAGCCGATCTGCCACCCTGGGGAAAGGTCCCCCGCGGTGGGGGACAGCCTGCCCCGCTCCGCAGGGTCCGGTCTGGGCGCGAGAAGCCTGGGCAATACGTGGCATTCACAGAGCTGTTCCCCTTGGCATCCGTCTGCAAAATCCAGCAGACCTGGCGCTAAATGCCAGCGAAGACCTTACAGAAGGGAGAAAGGCAGAGCACATCATACGAGCGACCACCAAGGTTGAACTGCTGCCTCCAATCGCCCGGGAGGGAAACGTAATACTGGAGTCCGACCTGATCAATAGTTCTCAAGCAGCAGGGCGAGAGGGAAAATCAATGTCTAGGCTGAAGCGATGATCCAGTTACTAGAGCAGTCAGGACCACTCTTTCCTGTCACATTTAAGGATTAATAATCTTCTTAGGAAGCTGTTTTCACATAATTCCCTCTCCAAGTTGCCCACTAACATGGAAGCAAGTGTTGAAAAAAATCAGCATTTAAAAAGGAAAAAAAAAAAATCACATTTGGTAAAGCATTAGCACTTAATCCACTCATTCAACTCCTGTCTTAGGGCTCCGCTGAAGATGAGTTTGGAGGACTCATTTTAGTCTGCAAAGGACGTTTTTCTGAAAAATAAAACAAAACCAAATATAGAAAAATGCAATAAATTCACCCAATTTGACACACAGACTCCTGAGAGTCTCCTGACTGAATAGATGACCACAGTGGCTATAGGTCAGGGCAAAAACTCTTCTGCAGCTCTCTTAAGCATAACAACTCACTTCTGATCCCTTCCCTCTGGCATATTCTAGCCCCTGACAAAGATAGCTCAGACCCTGTCTACAGATGTCACTCCCAATTCATAAAACACTATTTTTTCCTCACTTTTCTAAGCCTTCAGAGTATTTACATCTGCTTTATCCCCTCTTCAGCAGGCAGGCTGGGAGCTAGTCCAGGTCAGTAATCGATTACTAGGGCAGCTCTGGAAGACGGCAGCATAATGTACTGGTGGATTTTTCCTTCTTAATAGAAGCAATTAAATCATTTAATTATTTTACAGCAGCTTTACTGTTTCATGGCAGTTTCCAACGAGTGTGAGACTGCCTGCGAAGAGCTACATGTCCCACTGTCAGCTATCGCCTAAGAAGAGGGAGAAAGTACCACTAACCAGGTCCTTTGGGCAGGTCCGTCGAGGCACTGCCACCTTCTGAACAGCGCACGGCTAGAAAGACAACGCAGCCTTCAGGAGAGGCTAGGGATGGGATTTTTCCTCAGATCTGATCTACTTAGAAGCAGGTTCAGAGACCTCAGTGTCAAGGTTCTCACTTCTTATAACCAGAGTTATATAAARCCACCATATCCTCTTCTAAACAAAAACTGGAGTCCATCTCCASTATTTACAGCCCCATAACTTTTACCAAATGGGTGGTTGCACTTTGTTCCTGCTCTTATGCTGGAACTACCCAGCGTGTCCCAGAGAGGACAAGCAGGGACGCTCAGACACTGAGAAGCACCAGTCAGACCAAGGCCCCCTTGGTTACATGGGCTTGGCTGAAACACACTGGGGAAGGTGGAGAAACATTTCAGTATGATGCAGCCAGGAAGTTATTATTGCTAGGATACAAGAAATACATGTTAGGATTCATAAAATTAAATAAAAGTAGTCATCATGGAGAAGGAGTCTGCAAGATCCAGGAGACAAAAGGCTGAAGGTTTGGGGGAAATAATTATGAGATCTCCCCAAGCAGCCCACAGCAACAGCGCAGTGGAACTGACGCTACTTGTCTGCAAAACAAAGTGTGCAGGTGCTGTTAGTCCGATGCAAGGAGATTTCCAAGGACACTTTTCCTGCCTCACCCAGCGCATGAAGTGACACGCAGCTCCTTCGGTTTCCGGGGGAGCTGGCGTTTCCCAACACGGAGCCGGGCGTGCTTCCACAGACAGCACGCAGGCACCCCAACGCTCGCGCAGGGATCCTCCGCGACGGCACCAGGGCTCCCCCCAGGCCCCACCGCGCAGGCAGCAGGCGGTCACACAGCGAGCTCCCAAGCCTTGACGTGGTAGCACACCCACCAGCCACCCTGAGCTGGTTTTGTGCTACAGAAGCGACATTTCCACTAAATTTCTTTTTGAATCTACTCTCTGCCAACTATGGATAACCACAGGGAAAAGCATATGCCTGTGGAAATACAGGGAGCTCCTCCACAAGTGGCAACAACTTCGGATTTGTTAGTGTTTTCTGCAGTTTAGGGGAAGTAGCCAAATGCTTTTTTTTTTTTTTTTTTAACCCCTTACCTTGTACTGGTTCATGGTTGCAATCAGAAAGGAGAAGGAGATGGCAGTAGCTGCCATGGCATGGGTGGACGGCATCCCGTATTCTGCATCCGTCCTCCTCTCCAGCTTCACCACGGGCGGCGAGAGGGGCCGGGGCCACTTCAGGATGTCCTTGGAGACCTGGCCAATGTACATCACTATCTGCAGAGAGAGGACCCAACAGTCAGCGCAGGGGACTCCCGCTCGGCCCACCCAGGAGACCTCTCTGCTTCTGAGCTTTTTGCTGCCAAATCTGCCACTCCGAGGACAGAGTTTATCCCCTGAATTATTAAAGGTTTTTCCATTATCCCGGGCAGTGAAGGAAGCAGCAGCTTTACAGCACAGTGTTGTAACTCGATCGGATCTGGGACCAAAAGGAGGTTTCACCGAAGAGATACGACACTTTTGGATGGGCCGAGACAGACAGCTGGCTCCTACCCTACATTAGCAAAGGTTAAGTTTAAATCGTTTCCTTTCTATCCCTTATAACCTCTTTCCTGCCAAGCAAACAGGCATACATGACATTTTTCTGCCGCCACCTTCCAAATGCCGCCTTGCCCATGTGCGCCGCTGCCGCCTCCACGCGGCTCTCCAGGCAGCCGCAGCTCCGCTTCCCACAGCTCCCGCGCCGCCCGCTGCGCCGCAGGACTTCCACGCCGAGGCTCCCAGGTAACAATCCTGGCAGCGCCGGGATGGTGGCAGGGAGGAAACTGGATGAGCAACATCACGTCCCAGTTCTCCGACCCTGCTCCCTACCAGCAAAGCGCTCCTGTGCGCTGCCTGGGAGGCGTAAGCAAGGGCTCTGCTAATGCTCCGCCAAGCAACGCAGCGCACTGATTTCCTGAAAGATCTGGAGGGGGAAATGCTGCGTGCCCAGGTCACTGGAGACAGCAGGAGGGAGACGCACTGACCCCATCTCCAGCGTATTATCACCACCACTCGTGGCACGCCTGAGTGCTCCTATCTCACAGCGATACGCAGGGCGTAGGGCAGCTACTGGATACGGTGCTCCCGGCTGTTCAGAGCAACCAAGAGCTCATGGAAAGAAAGTCCTAAAGAAACCCCTGGAAGAACTATCAGGTTAATGCATCAGTTTCAACATGGATGCAGGCACATCTTTGGAAGTTAATTAAGTTTTGTGATTGAAAGCAAAATCACTCTACCATTTGTGATACCATCTTAGAAGCAAGGTAGGACAAGCTACCTTATCAGAAGTCTTCTGCAATAACAATTTCCAATTGTTAAAGTATTATTAGCACTAATACATAAGAGTATTACAGAAAGGGAAATAAATCATCTTTGAAATAAGGACAGTGCTATGACTCATCTGATGGTAGAAAGCATGCCAAACGCTGGAGGTGGCATGGGTAAGCAACAACATCAGGCATGCTCACCACTTGCTTTTTTCTCTCATTCCAAATTCATTTGTGATCCTTTTATTTTTAAAAAAGTATGTATTGTATAGACACAGTAATAAGAGGTGAGACATTTGCATAAAATACCCAGGGGAACCCAGAGCCTTTCAGACTAAGCACTACTCTTGCTTTTAGCTCATCTGGGGGTTGTGCACGTGGTTTCACATGCGATGTCCTGGACTGTTTCGCAGAAGTGGCACTTGCTGAGCAGTAAATCAGCTCCTATCAGCCAGACCGACACGTTTCTCCCGCAAGGCAAAAGATGATGAGTGTGCCACTGCCAAAAGCCACTGAGCAAGGGTGCTGCCCTTCTGCTTGCCTTCCGTATAATGCAGTGGCACCGGCCTTACAAAGTGCCCAAAAACGCCTACAAGAGTAAAGAACTGCTCAGGCCTCGGCGCACAGCGGCGCGGAGCAGCAGCATGGCGCCCCGGGCAGATCAGCTGCCGCAGCGGCGAGGTTTCCTGCAGTGCGGGAAGCAGAGCAGGCAGAACGCGCCAGGCCCCACGCGTGATTCACCAGCCAAAGGGACCGTTCCCACCAAGCCTGCCACAATTCACCAGCCAAAGGGACCGTTCCCACCAAGCCTGCCAGATAAGAAAGCCCCTGTGATAAATGTCACGAATAAGTAAGGATTGAAGCACTGGAAAGAAGGAGAAGGGAAAAGGAGAAATGAGCATGGGTGACAGGCTAAAGACCAACACAGAGCTAAACTTCATCTGACTTGACTTGAATTTTTTAGCGTCAAAAACCTTTGATGGCCCTGGGACAAATTTAGCATGGGCAGAAATCACCCAGCCCCAGCCCAGCAGGTTACCTGGGGCTGCTCAGGTCAGCAGAGGGGGCGATGGTGCTGCCGTGCGCAGCCTACCCAACAGCAGCCAAGCGGCATTTTAGCTGCAGCTGGTTCTGTTTTAAAGTCAACGCATTTACGACGGCTTTGGACAGATGAATAGGGAACAGCAGCTAAAGGCATGACGGGGGAACATGTCACCCCGTAGCAGGTGACGGCAGGTTACGTGTTTCCAAGCCTGAAAAAGGATGGGGCCCCAAGTCCGGGACACCGGTCCTCCTCCAGCACAGTCTCCTTCACAAGAGAGCGGGAAGATCTGGGGTATCGGCTCCACCAGGTCTATTCAAAGTGGAGCAAATGGGGTCACATCTTCTTTCTTTGTTTTTGGAGAGTCGAAAGGGAGAACAAAAGATCAAACCATACTCATCTAAGATTTAAATAAAATCCATGCCAAAAGCCCTTACATGCTTGTGCAAGTCTCCACCCAGCGAGTCTCCAGGCCCAAAGCTGAAAGTTTGAGAGAAAAAGGAAAAAGCCCTTGAAAACAGAGCAAGTGGGCACAATTTGCTGTCTTATACGCACAGAGAAGAGGAGAAACCTTGAAGCAAATCATTTCCTTCATGCATTATGGTGCAGTTTGCTTCTTTCCTGTTACTAACATTTTTTGTCTGCCTAGAGAGTTACATTACAGCTCTCAACACTATTCCTCTGTGATTAGCTCTAGCACAGGCTCTCTTCCATTCAGGTTGAGTGACGCAGATCAACTGAATTTTCTGCTGTTCTGGTGGAAAACAGTTTATGGACGTCTTCAGCATAAATAATTTTAACTTGCACATTAATAAGTACCTCTGTCTTTGCATGTGAAATTTGTCTGAACACAGAGACTCTTCCATTACTGAAGCAACAGAAGTCAAAAATGTGCTGGATGGCGCAAGACAGAATTAGCTGGAGAAGACAACCACAAGGAAACGCCTGGGAATTCAGTTGAGATTTCACAGAAGTTGATGGGACAGGCACGGCTAATTCCCTTTGCAGCGCTCTGCGAGCTGACAGCAGCAAGTCCAACCACAGCGTAACTCATACTGCGCAAACCTTCCGAAGCAACTTGTACCTGTTTCGCACCCGAGTCACAAGCCTCTGTTTGCACCGGAGCGGGGCTGCCCGGGCTGGCAGCCGGCCAGCGGAAGTGCATCTCCCCCTTCCCGCGGGGGGCTCCCACGCTCTCCCGAGCGTTTATGAGCCCGCAAGCTAATATATGGGCTACAGCAGCAAGCCTGGCACAGACGTGCATGTTTCTCATGACAAAACACACTCAAAATTATTATTTGGTTCTGTAACTCTTYTTTGCATTTCCTTAAAAACATTTGCTCTTCTCTCACGTGCATCCGCGCTTTCCCCACTACTAGGAAGGTGAGTCTGAAGTCTTTAAAATTAAAATATTATAACGCATGCAAGAAGCGTACAAAAAATTTGGTAAAGACTTCTTACTTGTGATACACACTTCTTCCGCTCACAGAGGGGTTTTGTGCAGCGCTATAAGCAACCTAAAAGCCAGGCGGGCCTCGGACCCTGGGGTGGCCGGCACCGCTGTGACCGCCCTGGGCCACGTGCGAGAACCACGGCCCCTCCAGGCCAAACACCTCGGGCAGAGGGAAGGCGAGGCCGCGGGGCCGTGGCGGGTCGGGCGCGGGGAAGGCGAGGTTGCGGCGGGTCGGGCGGGGGGAAGGCGAGGTCGCGGGGCCGCGGCACCTCGGGCGGAGGCAAGGCAAGGCCACGGCACCTCGGGCGGGGGCAAGGCGAGGCCGCGGGGCCGCGGCGGGTCAGCAGCGTTAGGTTTTACTGCAGGAATGCAATTAGCAGTTGCTATGGCAGCCGCGGGGCCGCGGCGGGTCAGCAGCGTTAGGTTTTACTGCAGGAATGCAATTAGCAGTTGCTATGGCAGCCCGCTAACCACCACGGCCTTTCC